>NW_025726357.1:920127-1226836 GCF_021461395.2 Schistocerca americana
GTATCAGTTTTGCCTCGGGTTCGAAAATCTAGACTCACAGGAGAACGATCATAAGGTGCCCGAGGCAGCAATGGAAACTTGGAGACAATTCAGCTGGAGGACGATGTATTGGAACGCGACGCAATTTAAGTGTTCCATCGTCATAAGGAGGCCCTGAAAGTTACAATTAACTATTAGTTTTTCGTCGGATTCGAAAATCTAGACTCAGAGGAGTACGACCATAAGGTGCCCGAGGCAGCAATAGACCCTTGGAGACACGTCGGCTGAAGGACGATGTATTGAATCACAACGCAATTTGAGTGTTCCATCGTCATCAGGAGGCTCTGAACGTTACAATGAACTATCAGTTTCGCGTCGGATTCGAAACCTAGACTCACATGAGAAGGTTCGTATGGTGCCCGAGACAGCAATATCCCCTTGGAGACAAGTCGTCTGGAGCCCGAAGTATTGAATCTCGACGCAATTTGAGTGTTCCATCGTCATTAGGTGGCCCTGAACGTTACAATTAAGTATCAGTTTTGCCTCGGGTTCGAAAATCTAGACTCACAGGTGAACGATCATAAGGTGCCCGAGGCAGAATAGAAACTTGGAGACAAGTCAGCTGGAGGACGATGTATAGGAACGCGACGCAATTTAAGTGTTCCATCGTCATAAGGAGGCCCTGAATGTTACAATTAACTATCTGTTTTTCGTTGGATTCGAACATCTAGACCTACTGGAGACGGACCATAAGGTGCCCGAGGCAGCAATATCCCCTTGGAGACCAGTCCGCTGGAGGACGATGTATTGAATCGCGACGCAATTTGAGTGCTCCATCGTCATTAGGAGGCCCTTAACTTAACTATCAGATTTGCGTCGGATTCGAAAATCTGGACTCACAGGAGACGGACCACATGGAGCACGAGGCAGCAATATCCCCTTGTAGACAAGTCGGCAGGAGGTCGGTGTATTGACTCTCGACGCAATTAGAGTGTTCCATCGTCATTAGGTGGCCCTGAACGTTACAATTAAATATCATTTTTGCGTCGGATTCGAAATCTAGACTCACAGGAAACGGACCATATGGTGCCCGAGGCAGCAATATCCCCTTGGAGACAAGTCGGCTGGAGGCCGATGGATTGACTCTCGACGCTATTTGAGTGTTCCACCGTCATTCGGAAGCCTTAGTCGTTACAATTAACAATCAGTTTCGCGTCGGATTCGAAAATCTAGACTCACAGGAGACGGACCATATGGTGCCCGAGGCAGCAATATCCCCTTGGAGACAAGTCGGCTGGAGGTCGATGTATTGACTCTCGACGCAATTAGAGTGTTCCATCGTCATTAGGAGGCGCTGAACGTTACAATTAACTATCATTTTTGCGTCGGATTCGAAAATCTAGACTCACAGGATACGGACCTTAAAGTGCCGGAGGCAGAATTTCCCCTTGGAGACAAGTCGGCTGGAGGCCGATGTATTGAATCTCGACGCAATTTGAGTGTTCCATCATCATTAGGAGGCCCTGAACGTTACAATTAACAATCAGTTTCGCGTCGGATACGAAAATCTAGACTCACAGGAGAAGGATCACATGGTGCCCGAGACAGTAATATCCCCTTGGAGGCAAGTCGGCTGGAGGACGATGTATTGAATCGCGACGCAATTTCAGTGTTCCATCGTCATTAGGATTCATTGAACGTTACAATTAACCATCAGTTTTGCGTCGGATTCGAAATCGTGGAATCACCGGAGACGGACCATGTGGTCCCCGAGGCAGCGATATCCCCTTGGAGACAAGTTGGCTGGAGGACGTTGTAGTGAATCTCGACGCAATTTGAGTGTTCCTTCGTCATTAGGAGGCCCTCAACGTTACAATTAACTATATGTTTTGCGTCGGATACGAAAATCTAGACTCACAGGAGGACGACCACAAGGTGCCCGAGGCAGCAATAGACATTTGAGGACAACTCGGCTGGAGGCAGATGGATTGAATCTCGACGCAATTTGAGTGTTCCATCGTCATTACCAGGCCCTGAACATTACAATTAACTATCAGTTTTGCGTCAGATTCTAAAATCCAGACACATAGGGGTACGACCATAAGGTGCCCAAGGCAGCAATAGACCCTTGGAGACAAATCGGCTGAATGCCGATGTATTGAATCTCTACGCAATTTGAGTGTTCCATCGTCATTAGGAAGCCCTGAACGTTACAATTAACAATCAGTTTTGCGTCGGATTCTAAAATCTAGACTCACAGGAGAGAGACCACAAGGAGCACGAGGCAGCGATATCCCCATGGAGACAAGTCGGCTGGAGGACGATGTATTGGATCGCGACGCAATTTGAGTCTTCCATCGTCATTAGGAGGCCCATAATGTTACTATTAACTATCAGTTTTTTGTCGGATTCGAAAATCTCGACTCACTGGTGACGGACCATAAGGTGCCCGAGGCAGAAATATCCATTTGGAGACCAGTCCGGTGGAGGACGATGTTTTGAATCGCGACGCTATTTGAGAGCTCCATCGTCATTAGGAAGCCCTGAACGTTACAATGAACTATCAATTTTGCGTCGAATTCGAAAACGTAGAATCACCGGAGACGGACCATGTGGTGCCCGAGGCAGCGATATCCGCTTGGAGACAAGGCGGCTGGAGGACGCTGTAGTGAATCTCGACGCAATTTGAGTGTTCCATCGTCAATAGGAGGCCCTGAACGTTACAATTAACTATCTGTTTTGCGACGGATTCGAAAATCTAGACTCTCAGGAGAACGAACATAAGGTGCCCTAGGCAGCAATAGACTCTTGGAGACAATTCGGCTGAAAGACGATGTATTAAATCTCGACGCAATTTGAGTGTTCCATCGTCATTAGGAGGCCCTGAAGGTTACAATTAACTATCAGTTTTGCGTCGGGTTCGAAAATCTAGACTCACAGGAGAACGATCATAAGGTGCCCGAGGCAGCAATAGACCCTTTGGGACAAGTCGGCTGGATGTCGATGTATCTACTCTCGACGCAATTTGAGTGTTCCATCGTCATTAGGAGGCGCTGATCGTTACAATTAACTATCATTTTTGCGTAGGATTCGAAAGTCTAGACTCACAGGAGAAGGACCATATTGGTGTCCGAGGCAGCAATATCCCCTTCAAAACAAGTCGGCTGGAGGACGATGTATTGAATCTCGACGCAATTTGAATGTTCCATCGTCATTAGGAGGCGCTGAACGTTACAATTAATTATCATTTTAGCGTCGGATTGGATAATCTACTCACAGGAGAAGGATCATATTGGTGTCCGAGGCAGCAGCATCCCCTTGGAAACAAGTCGGCTGGAGGATGATGTATTGAATCTCGATGAAATTTGAGTGTTTCATCGTCATTAGGAGGCACTGAACGTTACAATTAACTATCAGTTTTGCGTTGGATTAGAAAATCTAGACTCACAGGAGAACGACATAAGGAGCCCGAGGCAGCAATATCCCCACGGAGCAAGTCAGCTGGAGGACGATGTATTGAATCTCGACGCAATTTGGGTTTTCCATCGTCATTAGGTGGCCCTAAACGCTACAATTAACTATCAGTTTTGCGTCGGATTCGAAAATCTAGACTCACCGGAGAACGACCAAAAGGTGCCCGAGGCAGCAATAGACCCTTGGGGACAAGTCGACTGAAAGACGATGTATTGAATCTCTTCGCAATTTGAGTGTTCCATCGTCTTTAGGAGGACCTGAACGCTACAATTAACTATCAGTTACGCGTCGGATTCGAAAATCTAGACTCACAGGAGAACGACCATAAGGTGCCCGAGGCACCAATAGACCCTTGGGGACAAGTCGGCTGAATGACGATGTATTGAATCTCGTCGCAATTTGAGTGTTCCGTCGTCTTTAGGAGGACCTGAACGTTACAATTAACTATCAGTTTCGCGTCGGATTCGAAAATCTAGACTCACAGGAGAACGACCATAACGTGACCGAGGCAGCAATAGACACTTGGAGACAAGTCGGCTAACGGACGATGTATTGAATCTCGACGCAATTTGAGTGTTCCATCGTCATTAGGAAGCCCTGAAAGTTACAATTAACAATCAGTTTCGCGTCCGATTCGAACATCTAGACTCACAGGAGAGCGACCATAAGGAGCCCGAGGCAGCAATATCCCCATAGAGACAAGTCGGCTGGAGGACGATGTATTGAATCTCGACGCAATTTGAGTTTTCCATCGTTATTAGGAGACCCTAAACGATACAATTAACTATCAGTTTTGCGTCGGATTCGAAAATCTAGACTCACAGGATAGCGACCATTAGGTGCCCGAGGCAGCAATAGACCCTTGGGGACAAGTTGGCTGAAGGAAGATGTATTGAATCTCGTCGCAATTTGAGTGTTCCATCGTCTTTAGGAGGAACTGAACGCTACAATTAATTATCATTTTAGCGTCGGATTCGTAAATCTACTCACAGGAGACGGACCATTAGGTGCCCGGGGCAGCAATAGACCCTTGGGGACAAGTCGGCTGAAGGACGATGTATTGAATCTCGTCGCAATTTGAGTGTTCCATCGTCATTAGGAGGCCCTGAACGTTACAATTAACTATCAGTTTCGCGTCGCATTCGAAAATCTAGACTCACAGGAGACGGACCACATGGAGCCCGAGGCAGCAACATCCCCTTGCAGACAAGTCGGCTGGAGGTCGATGTATCTATTGTCGACGCAATTTGAGTGTTTCATCGTAATTAGGAGGCGCTGATCGTTACAATTAACTATCATTTTTGCGTCGGATTCGAAAATCTAGACTCACAGGAGACGGACCATATGGTGCCCGAGGCAGCAATATCCCCATGGAGACAAGTCGACTGGAGGACTATGTATTGAATCTCGACGCAATTTGAGTGTTCCATCGTCATTAGGAGCCGCTGAAAGTTACAATTGACAATCAGTTTCGCGTCCGATTCGAACATCTAGACTCACAGGAGAGCGACCATAAGGAGCCCGAGGCAGCGATATCCCCTTGGAGACAAGTTGGCTGGAGGACGTTGTAGTGAATCTCGACGCAATTTGAGTGTTCCTTCGTCATTAGGAGGCCCTCAACGTTACAATTAACTATCAGTTTCGCGTCGGATTCGAAAATCTAGACTCACAGGAGAACGACCATAACGTGACCGAGGCAGCAATAGACACTTGGAGACAAGTCGGCTAACGGACGATGTATTGAATCTCGACGCAATTTGAGTGTTCCATCGTCATTAGGAAGCCCTGAAAGTTACAATTAACAATCAGTTTCGCGTCCGATTCGAACATCTAGACTCACAGGAGAGCGACCATAAGGAGCCCGAGGCAGCGATATCCCCTTGGAGACAAGTTGGCTGGAGGACGTTGTAGTGAATCTCGACGCAATTTGAGTGTTCCTTCGTCATTAGGAGGCCCTCAACGTTACAATTAACTATATGTTTTGCGTCGGATACGAAAATCTAGACTCACAGGAGGACGACCACAAGGTGCCCGAGGCAGCAATAGACGTTTGAGGACAACTCGGCTGGAGGCCGATGGATTGAATCTCGACGCAATTTGAGTGTTCCATCGTCATTAGGAGGCCCTGAACATTACAATTAACTATCAGTTTTGCGTCAGATTCTAAAATCTAGACACATAGGGGTACGACCATAAGGTGCCCAAGGCAGCAATAGACCCTTGGAGACAAATCGGCTGAATGCCGATGTATTGAATCTCTACGCAATTTGAGTGTTCCATCGTCATTAGGAAGCCCTGAACGTTACAATTAACAATCAGTTTTGCGTCGGATTCTAAAATCTAGACTCACAGGAGAGCGACCACAAGGAGCACGAGGCAGCGATATCCCCATGGAGACAAGTCGGCTGGAGGACGATGTATTGGATCGCGACGCAATTTGAGTCTTCCATCGTCGTTAGGAGGCCCATAATGTTACTATTAACTATCAGTTTTTTGTCGGATTCGAAAATCTCGACTCACTGGTGGCGGACCATAAGGTGCCCGAGGCAGAAATATCCCCTTGGAGACCAGTCCGCTGGAGGACGATGTTTTGAATCGCGACGCTATTTGAGAGCTCCATCGTCATTAGGAAACCCTGAACGTTACAATGAACTATCAATTTTGCGTCGAATTCGAAAACGTAGAATCACCGGAGACGGACCATGTGGTGCCCGAGGCAGCGATATCCGCTTGGAGACAAGGCGGCTGGAGGACGCTGTAGTGAATCTCGACGCAATTTGAGTGTTCCATCGTCAATAGGAGGCCCTGAACGTTACAATTAACTATCTGTTTTGCGACGGATTCGAAAATCTAGACTCACAGGAGAACGAACATAAGGTGCCCTAGGCAGCAATAGACTCTTGGAGACAATTCGGCTGAAAGACGATGTATTGAATCTCGACGCAATTTGAGTGTTCATCGTCATTAGGAGGCCCTGAAGGTTACAATTAACTATCAGTTTTGCGTCGGGTTCGAAAATCTAGACTCACAGGAGAACGATCATAAGGTGCCCGAGGCAGCAATAGACCCTTTGGGACAAGTCGGCTGGATGTCGATGTATCTACTCTCGACGCAATTTGAGTGTTCCATCGTCATTAGGAGGCGCTGATCGTTACAATTAACTATCATTTTTGCGTAGGATTCGAAAGTCTAGACTCACAGGAGAAGGACCATATTGGTGTCCGAGGCAGCAATATCCCCTTCAAAACAAGTCGGCTGGAGGACGATGTATTGAATCTCGACGCAATTTGAATGTTCCATCGTCATTAGGAGGCGCTGAACGTTACAATTAATTATCATTTTAGCGTCGGATTGGATAATCTACTCACAGGAGAAGGATCATATTGGTGTCCGAGGCAGCAGTATCCCCTTGGTAACAAGTCGGCTGGAGGATGATGTATTGAATCTCGATGAAATTTGAGTGTTTCATCGTCATTAGGAGGCACTGAACGTTACAATTAACTATCAGTTTTGCGTTGGATTAGAAAATCTAGACTCACAGGAGAACGACATAAGGAGCCCGAGGCAGCAATATCCCCACGGAGCAAGTCGGCTGGAGGACGATGTATTGAATCTCGACGCAATTTGGGTTTTCCATCGTCATTAGGTGGCCCTAAACGCTACAATTAACTATCAGTTTTGCGTCGGATTCGAAAATCTAGACTCACCGGAGGACGACCAAAAGGTGCCCGAGGCAGCAATAGACCCTTGGGGACAAGTCGACTGAAAGACGATGTATTGAATCTCTTCGCAATTTGAGTGTTCCATCGTCTTTAGGAGGACCTGAACGCTACAATTAACTATCAGTTACGCGTCGGATTCGAAAATCTAGACTCACAGGAGAACGACCATAAGGTGCCCGAGGCACCAATAGACCCTTGGGGACAAGTCGGCTGAATGAGGATGTATTGAATCTCGTCGCAATTTGAGTGTTCCGTCGTCTTTAGGAGGACCTGAACGTTACAATTAACTATCAGTTTCGCGTCGGATTCGAAAATCTAGACTCACAGGCGAACGACCATAACGTGACCGAGGCAGCAATAGACACTTGGAGACAAGTCGGCTAACGGACGATGTATTGAATCTCGACGCAATTTGAGTGTTCCATCGTCATTAGGAAGCCCTGAAAGTTACAATTGACAATCAGTTTCGCGTCCGATTCGAACATCTAGACTCACAGGAGAGCGACCATAAGGAGCCCGAGGCAGCAATATCCCCATAGAGACAAGTCGGCTGGAGGACGATGTATTGAATCTCGACGCAATTTGAGTTTTCCATCGTTATTAGGAGACCCTAAACGATACAATTAACTATCAGTTTTGCGTCGGATTCGAAAATCTAGACTCACAGGATAGCGACCATTAGGTGCCCGAGGCAGCAATAGACCCTTGGGGACAAGTTGGCTGAAGGAAAATGTATTGAATCTCGTCGCAAATTGAGTGTTCCATCGTCTTTAGGAGGAACTGAACGCTACAATTAATTATCATTTTAGCGTCGGATTCGTAAATCTACTCACAGGAGACGGACCATTAGGTGCCCGGGGCAGCAATAGACCCTTGGGGACAAGTTGGCTGAAGGACGATGTATTGAATCTCGTCGCAATTTGAGTGTTCCATCGTCATTAGGAGGCCCTGAACGTTACAATTAACTATCAGTTTCGCGTCGCATTCGAAAATCTAGACTCACAGTAGACGGACCACATGGAGCCCGAGGCAGCAACATCCCCTTGCAGACAAGTCGGCTGGAGGTCGATGTATCTACTGTCGACGCAATTTGAGTGTTTCACCGTAATTAGGAGGCGCTGATCGTTACAATTAACTATCATTTTTGCGTCGGATTCGAAAATCTAGACTCACAAGAGACGGACCATATGGTGCCCGAGGCAGCAATATCCCCATGGAGACAAGTCGACTGGAGGACTATGTATTGAATCTCGACGCAATTTGAGTGTTCCATCGTCATTAGGAGGCGCTGAAAGTTACAATTAACTATCATTTAGCGTCGGATTCGAAAATCTACTCACAGGAGAAGGATCATATGGTGTCCGAGACACCAATATCCCCCTGGATACAAGTCGGCTGGTAGTCGATGTATTGAGTCTCGAAGCCATTTGAGTGTTCCATCGTCATTAGGAGGCCCTGAACGTTACAATTAACTATCTGTTTTGAGTCGGATTCTAAAATCTATACTCACAGGGGAACGACCAGAAGGTGCCCGAGGCAGCAATAGACCCTTGGAGACAAGTCGGCTGGAGGCCGATGTATTGGATCGCGACACAATTTGAGTGTTCCATCGTCATTAGGAATCCCTGAACGTTACAATTAACAATCAGTTTCGCGTCGGATTCGAAAATCTAGACTCACAGGAGAAGGACCATATTGTTGCCCGAGGCAGCAATATCCCCTTCGAGACAAGTCGGCTGGAGGACGATGTATTGAATCTCGACGCAATTTGAGTGTTCCATCGTCATTAGGAGGCGCTGAACGTTACAATTAATTATCATTTTAGCGTCGGATTCGAAAATCTACTCACAGGAGAAGGATCATATGGCGCCCGAGACATCAGTATCCCCTTGGATACAAGTCGTCTGGAGGATGATGTATTGAATCTCGATGCAATTTGAGTGTTCCATCGTCTTTAGGAGGAACTGAACGCTAAAATTAACTATCAGTTTCGCGTCGGATTCCAAAATCTAGACTCACAGGAGAACGACCAAAAGGTGCCCGAGGCAGCAATAGACCCTTGGGGACAAGTCGGCTGGAGGCCGATGTATTGAGTCAAGACGCAATTTGAGTGTTCCATCGTCATTAGGAAACCCTGAACGTTACAATTAACAATCATTTTCACGTCGGATTCTAAAATCTAGACTCACAGGAGAGCGACCATAAGGAGCCCGAGGTAGCAAATTCCCCTTGTGGACATGTCGGCTGGAGGTTGATGTATCTACTCTCGACGCAATTTGAGTGTTCCATCGTCATTAGGAGGCGCTGAACGTTACAATTAATTATCATTTTAGCGTCGGATTCGAAAATCTACTCACAGTAGGAAGATCATTAGGTGCCCGAGACAACAATATCCCCTTGGATACAAGTCGGCTGGAGGACGATGTATTGAATCTCGACGCAATTTGAGTGTACCATCGTCATTAGGAGGCCCTGAACGTTACAATTAACTATCGGTTTCGCGTCGGATTCGAAAATCTAGACTCACAGGAGACGGACCACATGGAGCCCGAGGCAGCAATATCCCCTTGTAGACAAGTCGGCTGGAGGTTGATGTATCTACTCTCGACGCAATTTGAGTGTTCCATCGTCATTAGGAGGCGCTGATCGTTACAATTAACTATCATTTTTGCGTCAGATTCGAAAATCTAGACTCACAGGAGACGGACCATATGGTGCCCGAGGCAGCAATATCCCCTTGGAGACAAGTCGGCTGGAGGCCGATGTATTGAATCTCGACGCAATTTGAGTGTTCCATCATCATTAGGAAACCCTGAACGCCACAATTAACAATCAGTTTCGCGTCGGATACTAAAATCTATACTCACAGGAGAGCGAACATAAGGAGCCCGAGGCAGCAATATCCCCATGGAGACAAATCGGCTGGAGGACTATGTATTGAATCTCGACGCAATTTGAGTGTTCCATCGTCATTAGGAGGCGCTGAACGTTACAATTAACTATCATTTTAGCGTCGGATTCGAAAATCTACTCACAGGAGAAGAATCATACCGTGCCCGAGACATCAATATCCCCCTGGATACAAGTCGGCTGGAGGACGATGTATTGAATCTCGAAGCAATTAGAGTGTTCCATCGTCATTAGGAGGCCCTGAACGTTACAATTAACTATCTGTTTTGCGTCGGATTCTAAAATCTAGACTCACAGGGGAACGACGAGAAGGTGCCCGAGGCACCAATAGACCCTTGGAGACAAGTCGGCCGGAGGACGATCTATTGAATCGCGACACAATTTGAGTATTCCATCGTAACTAGGAGGCCCTGATTGTTACAATTAACTATCAGTTTTTCGTCGGATCCGAAAATCTAGACTCACTGGAGACGAATCGTAAGGTGCCCGAAGCAGCAAGATCCCCTTGGAGACCAGTCCGCTAGAGGACGATGTATTGAATCGCGACGCAATTTGAGTGCTCCATCGTCATTACGAGGCGCTGAACGTTACAATCAAATATCATTTTAGCGTCGGATTCGCAAATCTACTCACAGGAGAAGGATTATATGGTGATCGAGACAGCAGTATCCCCTTGGATACAAGTCGGCTGGAGGATGATGTATTGAATCTCGTCGCAATTTGAGTGTTCCATCGTCATTAGGAGGCACTGAACGTTACAATTAACAATCAGTTTTGCGTCGGATTAGGAAATCTAGACTCACAGGAGAACGACCATTAGTTGCCCGAGGCAGCAATAGACCCTTGGAGACAAGTCGGCTAACGGACGATGTATTGAATCTCGACGCAATTTGAGTGTTCCATCGTCATTAGGAAGCCCTGAGAGTTACAATTAACAATCAGTTTCGCGTCGGATTCGAAAATCTAAACTCACAGGAGAGCGACCATAAGGAGCCCGAGGCAGCAATATCCCCAAGGAGAGAAGTCGGCTGGAGGACGATGTATTGAATCTCGACGCCATTTGAGTTTTCCATCGTCATTAGGAGGCCCTAAACGCTACAATTAACTATCAGTTTTGCGTCGGATTCGAAAATCTAGACTCACAGGAGAACGACCGTAAGGTGCCCGAGGCAGCAATAGACCCTTGGGGACAAGTCGACTGAAGGACGATGTATTGAATCTCGTCGCAATTTGAGTGTTCCATCGTCTTTAGGAGGGCCTGAACGCTACAATTAACTATCATTTTCGCGTCGGATTCAAAAAACCAGACTCACAGGAGACGGACCGTTTGGTGCCCGACGCAGCAAAATCCCTTTGGAGACAAGTCGGCTGGAGGACGATGTATTGAATCGCGACGCAATTTGAGTCTTCCATCGTCATTAGGAGGCCCTGAACGTTACAATTAACCATCAGTTTTGCGTCGGATTCGAAATCGTGGAATCACCGGAGACGGATCATGTGGTCCCCGAGGCAGCGATATCCCCTTGGAGACAAGTTGGCTGGAGGACGATGTAGTGAATCTCGACGCAATTTGAGTGTTCCTTCGTCATTAGGAGGCCCTGAACGTTACAATTAACTATCTGTTTTTCGTCGGATACGAAAATCTAGACTCACAGGAGAACGACCACAAGGTGCCCGAGGCAGCAATAGACATTTGAGGACAACTCGGCTGGAGGCCGATGTATTGAATCTCGACGCAATTTGAGTGTTCCATCGTCATTAAGAGGCGCTGAATGTTTCAATTAATTATCATTTTAGCGTCGGATTCGAAAATCTACTCACAGTAGAAGGATCATATGGTGCCCGAGACAACAATATCCCCTTGGATTCAAGTCGGCTGGAGGACGATGTATTGAATCTCGACGCTATTTGAGTGTTCCATCGTCATTAGGAGGCCCAGAACGTTACAATTAACTATCAGTTTTGCGTCGGGTTCGAAAATCTAGACTCACAGGAGAACGACCATAAGGTGCCCGAGGCAGCAATAGACCCTTGGGGCAAGTCGGCTGATGGACGATGTATTGAATCTCGTCGCAATTTGAGTGTTCCATCGTCATTAGGAGGAACTGAACGCTACAATTGACTATCAGTTTCGCGTCGTATTCGAAAATCTAGACACACGGGAGAACGACCATAAGGTACCCAAGGCAGCAATAGACCCTTAGGGACAAGTCGACTGGAGGTCGATGTATATACTCTCGACGCAATTTGAGTGTTCCATCGTCATTAGGAGGCGCTGATCGTTACAATTAACTATCATTTTTGCGTCGGATTCGAAAGTCTAGACTCACAGGAGACGGACCATATTGGTCTCCGAGGCAGCAATATCCCCTTCGAGACAAGTCGGCTGGAGGACGATGTATTGAATCTCGACGCAATTTGAATGTTCCATCGTCAATAGGAGGCGCTGAACGTTACAATTAATTATCATTTTAGCGTCGGATCGGAAAATCTATCACAGGAGAAGGATCATATGGTGCCCGAGACAGCAGTATCCCCTTGGAAACAAGTCGGCTGGAGGATGATGTATTGAATCTCGATGCAATTTGAGTGTTTCATCGTCATTAGGAGGCACTGAACGTTACAATTAACAATCAGTTTTGCGTCGGATTAGAAAATCTAGACTCACAGGAGAACGACCATAAGGAGCCCGAGGCTGCAATATCCCCATGGAGCAAGTCGGCTGGAGGACGATGTATTGAATCTCGACGCAATTTGGGTTTTCCATCGTCATTAGGTCACACTAAACGCTACAATTAACTATCAGTTTTGCGTCGGATTCGAAAATCTAGACTCACCGGAGAACGACCATAAGGAGCCCGAGGCAGCAATAGACCCTTGGAGACAAGTCATCTGGAGGACGATGTATTGGATCGCGACACAATTTGAGTGTTCCCTCGTAACTAGGAGGCCCTGATTGTTACAATTAACTATCAGTTTTTCGTCGGATTCGAAAATCTAGACTCACTGGAGACGAATCGTAAGGTGCCCGAAGCAGCAATATCCCCTTGGAGAGCAGTCCGCTAGAGGACGATGTATTTAATCGAGACGCAATTTGAGTGCTCCATCGTCATTGAAAGGGCCTGAACGTTACAATTAACTATCAGTTTCGCGTCGGATTCGAAAATCTAGACTCACAGGATAAGGACCATATGGTGCCCGAGGCAGCAATACCCCCTTATAAACAAGTCGGCTGAAGGTTGATGTATCTACTCTCGACGCTATTTGAGTGTTCCATCGTCATTAGGAGGCGCTGATCGTTACAATTAACAATCAATTTTGCGTCGGATTCGAAAATCTAGACTCACAGGAGACGGACCATATGGTGCCCGAGGCAGCAATATCCCCTTCGAGACAAGTCGGCTGGAGGCCGATGTATTGAATCTCGACGCAATTTGAGTGTTCCATCGTCATTAGGAGGCGTTGAACGTTACAACTAATTATCATTTTAGCGTCGGATTCGTAAATCTACTCACAGGAGAAGGATCATATGGTGCCCGAGACAGCAGTATCCCCTTGGATACAAGTCGGCTGGAGGATGATGTATTGAATCTCGATGCAATTTGAGTGCTCCATCGTCATTAGGAGGCACTAAACGCTACAATTAACTATCAGTTTTGCGTCGGATTCGAAAATCTAGACTCACAGGAGGACGACCATAAGGTGCCCGAGGCAGCAATAGACCCTTGGGGACAAGTCGACTGAAGGACGATGTATTGAATCTCGTCGCAATTTGAGTGTTCCATCGTCTTTAGGAGGACCTGAACATTACAATTAACTATCAGTTTCTCGTCGGATTCGAAAATCTAGACTCGCAGGAGAACGACCATAAGGTGCCCGAGGCAGCAATAGACCCTTGGGGACAAGTCGGCTGAAGGACGATGTATTGAATCTCGTCGCAATTTGAGTGTTCCATCGTCTTTAGGAAGACCTGAACGCCACAATTAACCATCAGTTTCGCGTCGGATTCAAAAATCTAGACTCACAGGAGACGGTCCGTTCGGTGCCCGAGGCAGCAAAATCCCTTTGGAGACAAGTCGGCTGGAGGACGACGTATTGAATCTCGACGCAGTTTGAGTGTGCTATCGTCCTTAGGAGGCGCTGAAAGTTACAATTCACTATCATTTTTGCGTCGGGTTCGAATATCTAGACTCACAGGAGAACGATGATTAGGTGCCCGAGGCAGCAATAGACCCTTGGAGACAAGTCGGCTGGAGGACGATATATTGGATCACGACAAAATTTGAGTGTTCCATGGTCATTAGGAGGCCCTGAACGTTACAATTAACTATCAGTTTTTCGTCGGATTCGGAAATCTAGACTCACTGGAGACGGACCATAAGGTGCCCGAGGCAGCAATAGCCCCTAGGAGACAAGTCGGCTCGAGGCCGATGTTTTGAATCTCGACGCAATTTGAGTGTTCCATCGTCTTTAGGAGGACCTGAACGCTACAATTAACTATCAGTTTCGCGTCGGATTCGAAAATCTAGACTCACAGGAGAACGACCATAAGGTGCCCGAGGCAGCAATAGACCCTTGGGGAAAAGTCGGCTGAATGATGATGTATTGAATCTCGTCGCAATTTGAGTGTTCCATCGTCTTTAGGAGGATCTGAACGCTACAATTAACTATCAGTTTCGCGTCGGATTCGAAAATCTAGACTCACACGAGAACGACCATAAGGTGCCCGAGGCAGCAATAGACACTTGGAGACAAGTCGTCTAACGGACTATGTATTGAATCTCGACGCAATTTGAGTGTTCCATCGTCATTTGGAAGCCCTGAAAGTTACAATTAACAATCAGTTTCGCGTCGGATTCGAACATCTAGACTCACATGAGAGCGACCATAAGGAGCCCGAGGCAGCAATATCCCCATGGAGACAAGTCGGCTGGAGGACGATATATTGAATCTCGACGCAATTTGAGTTTTCCATCGTCATTAGGAGGCCCTAAACGCTACAATTAACTATCAGTTTTGCGTCGAATTCGAAAATCTAGACTCACAGGAGAGCGACCATAAGGTGCCCGAGGCAACAATAGGCCCTTGGGGACAAGTCGGCTGAATTACGATGTATTCAATCTCGTCGCAATTTGAGTGTTCCATCGTCTTTAAGAGGAACTGAACGCTACAATTACCTATCAGTTTCGCGTCGGATTCGAAAATCTAGACTCACAGGAGAACGACCATTAGGTGCCCGGGGCAGCAATAGACCCTTGGGGACAAGTCGGCTGAAGGACGATGTATTAAATCTCGTCGCAATTTGAGTGTTCCATCGTCATTAGGAGGCCCTGAACGTTACAATTAACTATCAGTTTCGCGTCGGATTAGAAAATCTAGACTCACAGGAGACGGACCACTTGGAGCTCGGGGCAGCAATATCTCCTTGTAAACAAGTCGGCTAGAGGTTGATGTATCTACTCTCAACGCAATTTGAGTGTTCCATCGTCATTAGGAGGCGCTGATCGTTACAATTAACTATCATTTTTGCGTCGGATTCGAAAATCTAGACTCGCAGGAGACGGACCATATGGTGCCCGAAGCAGCAATATCCCCTTGGAGACAAGTCGGCTGGAGGCCGATGTATTGAATCTCGACGCAATTTGAGTGTTCCATCGTCATTAGGAGGCGCTGAACGTTACAATTAATTATCATTTTAGCGTCGGATTCGAAAATCTACTCACAGGAGTAGGATCATATGGTGCCCGAGACAGCAGTATCCCCTTGGATACAAGTCGGCTGGAGGATGATGTATTGAATCTCGATGCATTTTGAGTGTTCCATCGTCATTAGGAGGCACTGAACGTTACAATTAACAATCAGATTTGCGCCGGATTAGCAAATCTAGACTCACAGGAGAACGACCATAAGGTGCCCGAGGCAGCAATAGACCCTTGGGGACAAGTCGGCTGAAGGACGATGTATTGAATCTCGTCGCAATTTGAGTGTTCCATCGTCTTTAGGAGGACCTGAACGCCACAATTAACTATCAGTTTCGCGTCGGATTCAAAAATCTAGACTCACAGGAGACGGACCGTTCGGTGCCCGAGGCAGCAAAATCCCTTTGGAGACAAGTCGGCTGGAGGACGATATATTGAATCTCGACGCATTTTGAGTGATCCATCGTCATTAGGAGGCCCTGAACGTTACAATTAGCCATCAGTTTCGCGTCGGATTCGAAAATCTCGACTCACAGGAGCCCGACCACATGGAGCCCGAGTCAGAAATATCCCCTTGGAGACCAGTCCGCTGGAGAACGATGTTTTGAATCACGACGCAATTTGAGTGCTCCATCGTCATTAGGAGGACCTGAACGTTACACTTAACTATCAGTTTTGCGTCGAATTCGAAAACGTAGAATCACCGGAGACGGACCATGTGGTGCCCGATACAGCGATATCCCCTTGGAGACAAGTCGGCTGGAAGGCGATGTAGTGGATCTCGACGCGATTTGAGTGTTCCTTCGTCATTAGGAGGCCCTGAAGGTTACAATTAACAATTTGTTTTGCGTCGGATTCGAAAATCTAGACGCACAGGAGAACGAAAGTAATTTGCCCGAGACAGCAATAGACTCTTGGAGACAAATCGGCTGAAGGACGATGTGTTTAATCTCGACGCAATTAGAGTGTTCCATCGTCTTTAGGAGGAACTGAACGCTAAAATTAACTATCAGTTTCGCGTCGAATTCGAAAATCTAGACTCACAGGAGAACGACCAAAAGGTGCCCGAGGCAGCAATAGACCCTTGGGGAGAAGTCGGCTGGAGGCCGATGTATTGAGTCTCGACGCAATTTGAGTGTACCATCGTCATTAGGAGGCCCTGAACGTTACAATTAACTATCGGTTTCGCGTCGGATTCGAAAATCTAGACTCACAGGAGACGGACCACATGGAGCCCGACGCAGCAATATCCCCTTGAAGACAAGTCGGCTGGAGGTTGATGTATCTACTCTCGACGCAATTTGAGTGTTCCATCGTCATTAGGAGGCCCTGGTCGTTACAATTAACTATCATTTTTGCGTTGGATTCGAAAATCTAGACTCACTGGAGACGAATCGTAAGGTGCCCGAAGCAGCAATATCCCCTTGGAGACCAGTCCGCTAGAGGACGATGTATTGAATCGCGACGCAATTTGAGTGCTCCATCGTCATTACGAGGCGCTGAACGTTACAATTAAATATCATTTTAGCGTCGGATTCGCAAATCTACTCACAGGAGAAGGATTATATGGTGATCGAGACAGCAGTATCCCCTTGGATACAAGTCGGCTGGAGGATGATGTATTGAATCTCGATGCAATTTGAGTGTTCCATCGTCATTAGGGGGCGCTGAACGTTACAATTAACTATCATATTAGCGTCGTATTCGAAAATCTACTCACAGGAGAAGGATCATATGGTGCACGAGACATCAAAACCCCCTGGATACAAGTAGGCTGGAGGACGATGTATTGAATCTCGACGCAATTTGAGTGTTCCATCGTCATTAGGCGGCCCTGAATTTTACAATTAACTATTTGTTTTGCGACGGATTCGAAAATCTAAACTCACAGGAGAACGACCATAAGGTGCCCTAGGCAGCAATAGACCCTTGGAGACAAATCGGCTGGAGGACGTGGTATTGGATCGCGACGCAATTTTAGTGTTCCATCGTCATTAGGAAACCCTGAACGCTACAATTAACAATCAGTTTCGCGTCGGATTCGAAAATCTAGACTCACAGGAGAAGGACGATATGGTGCCCGAATCAGCAATATTCCCTACGAGACAAGTCGGCTGGAGGGCGATGTATTGAATCTCGACGCAATTTGAGTGTTCCATCGTCATTAGGAAACCCTGAACGTTACAATATTACAATCAGTTTCGCGTCGGATTCGAAAATCTAGACTCACAGGAGAGCGACCATAAGGAGCCCGAGGCAGCAATATCCCCATGGAGACAAATCGGCTGGTGGACTATGTATTGAATCTCGACGCAATTTGAGTGTTCCATCGTCATTAGGAGGCGCTGAATGTTACAATTCACTATCATTTTTGCGTCGGGTTCGAATATCTAGACTCACAGGAGAACGATCATAAGGTGCCCGAGGCAGCAATATCCTCTTGGAGACCAGTCCGGTGGAGGACGAAGTATTGAATCGCGACTCAATTTGAGTGCTTCATCGTCATTAGGAGGCCCTGAACGTTACAATTAACTATCAGTTTTGCTACGGTTTCGAAAACGTAGAATCACCGGAGACAGATCAAATGGTGCCCGAGGCAGCGATATCCCCTTGGAGACAAGTCTGCTGGTGGACGATGTAGTGAATTTCGACGCAATTTGAGTGTTCCCTCGTCATTACGAGGCCCTGAACGTTACAATTAACTATCTGTTTTCCGTCGGATTCGAAAATCTAGATCCACAGGAAAACGACCATAAGGTGCCCGAGGCAATTTGAGTGTTCCATCGTCATTAGGAGGCCCTGAATTTTACAATTAACAATCGGTTTTGCGTCGGATTAGAAAATCTAGACTCACAGGAGAACGACCATAATGTGCCCGAGCCAGCAATAGACCCTTGGAGACAAGTCGGCTCGAGGCCCATGTATTTAATCTCGACGCAATTTGAGTGTTCCATCGTCATTAGGAGTCCCTGAACGTTACAATTAACTATCTGCTTTGCGTCGGATTCGAAAATCTAGATTCACAGGAGACCGAACACAAGGTGCCCGAGGCAGCAATAGACTCTTGAAGACAAGTCGGATTAAGGACGATGTATTGAATCTCGACGCAATTTGAGTGTTCCATCGTCATTATGAGGCCCTGAACGTTGCAATTAACTATCAGTTTCGCGTCGGACTGAAAATCCTGACTCACAGGTGACGGACCACATGGAGCCCGAGGCAGCAATATCCCCTTGTAGACAAGTCGGCTGGAGGTCGATGTATTGAATCTAGACGCCATTTGATTGTTCCTTCGTTATTAGGAGGCCCTGAACATTACAATTAACTATCAGTTTTGCGTAGGGTTCGAAAATTTAGACTCACAGGAGAACGATCATAAGGTGCCCGAGGCAGCAATAGACCCTTGGAGACAAGTCGGCTGGAGGACGATATATTGGATCACGACAAAATTTGAGTGTTCCATCGTCATTAGGAGGCCCTGAATGTTACAATTAACTATCAGTTTTTCGTCGGATTCGAAAATCTAGACTCACTGGAGACGGACCATAACGTGCCCGAGGCAGCACTATCCCCTTGGAGACCAGTCCGCTGGAGGACGGCGTATTGAATCGCGACGCAATTTGAGTGTTCCTTCGATATTAGGAGGCCCTGAACGTTACAATTAACTACCTGTTTTGCGTCGGATTCGAAAATCTAGACTCACAGGAGAACGACCATAAGGTGCCCGAGCCAGCAATAGACCCTTGGAGACAAGTCGGCTCAAGGCCCATGTATTGAATCTTGACGCAATTTGAGTGTTGCATCGTCATTAGGAAACCCTGAACGTTACAATTAACTATCTGCTTTGCGTCGGATTCGAAAATCTAGACTCACAGGAGAAGTATCATATGGTGCCCGAGACATCAATATCCCCCTGGATACAAGTCGGCTGGAGGACGATGTATTGAATCTCGACGCAATTTGAGTGTTAAATCGTCATTAGGAGCCCTGAATGTTACAATTAACAATCAGTTTTGCGTCGGATTAGAATATCTAGACTAACAGGAGAACGACCATAAGGTGCCCGAGGCAGCAATAGAACCATGGAGACAAACCGGCTGGAGGACGAGGTATTGGATCGCGACGCAATTTGAGTGTTCCATCGTCATTAGGAGGCGCTGAACGTTACAATTAACTATCATTTTTGCGCCGGATTCGAAAATCTACTCACTGGAGAAGGATCATATGGTGCCCGAGACATCAAAATCCCCCTGGATACAAGTCGGCTGGAGGACGATGTATTGAATCTCGACGCAATTTGAGTGTTCCATCGTTATTAGGAGGCCCTGAATTTTACAATTAACAATCAGTTTTGCGTCGGATTAGAAAATCTAGACTCACAGTAGAACGACCATAAGGTGCCCGAGGCAGCAATAGACCCTTGGAGACAAGTCGGCTCGAGGCCCATGTATTGAATCTCGACGCAATTTGAGTGTTCCATCGTCATTAGGAGGCGCTGAACGTCACAATTAACTATCATTTTTGGCGTCGAATTCGAAAATGTACTCACAGGAGAAGGATCATATGGTGCCCGAGACATCAAACACCCCTGGATACAAATAGGCTGGAGGACGATGTATTGAATCTCGACGCATTTAGAATGTTCCATCGTCATTAGGAGGCCCTGAATTTTACAATTAACTATCGGTTTTGCGTCGGATTAGAAAATCTAGACTCACAGGAGAACGACCATAATGTGCCCGAGCCAGCAATAGACCCTTGGAGACAAGTCGGCTCGAGGCCCATGTATTGAATCTTGACGCAATTTGAGTGTTGCATCGTCATTAGGAAACCCTGAACGTTACAATTAACAATCAGTTTCGCGTCGGATACGTAAATCTAGACTCACAGGAGAGCGACCATAAGGAGCCCGAGGCAGCAGTATCCACATGGAGACAAATCGGCTGGAGAACTATGTATTGAATCTTGACGCAATTTGAGTGTTCCATCGTCATTAGGAAACCCTGAACGTTGCAATTTACAATCAGTTTCGCGTCGGATTCGAAAATCTAGACTCACAGGAGAGCGACCATAAGGAGCCCGAGGCAGCAATATCCCCATGGAGACAAATCGGCTGGAGGACTATGTATTGAATCTCGACGCAATTTGAGTGTTCCATCGTCATTAGGAGGCGCTGAACGTCAAAATTAACTAGCATTTTAGCGTCGTATTCGAAAATTTACTCACAGGAGAAGGATCATATGGTGCCCGAGACATCAAAACCCCCTGGATACAAATAGGCTGGAGGACGATGTATTGAATCTCGACGCATTTAGAATGTTCCATCGTCATTAGGAGGCCCTGAATTTTACAATTAACTATCTGCTTTGCGTCGGATTCGAAAATCTAGACTCACAGGAGACGGAACGTTTGGTGCCCGAGGCAGCAATATCCCTTTGGAGACAAGTCTGCTGAAGGACGATGTGTTGAATCGCGACTCAATTTGAGTGCTCCATCGTCATTAGGAGGCGCTGAGCGTTACAATTCACTATCATTTTTGCGTCGGGTTCGAATATCTAGACTCACAGGAGAACGATCACAAGGTGCCCGAGGCAGCAATACCCCCTTGGAGACCAGTCCGGTGGAGGACGAAGTATTGAATCGCGACTCAATTTGAGTGCTTCATCGTCATTAGGAGGCCCTTAACGTTACAATTAACTATCAGTTTTGCTACGGTTTCGAAAACGTAGAATCACCGGAGACGGACCAAATGGTGCCCGAGGCAGCGATATCCCCTTGGAGACAAGTCTGCTGGAGGACGATGTAGTGAATTTCGACGCAATTTGAGTGTTCCCTCGTCATTAGGAGGCCCTGAACGTTACAATTAACTATCTGTTTTGCGTCGTATTCGAAAATCTAGATCCACAGGAAAACGACCATAAGGTGCCCGAGGCAATTTGAGTGTTCCATCGTCATTAGGAGGCCGTGAATTTTACAATTAACAATCGGTTTTGCGTCGGATTAGAAAATCTAGACTCACAGTAGAACGAACATAAGGTGCCCGAGGCAGTAATAGACCCTTGGGGACAAGTCGGCTGAAGGACGATGTATTGAATCTCGTCGCAATTTGAGTGTTCCATCGTCATTAGGAGGCCCTGAACGCTACAATTAACTATCAGTTTCGCGTCGGATTCAAAAATCTAGACTCACAGGAGGCGGACCATTTGGTGCCGGAGGCACCAATATCCCCTTGGAGACCAGTCCGCTGGAGGACGATGTATTGAATCGCGACGCAATTTGAGTGCTCCATCGTCATTAGGAGGCCCTGAACGTTACAATTAACAATCAGTTTTCCGTCGGATTCGAAAACGTAGGATGACCGGAGACGGACCAAGTGGTGCCCGAGGCAGCGATATCCCCTTGGAAACAAGTCCGCTGGAGGACGATGTAGTGAATATCGACGCAATTTGAGTGTTCCTTCGTTATTAGGAGGCCCTGAACGTTACAATTAACTATCTGTCTTGCGTCGGATTCGAGAAACTAGACTCACAGGAGAACGACCATAATGTGCCCGAGCCAGCAATAAACCCTTGGAGACAAGTCGGCTCGAGGCCCATGTATTTAATCTCGACGCAATTTGAGTGTTCCATCGTCATTAGGAGTCCCTGAACGTTACAATTAACTATCTGCTTTGCGTCGGATTCGAAAATCTAGATTCACAGGAGACCGAACACAAGGTGCCCGAGGCAGCAATAGACTCTTGAAGACAAGTCGGATTAAGGACGATGTATTGAATCTCGACGCAATTTGAGTGTTCCATCGTCATTATGAGGCCCTGAACGTTGCAATTAACTATCAGTTTCGCGTCGTACTGAAAATCCTGACTCACAGGTGACGGACCACATGGAGCCCGAGGCAGCAATAGACCCTTGGAGACAAGTCGGCTGGAGGACGATATATTGGATCACGACAAAATTTGAGTGTTCCATCGTCATTAGGAGGCCCTGAATGTTACAATTAACTATCAGTTTTTCGTCGGATTCGAAAATCTAGACTCACTGGAGACGGACCATAACGTGCCCGAGGCAGCACTATCCCCTTGGAGACCAGTCCGCTGGAGGACGGTGTATTGAATCGCGACTCAATTTGAGTGCTCCATCGTCATTAGGAGGCCCTGAACGTTACAATTAACTATCAGTTTTGCTACGGATTCGAAAACGTAGAATCACCGGAGACGGGCCAAGTGGTGCCCGAGGCAGCGATATCCCCTTGGAGACAAGTCGGCTGGAGGACGATATAGTGAATCTCGACGTAATTTGAGTGTTCCTTCGCCTTTAGGACGCCCTGAACGTTACAATTCACTATCTGTTTTGCGTCGGATTCGAAAATATAGTTTCACAGGGGAACGACCATAAGGAGCCCGCGGCAGCAATTTCCCCATGGAGACAAATCGGCTGGAGAACTATGTATTGAATCTCGACGCAATTTGAGTGTTCCATCGTCGTTAGGAGGCGCTGAACGTTACAATTAACTATCATTTTAGCGACGGATTCGAAAATCTACTCACAGGAGAAGTATCATATGGTGCCCGAGACATCAATATCCCCCTGGATACAAGTCTGCTGGAGGACGATGTATTGAATCTCGACGCAATTTGAGTGTTCCATCGTCATTAGGAGGCCCTGAATGTTACAATTAACAATCAGTTTTGCGTCGGATTAGAATATCTAGACTCACAGGAGAACGACCATAAGGTGCCCGAGGCAGCAATAGACCCTTGGAGACAAGTCGGCTGGAGGACGATATATTGGATCACGACAAAATTTGAGTGTTCCATCGTCATTTGGAGGCCCTGAATGTTACAATTAACTATCAGGTTTTCGTCGGACTCGAAAATCTAGACTCACTGGAGACGGGCAATAAGGTGCCCGAGGCAGCAATATCCCCTTGGAGACCAGTCCGCTGGAGGACGATGTTTTGAATCGCAACGCAATTTGAGTGCTCCATCGTCATTAGGAGGCCCTGAACGTTACAATTAACAATCAGTTTTGCTTCGGATTCGAAAACGTAGAATCACCGGAGACGGACCAAGTGGTGCCCGAGGCAGCGATATCCTCTTGGAAACAAGTCCACTGGAGGACGATGTAGTGAATATCGACGCAATTTGAGTGATCCTTCGTCATTAGGACGCCCTGAACGTTACAATTAACTATCTGTTTTGCGTCGGATTCGAAAATATAGTTTCACAGGGGAACGACCATAAGGTGCCCGAGGCAGCAATAGACCCTTGGAAACAAGTCGGCTCGAGGCCCGTGTATTGAATCACGACGCAATTTGAGTGTTCCATCGTCATTAGGAAACTTTGAACATTACAATTAACAATAAGTTTCGCGTCGGATTCAAAAATCTATACTCACAGGAGAAGGACTATATGGTGCCCGAGGCAGCAATATTCCCTTCGAGACAAGTCGGCTGGAGGACGATGTATTGAATCTCGACGCAATTTGAGTTTTCCATCGTCATGAGGAAACCCTGAACGTTACAATCAACTATCAGTTTCGCGTCGGATTCGAAAATCTAGACTCACAGGAGAGCGACCATAAGGAGCCCGCGGCAGCAATTTCCCCATGGAGACAAATCGGCTGGAGAACTATGTATTGAATCTCGACGCAATTTGAGTGTTCCATCGTCGTTAGGAGGCGCTGAACGTTACAATTAACTATCATTTTAGCGTCGGATTCGAAAATCTACTCACAGGAGAAGTATCATATGGTGCCCGAGACATCAATATCCCCCTGGATACAAGTCGGCTGGAGGACGATGTATTGAATCTCGACGCAATTTGA
Organism: Schistocerca americana; assembly: GCF_021461395.2. Taxonomy (NCBI): domain Eukaryota; kingdom Metazoa; phylum Arthropoda; class Insecta; order Orthoptera; family Acrididae; genus Schistocerca; species Schistocerca americana. Next base: position 944,737 of record NW_025726357.1, read on the forward strand.
GTGTTCCATCGTAACTAGGATGCCCTGATTGTTACAATTAACGATCAGTTTTGCGTCGGATTAGAATATCTAGACTCACAGGAGAACGACCATAAAGTGCCCGAGGCAGCAATAGAACCATGGAGACAAATCGGCTGGAGGACGAGTTATTGGATCGCGACGCATTTTGAGTGTTCCATCGTAACTAGGAGGCCCTGATTATTACAATTAACGATCAGTTTTGCGTCGGATTAGAATATCTAGACTCACAGGAGAACGACCATAAGGTGCCCGAGGCAGCAATAGACCGTTGGAGACAAGTCGGCTGAAGGACGATGTATTGAATCTCGACGCAATTTGAGTGTTCCATCGTCATTAGGAAGCCCTGAACGTTACAATTAACAATCAGTTTCGCGTCGGATTCGATAATCTAGACTCACAGGAGAGCGACCATAAGGTGCCCGATGCAGCATTATCCCCATGGAGACAAGTCGGCTGGAGGACGATGTATTGAATCTCGACGCAATTTGAGTGTTCCATCGTCATTGGGAGGCGCTGAACGTTACAATTAACTATCATTTTAGCGTCGGGTTCGAAAATCTACTTACAGGAGTAGGATCATATGGTGCCCGAGACAACAATATCCCCTTGGATACAAGTCGGCTGGAGGACGATGTATTGAATCTCGACGCAATTTAAGTGTTCTATCGTCATTAGGAGGCCCTGAACGTTTACACTTAACTATCAGTTTTGCGTCGGATTCGAAAATCCAGACTCACAGGAGATTGACCATAAGGTGCCCGAGGCAGCAATAGACCCTTGGAGACAAGTCGGCTCGAGGCCCATGTATTTATTCTCGACGCAATTTGAGTGTTCCATCGTCATTAGGAGTCCCTGAACGTTACAATTAACTATCTGCTTTGCGTCGGATTCGAAAATTTAGACTCACAGGAGACCGAACATAAGGTGCCCGAGGTAGCAATAGACTCTTGAAGACAAGTCGGCTGAAGGACGATGTATTGAATCTCAACGCACTTTGAGTGTTCCATCGTCATTATGAGGCCCTGAACGTTACAATTAACTATCAGTTTCGCGTCGGACTGAAAATCTAGACTCACAGGTGACGGCCCACATGGAGCCCGAGGCAGCAGTATCCCCTTGTAGACAAGTCGGCTGTGGTCGACGTATTGACTCCCGACCCATTTTGAGTGTTCTATCGTCATTAGGAGGCGCTGAACGTTACAATTCACTATCATTTATGCGACGGGTTCGAAAATCTAGCCTCACAGGAGAACGATCATAAGGTGCCCGAGGCAGCAATAGACCCTTGGAGACAAGTCGGCTGGAGGACGATATATTGGATCACGACAAAATTTGAGTGTTCCATCGTCATTAGGAGGCCCTGAAATGGTACAATTAACCATCAGTATTTCGTCGGATTCGAAAATCTAGACTCACTGGAGACGGGCCATAAGGTGCCCGAGGCAGCAATATCCCCTTGGAGACCAGTCCGCTGGAGGACGATGTTGTGAACCGCGACGCAATTTGAGCGCTCCATCGTCATTACTAGGTCCTGAACGTTACAATTAACAATCAGTTTTGCTACGGTTACGAAAACATAGAATCACCGGAGACGGACCAAGTGGTGCCCGAGGCAGCGTTATCCCCTTGGAGACAAGTCGGCTGGAGGAAGATGTAGTGAATCTCTACGCAATTTGAGTGTTCCTTCGTCATTAGGAGGCCCTGAACGTTACAATTAACTATCTGTTTTGCGTTGGATTCGAAAATCTAGTTTCGCAGGAGAACGACCATAAGGTGCCCGAGGCTGCAATAGACCCTTGGAGACAAGTCGGCTGGAGGACGATATATTGGATCACGACATAATTTGAGTGTTCCATCGTCATTAGGAGGCGCTGAACGCTACAATTAACTATCATTTTAGCGTCGGATTCGAAAATCTACTCAAAGGAGAAAGATCATATGAAGCCCGAGACAGCAATATCCCCTTGGATACAAGTCAGCTGGAGGACGATTTATTGAATCTCGACGCAATTTGAGTGTTCCATCGTCATTAGGAGGATCTGAACGTTACAATTAAAAATCAGTTTTGCTTCGGATTAGAAAATCTAGACTCCCAGGAGAACGACCATAAGGTGCACGAGGCAGCAATAGACCCTTGGAGGCAAGTCGTCTGTAGGACGATGTATTGAATCTCGTCGCAATTTGAGTGTTCCATCGTCATTAGGAGGCCCTGAACGCTACAATTAACTATCAGTTTCGCGTTGGATTCAAAAATCTAGACTCACAGGAGACGGACCATTTGGTGCCGGAAGCAGCAATATCCCTTTGGAGACATGTCGGCTGGAGGCTGACGTATTGAATCTCGACGCATTTTGAGTGTTCTATCGTCATTAGGAGGCGCTGAACGTTACAATTCACTATCATTTTTGCGTCGGGTTCGAAATTCTAGACTCACAGAAGAACGATCATAAGGTGCCCGAGGCAGCAATATCCCCTTGTATACAAGTCGCCTGGAGGTCGAAGTATTGACTCCCGACGCAATTTGATTGTTCCATCGTCATTAGGAGGCGCTGAACGTTACAATTAACAATCAGTTTCGCGTCGGATTCGATAATCTAGACTCACAGGAGAGCGACCATAAGGAGCCCGAGGCAGCATTATCCCCATGGAGACAAGTCGGCTGAATGCCGATATATTGAATCTCGACGCAATTAGAGTGTTCCATCGTCATTAGGAAACCCTGAGCGTTACAATTAACAATCAGTTTCGCGTCGGATTCGAAAATCTAGACTCGCAGGTGAGCGACCATAAGGAGCCCGAGGCAGCAATATCCCCATGGAGACAATCAGGCTGGAGGACGATGTATTTAATCTCGACGCAATTTGAGTGTTCCATCGTCATTAGGCGGCGCTGAACGTTACAATTAACTATCAGTTTAGCGTCGGATTCGAAAATCCACTCACGGGAGAAGGATCATATGGTGACCGAGACATCAATATCCCCTTGGATACAAGTCGGCTGGACGACGATGTATTGAATCTCGACGCAATTTGAGTGTTCCATCGTCATTAGGAGGCCCTGAACGTTACAATTAACTATCAGTTTTGCGTCGGATTCGAAAATCTAGACTCGCAGGAAAACGATCATAAGGTGCCCCAGCCAGCAATTGACCCTTGGAGACAGGTCCGCTGGAAGGCGATGTATTGGATCGTGACGCAATTTGAGTGTTCCAAAGTAACTAGGAGGCCCTGAATGTAGCAATTCACTATCAGTTTTTCGTCGGATTCGAAAATCTAGACTCACTGGAGACGGACCATAAGGTACCCGAAGCAGCAATATCCCCTTGGATACCTGTCCGCTGGAGGACGATGTATTGAATCGCGACGCAATTTGAGTGCTCCATCGTCATTAGGAGGCCCTGTACGTTAGAATTAACTATCAGGTTCGCGTCGTTTTCGAAAATCTAGACTCACAGGAGAACGACCATAAGGTGCCCGAGGCAGCAATAGACCCTTGGAGACAAGTCGGCTGGAGGACGATGTTTTGAGTCTCGACGCAATTTGAGTGTTCCATCGTCATTAGGAGGCGCTGAACGTTACAATTAACTATCATTTTAGAGTCGGATTCGAAAATTTACTCACAGGAGAAGGATGATATGGTGCCCGAGACAGCAATATCCCCTTGGATACAAGTGGGCTGGAGGATGATGTATTGAATCTCGACGCAATTTGAGTGTTCCATCGTCATTAGGAGGCCCTGAATGTTACAATTAACAATCAGTTTTGCGTCGAATTAGAAAATCTAGACTCACAGGAGAACGACCATAAGGTGCCCGGGGCAGCAACAAACCCATGGAGACAAGTCGGCTGAAGGACGATGTATTGAATCTTGTCGCAATTTGAGCGTTCCATCGTCATTATGAGGCCCTGAACGTTACAATTAACTATCTGTTTTGCGTCGCATTCGAAAATCTAGACTCGCAGGAAAACGATCATAACGTGCCACAGGCAGCAATAGACCCTTGGAGACAAGTCGGCTGGAGGTCGATGTATTGGATCGCGATGCAATTTGAGTGTTCCAACGTAACTAGGAGGCCCTGATTGTTACAATTAACTATCAGTTTTTCGTCGGATTCGAGAATCTAGACTCACAGTAGACGTACCATAAGATGCCCAAAGCAGCGATATCCCCTTTTAGACCAGTCCGCTGGAGGACGATTTATTGAATCGCGACGCAATTTGGGTGCTCCATCGTCATTAGGAGGCCCTGAACGTTACAATTAACTATCAGTTTCGCGTCGGATTCGAAAATCTAGACTCACAGTGGAACGACCGTAAGGTGCCCGAGGCAGCACCAGACCCATGGAGACAAGTCGGGTGGAGGCCGATGTATTGAATCTCGACGCAATTTGAGTGTTCCATCGTCATTAGGAGGCCCTGAACGTTACAATTAACTGTCAGTTTCGCGTCGTATTCGAAAATCTAGACTCACAGGAGACGGACCACATGGAGCCCTAGGCAGCAATAGACCCTTGTAGACAAGTCGGCTCGAGGCCGGTGTAGTGAATCTCGACGCAATTTGAGTGGTCCATCATCATTTAGAGGCCCTGAACGTTACAATTAACTATCAGTTTTGCGTCGGATTCTAAAATCTTGTCTCACAGGAGAACGACCATAAGGTGCCCGACGCCGCAATAGACCTTTGGAGACAAGTCGGCTGAAGGACGATGTATTAAATCTCGGCGCAATTTGAGTGTTCCATCGTCATTAGGAGGCCCTGAACGTTACAATTAACTATCATTTTTGCGTCGGATTCGAAAATCTAGACTCACAAGAAAACGATCATTAGGTGCCCCAGACAACAATTGACCCTTGGAGACAGGTCGGCTGGAGGACGATGTATTGGATCGCGACGCAATTTGAGTGTTCCATCGTAACTAGGAGTCCCTGAATGTTACAATTAACTATCAGTTTTTCGTCGGATTCGAAAATCTAGACTCACTGGAGACGGACCATAAGGTACCCGAAGCACCAATATCCCTTGGAGACCAGTCCGCTGGAGGACGATGTATTGAATCGCGACGCAATTTGAGTGCTCCATCGTCATTAGGAGGCCCTGAACGTTAGAATTAACTATCAGGTTCGCGTCGGATTCGAAAATCTAGACTCACAGGAGAACGACCGTAAGGTGCCCGAGGTAGCAACAGACCCTTGGAGACAGGTCGGCTGGGGGCCGATGTATTGAATCTCGACGCAATTTGAGTGTTCCATCGTCATTAAGAGGCCCTGAACGTTACAATTAAATATCATTTTTGCGTTTGATTCGAAAATCTAGACTCACAGGAGAACGACCATAAGGTGCCCGAGGCAGCAATAGACCCTTGGAGACAAGTCGGTTGGAGGACGATGTATTGAGGCTCGACGCAATTTGAGCGTTCCATCGTCATTATGAGGCCCTGACCGTTACAATTAACTATCTGTTTCGCGTCGCATTTGAAAATCTAGACTCACAGGAAAACGATCATAACGTGCCCCAGGCAGCAATAGACCCTTGGAGACAAGTCGGCTGGAGGACGATGTATTGGATCGCGACGCAATTTGAGTGTTCCAACGTAACTAGGAGGCCCTGAATGTTGCAATTAACGATCAGTTTTTCGTCGGATTCGAGAATCTAGGCTCGCTGGAGGCGGACCATATTGTGCTCAAAGCAGCAATATCCCCTTTTAGACCAGTCCGCTGGAGGACGATTTATTGAATCGCGACGCAATTTGGGTGCTCCATCGTCTTTAGGAGGCCCTGAACGTTACAATTAACTATTAGTTTCGCGTCGGATTCGAAAATCTAGCCTCACAGGAGAACGACCGTAAGGTGCCCGAGGCAGCAACAGACCCTTGGAGACAAGTCGGGTGGAGGCCGATGTATTGAATCTCGACGCAATTTGAGTGTTCCATCGTCATTAGGAGGCCCTGAACGTTACAATTAACTATCAGTTTCGCGTCGTATTCGAAATTCTAGACTCACAGGAGACGGACCACATGGAGCCCGAGGCAGCAATAGACCCTTGGAGACAAATCGGCTGGAGGACGTGGTATTGGATCGCGACGCAATTTTAGTGTTCCATCGTCATTGGGAGGCCCTGAATGTTACAATTAACTATCAGTTTTTCGTCGGATTCGAAAATCTAGACTCACTGGAGACGGACCATAAGGTGCCCGAGGCGATATCCCCTTGGCGACCAGTCCGCTGGAGGACGATGTATCGAATCGCGACGCAATTTGAGTGCTCTATCGTAATTGGGAAATCCTGAACGTTACAATTAACAATCAGTTTCGCGTCGGATTCAAAAATCTAGACTCACAGGAGACGGACTATTTGGTGCCCGAGGCAGCAATATCCCCTTGGAGACAAGTCTGCTGCAGGACGATGTGTTGAATCGAGACTCAATTTGAGTGCTCCATCGTCATTAGGAGGCCCTGAACGTTACAATTCACTATCATTTTTGCGTCGGGTTCATAAATCTAGACTCACAGGAGAACGATCATAAGGTGCCCGAGGCAGCAATGGACCCTTGGAGACAAGTCGGCTGGAGGACGATATATTGGATCACGACAAAATTTGAGTGTTCCATCGTCATTAGGAGGCGCCGAACGTTACAATTAACTATCACTTTAGCGTCGGATTCGAAAATCTACTCACAGGAGAAGGATAATATAGTGCCCGAGACATCAATATCCCCCTGGATACAAGTCGGCTGGAGGACGATGTATTGAATCTCGACGCAATTTGAGTGTTCCATCGTCATTAGGAGGCCCTGAATTTTACAATTAACAATCAGTTTTGCGTCGGATTAGAAAATCTAGACTCACAGTAGAACGACCATAAGGTGCCCGAGGCTGCAATAGACCCTTGGGGACAAGTCGGCTGAAGGACGATGTATTGAATCTCGTCGCAATTTGAGTGTTCCATCGACATTAGGAGGCCCTGAACGCTAAAATTAACTATCAGTTTCGCGTCGGATTCAAAAATCTAGACTCACAGGAGACGGACCATTTGGTGCCGGAGGCAGCATTATCCCCTTGGAGACCAGTCCGCTGGAGGACGATGTATTGAATCGCGACGCAATTTGAGTGCTCCATCGTCATTAGGAGGCCCTGAACGTTACAATTAACAATCAGATATGCGTCGGATTCGATAACGTAGAATGAGCGGAGACGGACCAAGTGGTGCCCGAGGCAGCGATATCCCCTTGGAAACAAGTCCGCTGGTGGACGATGTAGTGAATATCGACGCAATTTGAGTGTTCCTTCGTCATTAGGAGGCCCTGAACTTTGCAATTAACTATCTGTTTTGCGTCGGATTCGAAAATCTAGACTCACAGGAGAACGACCATAAGATGCCCGAGCCAGCAATAGACCCTTGGAGACAAGTCGGCTAGAGGCCCATGTATTTAATCTCGACGCAATTTGAGTGTTCCATCGTCATTGGGAGGCGCTGAACGTTACAATTAACTATCATTTTAGCGTCGGATTCGAAAATCCACTCACACGAGAAGGATCATATGGTGACCGAGACATCAATATCCCCTTGGATACAAGTCGGCTGGACGACGATGTACTGAATCTAGACGCATTTTGAGTGTTCCTTCGTCATTAGGAGGCGCTGAACGTTACAATTCACTATCATTTTTGCGTCGGGTTCGAAAATCTTGACTCACAGGAGAACGATCATAAGGTGCCCGAGGCAGCATTAGACCCTTGGAGACAAAGCGGCTGGAGGACGATATATTGGATCACGACAAAATTTGAGTGTTCCGTCGTCATTAGGAGGCCCTGAATGTTACAATTAACTATCAGTTTTTCGTCGGATTCGAAAATCTAGACTCACAGGAGAACGACCATAAGGAGCCCGAGGCAGCAATATCCCCATGGAGACAAATCGGCTGGAGGACGATGTATTGAACCTCGACGCATTTTGAATGTTCCATCGTCATTAGGAGGCATGAATTTTACAATTAACTATCTGTTTTGCGTCGGATTCGAAAATCTAGGCTCTTAGGAGACGGACCATTTGGTGCCCGAGGCAGCAATATCCCTTTGGAGACAAGTCTGCTGGAGGACGATGTGTTGAATCGCGACTCAATTTGAGTGCTCCATCGTCATTAGGAGGCCCTGAACGTTACAATTCACTATCATTTTTGCGTCGTATTCGAATATCTAGACTCACAGGAGACGGAACATATGGTGCCCGAGGCAGCAATATCCCCTTGAAGACATGTCGGCTGGAGGTCGATGTATTGTATCTAGACGCCATTTGAGTGTTCCATCGTCGTTAGGAGGCCCTGAACATTACAATTAACTATCAGTTTTGCGTCGGATTCTAAAGTTTAGGATCACTGGGGAACGACCATATGGGGCCCGAGGCAGCAATAGAATCTTGGAGACAAATCGGCTGAATGCCGATATATTGAATATCGACGCAATTAGATTGTTCCGTCGTCATTAGGAAACCCTGAGCGTTACAATTAACAATCAGTCTCGCGTCGGATTCGAAAATGTAGACTCACAGGAGAACGACCATAATGTGCCCGAGGCAGCAATAGACCCTTGGAGGCAAGTCGGCCCGAGGCCCATGTATTGAATCTTGACGCAATTTGAGTGTTCCATCGTCATTATGAGGCCCTGAACGTTACAATTAACTATCAGTTTCGCGTCGTACTGAAAATCTAGACTCACAGGTGACGGACCACATGGAGCCCGAGGCAGCAATATGCCCTTGTAGACAAGTCGGCTGGAGGTCGATGTATTGACTCCCGACCCAATTTGAGTGTTCTATCGTCATTAGGAGGCGCTGAACGTTACAATTCACTATCATTTTTGCGTCGGATCGAATATCTAGACTCACAGGAGAACGATCATAAGGTGCCCGAGGCAGTAATATCCCCTTGGAGACCAGTCCGGTGGAGGACGAAGTATTGAATCGCGACTCAATTTGAGTGCTTCTTCGTCATTAGGAGGCCCTGAACGTTACAATTAACTATCAGTTTTGCTACGGTTTCGAAAACGTAGAATCACCGGAGACGGACCAAGTGGTGCCCGAGGCAGCGATATCCCCTTGGAGACAAGTCTGCTGGAGGACGACGTAGTGAATTTCGACGCAATTTGAGTGTTCCCTCGTCATTAGGAGGCCCTGAACGTTACAATTAACTATCTGTTTTGCGTCGGATTCGAAAATCTAGATCCACATGAGAACGACCATAAGGTGCCCGAGGCAATTTGAGTGTTCCATCGTCATTAGGAGGCCCTGAATTTTACAATTAACAATCGGTTTTGCGTCGGATTAGAAAATCTAGATTCACAGTAGAACGACCATAAGGTGCCCGAGGCAGTAATAGATCTTTGGGGACAAGTCGGCTGAAGGACGATGTTTTGAATCTCGTCGCAATTTGAGTGTTCCATCGTCATTAGGAGGCCCTGAACGCTACAATTAACTATCAGTTTCGCGTCGGATTCAAAAATCTAGACTCACAGGAGACGGACCATTTGGTGCCCGAGGCAGCAATATCCCCTTTGAGACAAGTCGGCTGGAGGTCGATGTATTAAATCTCGACGCAATTTGAGTGTCCCATCGTCATTAGGAAACCCTGAACGTTACAATTTACAATCAGTTTCGCGTCGGATTCGAAAATCTAGACTCACAGGAGAGCGACCATAAGGAGCCCAAGGCAGCAGTATCCACATGGAGACAAATCGGCTGGAGGACTATGTATTGAATCTCGACGCAATTTGAGTGTTCCGTCGTAGTTAGGAGGCGCTGAACGTTACAATTAACTATCATTTTAGCGTCGTATTCGAAAATCTACTCACAGGAGAAGGATCATATGGTGCCCGAGGCAGCAATAGACCCTTGGAGACAAATCGACTGGAGGACGTGGTATTGGATCGCGACGCAATTTGAGTGTTCCATCGTTATTAGGAGGCCCTGAATGTTACAATTAACTATCAGTTTTTCGGCGGATTCGAAAATCTAGACTTACTGGAGACGGACCATAAGGTGCCCGAGGCTATATCCCCTTGGCGACCCGTCCACTGGAGGACGATGCATCGAATCGCGACGCAATTTGAGTGCTCCATCGTCATTGGGAAATCCTGAACGTTACAATAAACAATCATTTTCGCGTCGGATTCAAAAATCTAGACTCACAGGAGACGGACCATTTGGTGCCCGAGGCAGCAATATCCCTTTGGAGATAAGTCGGCTGGAGGCCAATATATTGGATCACGACAAAATTTGAGTGTTCCATTGTCATTAGGAGGCCCTGAATGGTACTATTAACTATCAGTTTTTCGTCGGATTCTAAAATCTACATTTACTGGAGACGGACCATAAGGTGCCCGAAGCAGCAATATCCCCTTGGAGACCAGTCCGCTGGAGGACGATGTATTGAATCGCGACTCAATTTGAGTGCTCCATCGCCATTAGGAGGCCCTCTACGATACAATTAACTATCAGTTTTGCTCCGGATTCGAAAACGTAGAATCACCGGAGCCGGACGAAATGGTGCCCGAGGCAGCAATATCCCCTTGGAAACAAGTCCGCTGGAGGACGATGTATTGAATCTCGTCGCAATTTGAGTGTTCCATCGTCATTAGGAGGCCCTGAACGTTACAATTAACTATCAGTTTCGCGTCGGATTCAAAAATCTAGACTCACAGGAGACGGACCATTTGGTGCCGGAGGCAGCAATATCCCCTTGGAGACCAGTCTGCTGGAGGACGATGTATTGAATCGCGACGCAATTTGAGTGCTCCATGGTCATTAGGAGGCCCTGAACGTTACAATTAACAATCAGTTTTCCGTCGGATTCCAAAACGTAGGATGACCGGAGACGGACCAAGTGGTGCCTGAGGCAGCGATATCCCCTTGGAAACAAGTCCGCTGGAGGACGATGTAGTGAATATCGACGCAATTTGAGTGTTCCTTCGTCATTAGGAGGCCCTGAACGTTACAATTAACTATCTGTTTTGCGTCGGATTCGAAAATCTAGATTCACAGGAGACCGAACACAAGGTGCCCGAGGCAGCAATTGACTCTTGAAGACAAGTCGGATGAGGGACGATGTATTGAATCTCGACGCAATTTGAGTGTTCCATCGACATTATGAGGCCCTGAACGTTGCAATTAACTATCAGTTTCGCGTCGGACTGAAAATCCTGACTCACAGGTGACGGACCACATGGAGCCCGAAGCAGCAATATCCCTTGTAGACAAGTCGGCTGGAGGTCGATGTATTGACTCCCGACGCAAATTGATTGCTCCATCGTCATTAGGAGGCGCTGAACGTTACAATTAACTATCATTTTTGCGTCGGATTCGAAAATCTAGACTCACAGGAGACGGAACATATGGTGCCCGAGGCACCACTATCCCCTTTGAGACAAGTCGGCTCGAGGTCGATGTATTGAATCTAGACGCCATTTGATTGTTCCTTCGTTATTAGGAGGCCCTGAACATTACAATTAACTATAAGTTTTGCGTAGGGTTCGAAAATTTAGACTCACAGGAGAACAATCATAAGGTGCCCGAGGCAGCAATAGAGACTTGGAGACAAGTCGGCTGGAGGACGATATATTGGATCACGACAAAATTTGAGTGTTCCATCGTCATTAGGAAACCCTGAACGTTACAATTAACAATCAGTTTCGCGTCGGATTCGAAAATCTAGACCCACAGGAGAAGGCAGCAATATTCCCTACGAGACAAGTCGGCTGGAGGACGATGTGTTAAATCTCGACGCAATTTGAGTGTCCCATCGTCATTAGGAAACCCTGAACGTTACAATTTACAATCAGTTTCGCGTCGGATTCGAAAATCTAGACTCACAGGAGAGCGACCATAAGGAGCCCAAGGCAGCAGTATCCACATGGAGACAAATCGGCTGGAGGACTATGTATTGAATCTCGACGCAATTTGAGTGTTCCGTCGTAGTTAGGAGGCGCTGAACGTTACAATTAACTATCATTTTAGCGTCGTATTCGAAAATCTACTCACAGGAGAAGGATCATATGGTGCCCGAGGCAGCAATAGACCCTTGGAGACAAATCGACTGGAGGACGTGGTATTGGATCGCGACGCAATTTGAGTGTTCCATCGTTATTAGGAGGCCCTGAACGTTACAATTAACTATCAGTTTTGCTCCGGATTCTAAAACGTAGAATCACCGGAGCCGGACCAAGTGGTGCCCGAGGCAGCAATATCCCCTTGGAGACAAGTCGGCTGGAGGACGATGTAGTGAATCTCGACGCAATCTGAGTGTTCCTTCGCCTTTAGGACGCCCTGAACGTTAAATTTAACTATCTGTTTTGCGTCGGATTCCAAAATATAGTTTCACAGGGGAACGACCATAAGGAGCCCGCGGCAGCAATTTCCCCATGGAGACAAATCGGCTGGAGAACTATGTATTGAATCTAGACGCAATTTGAGTGTTCCATCGTCGTTAGGAGGCGCTGAACGTTACAATTAACTATCATTTTAGCGTCGGATTCGAAAATCTACTCACAGGAGAAGTATCATATGGTGCCCGAGACATCAATATCCCCCTGGATACAAGTCGGCTGGAGGACGATGTATTGAATCTCGACGCAATTTGAGTGTTCCATCGTCATTAGGAGGCCCTGAATGTTACAATTAACAATCAGTTTTGCGTCGGATTAGAATGTCTAGACTCACAGGAGAACGACCATAAGGTGCCCGAGGCAGCAATAGACCCTTGGAGACAAGTCGGCTGGAGGACGATATATTGGATCACGACAAAATTTGAGTGTTCCATCGTCCTTTGGAGGCCCTGAATGTTACAATTAACTATCAGGTTTTCGTCGGATTCGAAAATCTAGACTCACTGGAGACGGGCCATAAGGTGCCCGAGGCAGCAATATCCCCTTGGAGACCAGTCCGCTGGAGGACGATGTTTTGAATCTCGACGCAATTTGAGTGCTCCATCGTCATTAGGAGGCCCTGAACGTTACAATTAACAATCAGTTTTGCTTCGGATTCGAAAACGTAGAATCACCGGAGACGGACCAAGTGGTGCCCGAGGCAGCGATATCCCCTTGGAATCAAGTCCGATGGAGGACGATGTATTGAATCTCGTCGCAATTTGAGTGTTCCATCGTCATTAGGAGGCCCTGAACGCTACAATTAACTATCAGTTTCGCGTCGGATTCAAAAATCTAGACTCACAGGAGACGGACCATTTGGTGCCGGAGGCAGCAATATCCCCTTGGAGAACAGTCTGCTGGAGGACGATGTATTGAATCGCGACGCAATTTGAGTGCTCCATCGTCATTAGGAGGCCCTGAACGTTACAATTAACAATCAGTTTTGCGTCGGATTCGAAAATCTAGACTCACAGGAGAAGGCAGCAATATTCCTTACGAGGCAAGTCGGCTGGAGGACGATGTATTAAATCTCGACGCAATTTGAGTGTCCCATCGTCATTAGCAAACCTTGAACGTTACAATTCACAATCAGTTTCGCGTCGGATTCGAATATCTAGACTCACAGGAGAGCGACCATAAGGAGCCCGAGGCAGCAGAATCCACATGGAGACAAATCGGCTGGAGGACGATGTAGTGAATATCGACGCAATTTGAGTGTTCCATCGTTATTAGGAGGCCCTGAATGTTACAATTAACTATCAGTTTTTCGTCGGATTCGAAAATCTAGACTTACTGGAGACGGACCATAAGGTGCCCGAGGCTATATCCCCTTGGCGACCCGTCCGCTGGAGGACGAAGCACCGAATCGCGACGCAATTTGAGTGCTCCATCGACATTGGGAAATCCTGAACGTTACAATTAACAATCAGTTTCGCGTCGGATTCAAAAATCTAGACTCACAGGAGACGGACCATTTGGTGCCCGAGGCAGCAATATCCCTTTGGAGATAAGTCGGCTGGAGGCCAATATATTGGATCACGACAAAATTTGAGTGTTCCATTGTCATTAGGAGGCCCTGAATGGTACTATTAACTATCAGTTTTTCGTCGGATTCTAAAATCTACATTCACTGGAGACGGACCATAAGGTGCCCGAAGCAGCAATATCCCCTTGGAGACCAGTCCGCTGGAGGACGATGTATTGAATCGCGACTCAATTTGAGTGCTCCATCGCCATTAGGAGGCCCTCTACGATACAATTAACTATCAGTTTTGCTCCGGATTCGAAAACGTAGAATCACCGGAGCCGGACGAAATGGTGCCCGAGGCAGCAATATCCCCTTGGAAACAAGTCCGCTGGAGGACGATGTATTGAATCTCGTCGCAATTTGAGTGTTCCATCGTCATTAGGAGGCCCTGAACGTTACAATTAACTATCAGTTTCGCGTCGGATTCAAAAATCTAGACTCACAGGAGACGGACCATTTGGTGCCGGAGGCAGCAATATCCCCTTGGAGACCAGTCTGCTGGAGGACGATGTATTGAATCGCGACGCAATTTGAGTGCTCCATGGTCATTAGGAGGCCCTGAACGTTACAATTAACAATCAGTTTTCCGTCGGATTCCAAAACGTAGGATGACCGGAGACGGACCAAGTGGTGCCTGAGGCAGCGATATCCCCTTGGAAACAAGTCCGCTGGAGGACGATGTAGTGAATATCGACGCAATTTGAGTGTTCCTTCGTCATTAGGAGGCCCTGAACGTTACAATTAACTATCTGTTTTGCGTCGGATTCGAAAATCTAGATTCACAGGAGACCGAACACAAGGTGCCCGAGGCAGCAATTGACTCTTGAAGACAAGTCGGATGAGGGACGATGTATTGAATCTCGACGCAATTTGAGTGTTCCATCGACATTATGAGGCCCTGAACGTTGCAATTAACTATCAGTTTCGCGTCGGACTGAAAATCCTGACTCACAGGTGACGGACCACATGGAGCCCGAAGCAGCAATATCCCTTGTAGACAAGTCGGCTGGAGGTCGATGTATTGACTCCCGACGCAAATTGATTGCTCCATCGTCATTAGGAGGCGCTGAACGTTACAATTAACTATCATTTTTGCGTCGGATTCGAAAATCTAGACTCACAGGAGACGGAACATATGGTGCCCGAGGCACCACTATCCCCTTTGAGACAAGTCGGCTCGAGGTCGATGTATTGAATCTAGACGCCATTTGATTGTTCCTTCGTTATTAGGAGGCCCTGAACATTACAATTAACTATAAGTTTTGCGTAGGGTTCGAAAATTTAGACTCACAGGAGAACAATCATAAGGTGCCCGAGGCAGCAATAGAGACTTGGAGACAAGTCGGCTGGAGGACGATATATTGGATCACGACAAAATTTGAGTGTTCCATCGTCATTAGGAAACCCTGAACGTTACAATTAACAATCAGTTTCGCGTCGGATTCGAAAATCTAGACCCACAGGAGAAGGCAGCAATATTCCCTACGAGACAAGTCGGCTGGAGGACGATGTGTTAAATCTCGACGCAATTTGAGTGTCCCATCGTCATTAGGAAACCCTGAACGTTACAATTTACAATCAGTTTCGCGTCGGATTCGAAAATCTAGACTCACAGGAGAGCGACCATAAGGAGCCCAAGGCAGCAGTATCCACATGGAGACAAATCGGCTGGAGGACTATGTATTGAATCTCGACGCAATTTGAGTGTTCCGTCGTAGTTAGGAGGCGCTGAACGTTACAATTAACTATCATTTTAGCGTCGTATTCGAAAATCTACTCACAGGAGAAGGATCATATGGTGCCCGAGGCAGCAATAGACCCTTGGAGACAAATCGACTGGAGGACGTGGTATTGGATCGCGACGCAATTTGAGTGTTCCATCGTTATTAGGAGGCCCTGAACGTTACAATTAACTATCAGTTTTGCTCCGGATTCTAAAACGTAGAATCACCGGAGCCGGACCAAGTGGTGCCCGAGGCAGCAATATCCCCTTGGAGACAAGTCGGCTGGAGGACGATGTAGTGAATCTCGACGCAATCTGAGTGTTCCTTCGCCTTTAGGACGCCCTGAACGTTAAATTTAACTATCTGTTTTGCGTCGGATTCCAAAATATAGTTTCACAGGGGAACGACCATAAGGAGCCCGCGGCAGCAATTTCCCCATGGAGACAAATCGGCTGGAGAACTATGTATTGAATCTAGACGCAATTTGAGTGTTCCATCGTCGTTAGGAGGCGCTGAACGTTACAATTAACTATCATTTTAGCGTCGGATTCGAAAATCTACTCACAGGAGAAGTATCATATGGTGCCCGAGACATCAATATCCCCCTGGATACAAGTCGGCTGGAGGACGATGTATTGAATCTCGACGCAATTTGAGTGTTCCATCGTCATTAGGAGGCCCTGAATGTTACAATTAACAATCAGTTTTGCGTCGGATTAGAATGTCTAGACTCACAGGAGAACGACCATAAGGTGCCCGAGGCAGCAATAGACCCTTGGAGACAAGTCGGCTGGAGGACGATATATTGGATCACGACAAAATTTGAGTGTTCCATCGTCCTTTGGAGGCCCTGAATGTTACAATTAACTATCAGGTTTTCGTCGGATTCGAAAATCTAGACTCACTGGAGACGGGCCATAAGGTGCCCGAGGCAGCAATATCCCCTTGGAGACCAGTCCGCTGGAGGACGATGTTTTGAATCTCGACGCAATTTGAGTGCTCCATCGTCATTAGGAGGCCCTGAACGTTACAATTAACAATCAGTTTTGCTTCGGATTCGAAAACGTAGAATCACCGGAGACGGACCAAGTGGTGCCCGAGGCAGCGATATCCCCTTGGAATCAAGTCCGATGGAGGACGATGTATTGAATCTCGTCGCAATTTGAGTGTTCCATCGTCATTAGGAGGCCCTGAACGCTACAATTAACTATCAGTTTCGCGTCGGATTCAAAAATCTAGACTCACAGGAGACGGACCATTTGGTGCCGGAGGCAGCAATATCCCCTTGGAGAACAGTCTGCTGGAGGACGATGTATTGAATCGCGACGCAATTTGAGTGCTCCATCGTCATTAGGAGGCCCTGAACGTTACAATTAACAATCAGTTTTGCGTCGGATTCGAAAATCTAGACTCACAGGAGAAGGCAGCAATATTCCTTACGAGGCAAGTCGGCTGGAGGACGATGTATTAAATCTCGACGCAATTTGAGTGTCCCATCGTCATTAGCAAACCTTGAACGTTACAATTCACAATCAGTTTCGCGTCGGATTCGAATATCTAGACTCACAGGAGAGCGACCATAAGGAGCCCGAGGCAGCAGAATCCACATGGAGACAAATCGGCTGGAGGACGATGTAGTGAATATCGACGCAATTTGAGTGTTCCATCGTTATTAGGAGGCCCTGAATGTTACAATTAACTATCAGTTTTTCGTCGGATTCGAAAATCTAGACTTACTGGAGACGGACCATAAGGTGCCCGAGGCTATATCCCCTTGGCGACCCGTCCGCTGGAGGACGAAGCACCGAATCGCGACGCAATTTGAGTGCTCCATCGACATTGGGAAATCCTGAACGTTACAATTAACAATCAGTTTCGCGTCGGATTCAAAAATCTAGACTCACAGGAGACGGACCATTTGGTGCCCGAGGCAGCAATATCCCCTTGGAGACAAGTCGGCTGGGGGACGATGTAGTGAATCTCGACGCAATCTGAGTGTTCCTTCGCCTTTAGGAAGCCCTGAACGTTACAATTAACTATCTGTTTTGCGTCGGATTCGAAAATATAGTTTCACAGGGGAACGACCATAAGGAGCCCGCGGCAGCAATTTCCCCTTGGACACAAATCGGCTGGAGAACTATGTATTGAATCTCGACGCAATTTGAGTGTTCCATCGTCGTTAGGAGGCGCTGAACGTTACAATTAACTATCATTTTAGCGTCGGATTCGAAAATCTACTCACAGGAGAAGTATCATATGGTGCCCGAGACATCAATATCCCCCTGGATACAAGTCGGCTGGAGGACGATGTATTAAATCTCGACGCAATTTGAGTGTTCCATCGTCATTAGGAGGCCCTGAATGTTACAATTAACAATCAGTTTTGCGTCGGATTAGAATATCTAGACTCACAGGAGAACGACCATAAGGTGCCCGAGGCAGCAATAGACCCTTGGAGACAAGTCGGCTGGAGGACGATATATTGGATCACGACAAAATTTGAGTGTTCCATCGTCCTTTGGAGGCCCTGAATGTTACAATTAACTATCAGGTTTTCGTCGGATTCGAAAATCTAGACTCACTGGAGACGGGCCATAAGGTGCCCGAGGCAGCAATATCCCCTTGGAGACCAGTCCGCTGGAGGACGATGTTTTGAATCGCGACGCAATTTGAGTGCTCCATCGTCATTAGGAGGCCCTGAACGTTACAATTAACAATCAGTTTTGCTTCGGATTCGAAAACGTTGAATCACCGGAGACGGACCAAGTGGTGCCCGAGGCAGCGATATCCCCTTGGAAACAAGTCCGCTGGAGGACGATGTATTGAATCTCGTCGCAATTTGAGTGTTCCATCGTCATTAGGAGGCCCTGACCGCTACAATTGACTATCAGTTTCGCGTCGGATTCAAAAATCTAGACTCACAGGAGACGGACCATTTGGTGCCGGAGGCAGCAGTATCCCCTTGGAGACCAGTCTGCTGGAGGACGATGTATTGAATCGCGACGCAATTTGAGTGCTCCATCGTCATTAGGAGGCCCTGAACGTTACAATTATCAATCAGTTTTCCGTCGGATTCGAAAACGTAGGATGACCGGAGACGGACCAAGTGGTGCCCGAGGCAGCGACATCCCCTTGGAAACAAGTCCGCTGGAGGACGATGTAGTGAATATCAACGCAATTTGAGTGTTCCTTCGTCATTAGGAGGCCCTGAACGTTACAATTAACTATCTGTTTTGCGTCGGATTCGAAATTCCAGACTCACAGGAGAACGACCATAAGGTGCCCGAGCCAGCAATAGACCCTTGGAGACAAGTCGGCTCGAGGCCCATGTATTTAATCTCGACGCAATTTGAGTGTTCCATCGTCATTAGGAGTCCCTGAACGTTACAGTTAACTATCTGCTTTGCGTCAGATTCGAAAATCTAGATTCACAGGAGACCGAACACAAGGTGCCCGAGGCAGCAATTGACTCTTGAAGACAAGTCGGATGAAGGACGATGTATTGAATCTCGACGCAATTTGAGTGTTCCATCGACATTATGAGGCCCTGAACGTTGCAATTAACTATCAGTTTCGCGTCGGACTGAAAATCCTGACTCACAGGTGACGGACAACATGGAGCCCGAGGCAGCAATATCCCCTTGTAGACAAGTCGGCTGGAGGTCGATGTATTGACTCCCGTCGCTAATTGAGTGCTCCATCGTCATTAGGGGGCGCTGAACGTTACAATTAACTATCATTTTTGCGTCGGACTCGAAAATCTAGACTCACAGAAGACGGAACATATGGTGCCCGAGGCACCACTATCCCCTTTGAGACAAATCGGCTGGAGGTCGATGTATTAAATCTAGACGCCATTTGATTGTTCCTTCGTTATTAGGAGGCCCTGAACATTACAATTAACTATCAGTTTTGCGTAGGGTTCGAAAATTTAGACCCACAGGAGAACGATCATAAGGTGCCCGAGGCAGCAATAGACCCTTGGAGACAAGTCGGCTGGAGGACGATATATTGGATCACGACAAAATTTGAGTGTTCCATCGTCATTAGGAAACCCTGAACGTTACAATTAACAATTGGTTACGCGTCGGATTCGAAAATCTAGACTCACAGGAGAAGGCAGCAATATTCCCTACGAGAGAAGTCGGCTGGAGGACGATGTATTAAATCTCAACGCAATTAGAGTGCTCCATCGTCATTAGGAGGCCCTGAACGTTACAATTAACAATCAGTTTTGCTTCGGATTCGAAAACGTAGAATCACCGGAGACGGACCAAGTGGTGCCCGAGGCAGCGATATCCCCTTGGAGACAAGTCGGCTGGAGGACTATGTATTGAATCTCGACGCAATTTGAGTGTTCCATCGTCATTAGGAGGCGCTGAACGTTACAATTAACTATCATTTTAGCGCCGGATTCGAAAATCTACTCACAGGAGAAGGATCATATGGTGCCCGAGACATCAAAATCCCCATGGATACAAGTCGGCTGGAGGACGATGTATTGAATCTCGACGCATTTAGAATGTTCCATCGTCATTAGGAAACCCTGAACGTTACAATTAACAATCAGTTTCGCGTCGGATTCGAAAATCTAGACTCACAGGGGAAGGACCATATGGTGCCCGAGGCAGCAATATTCCCTACGAGACAAGTCGGCTGGAGGGCGTTGTATTGAATCTCGACGCAATTTGAGTGTTCCATCGTCATTAGGAAACCCTGAACGTTACAATTTACAATCAGTTTCGCGTCGGATTCGAAAATCTAGACTCACAGGAGAGCGACCATAAGGAGCCCGAGGCAGCAATATCCCCATGGAGACAAATCGGCTGGAGGACTATGTATTGAATCTCGACGCAATTTGAGTGTTCCATCGTCATTAGGAGGCGCTGAACGTCACAATTAACTATCATTTTAGCGTCGTATTCGAAAATTTACTCACAGGAGAAGGATCTTATGGTGCCCGAGACATCAAAACCCCCTGGATACAAATAGGCTGGAGGACGATGTATTGAATCTCGACGCATTTAGAATGTTCCATCGTCATTAGGAGGCCCTGAATTTTACAATTAACTATCTGTTTTGCGTCGAATTCGAAAATCTAGACTCACAGGAGACGGACCATTTGGTGCCCGAGGCAGCAATATCCCTTTGGAGACAAGTCTGCTGGAGGACAATGTGTTGAATCGCGACTCAATTTGAGTTCTCCATCGTCATTAGGAGGCGCTGAAAGTTACAATTCACTATCATTTTTGCGTCGGGTTCGAATATCTAGACTCACAGGAGAACGATCATAAGGTGCCCGAGGCAGCAATATCCCCTTGGAGACCAGTCCGATGGAGGACGAAGTATTGAATCGCGACTCAGTTTGAGTGCTTCATCGCCATTAGGAGGCCCTGAACGTTACAATTAACTATCAGTTTTGCTACGGTTTCGAAAACGTAGAATCACCGGAGACGGACCAAATGGTGCCCGAGGCAGCGATATCCCCTTGGAGACAAGTCTGCTGGAGGACGAAGTAGTGAATTTCGACGCAATTTGAGTGTTCCCTCGTCATTAGGAGGCCCTGAACGTTACAATTAACTATCTGTTTTGCGTCGGATTCGAAAATCTAGATCCACAGGAAAACGACCATAAGGTGCCCGAGGCAATTTGAGTGTTCCATCGTCATTTGGAGGCCCTGAATTTTACAATTAACAATCGGTTTTGCGTCGGATTAGAAAATCTAGACTCACAGGAGAACGACCATAATGTGCCCGAGCCAGCAATAGACCCTTGGAGACAAGTCGGCTCGAGGCCCATGTATTTAATCTCGACGCAATTTGAGTGTTCCATCGTCATTAGGAGTCCCTGAACGTTACAATTAACTATCTGCTTTGCGTCGGATTCGAAAATCTAGATTCACAGGAGACCGAACACAAGGTGCCCGAGGCAGCAATAGACTCTTGAAGACAAGTCGGATTAAGGACGATGTATTGAATCTCGACGCAATTTGAGTGTTCCATCGTCATTATGAGGCCCTGAACGTTGCAATTACCTATCAGTTTCGCGTCGGACTGAAAATCATGACTCACAGGTGACGGACCACATGGAGCCCGAGGCAGCAATATCCCCTTGTAGACAAGTCGGCTGGAGGTCGATGTATTGAATCTAGACGCCATTTGATTGTTCCTTCGTTATTAGGAGGCCCTGAACATTACAATTAACTATCAGTTTTGCGTAGGGTTCGAAAATTTAGACTCACAGGAGAACGAACATAAGGTGCCCGAGACAGCAATAGACCCTTGGAGACAAGTCGGCTGGAGGACGATATATTGGATCACGACAAAATTTGAGTGTTCCATCGTCATTATGAGGCCCTGAATGTTACAATTAACTATCAGTTTTTCGTCGGATTCGAAAATCTAGACTCACTGGAGACGGACAATAACGTGCCCGAGGCAGCACTATCCCCTTGGAGACGAGTCCGCTGGAGGACGGTGTATTGAATCGCGACGCAATTTGAGTGTTCCTTCGATATTAGGAGGCCCTGAACGTTACAATTAACTACCTGTTTTGCGTCGGATTCGGAAATCTAGACTCACAGGAGAACGACCATAAGGTGCCCGAGGCAGCAATAGACGCTTGGAGACCAGTCCGCTGGAGGACGATGTATTGAATCGCGACTCAATTTGAGTGCTCCATCGTCATTAGGAGGCCCTTAACGTTACAATTAACTATCAGTTTTGCTACTGATTCGAAAACGTAGAATCACCGGAGACGGGCCAAGTGGTGCCCGAGGCAGCGATATCCCCTTGGAGACAAGTCGTCTGGAGGACGATGTAGTGAATCTCGACGCAATTTGAGTGTTCCTTCGCCCTTGGGACGCCCTGAACGTTACAATTAACTATCTGTTTTGCGTCGGATTCGAAAATATAGTTTCACAGGGGAACGACCATAAGGAGCCCGCGGCAGCAATTTCCCAATGGAGACAAATCGGCTGGAGAACTATGTATTGAATCTCGACGCAATTTGAGTGTTCCATCGTCGTTAGGAGGCGCTGAACGTTTCAATTAACTATCATTTTAGCGTCGGATTCGAAAATCTACTCACAGGAGAAGTATCATATGGTGCCCGAGACATCAATATCCCCCTGGATACAAGTCGGCTGGAGGACGATGTATTGAATCTCGACGCAATTTGTGTGTTCCATCGTCATTAGGAGGCCCAGAACGTTACAATTAACTATCATTTTTGCGTCGGATTCGAAAATCTAGACTCACAGGAGACGGAACATATGGTGCCCGAGGCACCACTATCCCCTTTGAGACAAATCGGCTGGAGGTCGATGTATTAAATCTAGACGCCATTTGATTGTTCCTTCGTTATTAGGAGGCCCTGAACATTACAATTAACTATCAGTTTTGCGTAGGGTTCGAAAATTTAGACCCACAGGAGAACGATCATAAGGTGCCCGAGGCAGCAATAGACCCTTGGAGACAAGTCGGCTGGAGTACGATATATTGGATCACGACAAAATTTGAGTGTTCCATCGTCATTAGGAAACCCTGAACGTTACAATTAACAATTGGTTATGCGTCGGATTCGAAAATCTAGACTCACAGGAGAAGGCAGCAATATTCCCTACGAGACAAGTCGGCTGGAGGACGATGTATTAAATCTCAACGCAATTTGAGTGCTCCATCGTCATTAGGAGGCCCTGAACGTTACAATTAACAATCAGTTTTGCTTCGGATTCGAAAACGTAGAATCACCGGAGACGGACCAAGTGGTGCCCGAGGCAACGATATCCCCTTGGAGACAAGTCGGCTGGAGGACTATGTATTGAATCTCGACGCAATTTGAGTGTTCCATCGTCATTAGGAGGCGCTGAACGTTGCAATTAACTATCATTTTAGCGCCGGATTCGAAAATCTACTCACAGGAGAAGGATCATATGGTGCCCGAGACATCAAAATCCCCCTGGATACAAGTCGGCTGGAGGACGTTGAATTGAATCTCGACGCAATTTGAGTGCTCCATCGTCATTAGGAGGCCCTGAATTTTACAATTAACAATCAGTTTTGCGTCGGATTAGAAAATCTAGACTCACAGTAGAACGACCATAAGGTGCCCGAGGCAGCAATAGACACTTGGAGACAAGTCGGCTCGAGGCCCATGTATTGAATCTCGACGCAATTTGAGTGTTCCATCGTCATTAGGAAACCCTGAACGTTACAATTAACAATCAGTTTCGCGTCGGATTCGAAAATCTAGACTCACAGGAGAAGGACCATATGGTGCCCGAGGCAGCAATATTCCCTACGAGACAAGTCGGCTGGAGGGCGATGTATTGAATCTCGACGCAATTTGAGTGTTCCATCGTCATTAGGAAACCCTGAACGTTACAATTTGCAATCAGTTTCGCGTCGGATTCGAAAATCTAGACTCACAGGAGAGCGACCATAAGGAGCCCGAGGCAGCAATTTCCCCATAGAGACAAATCGGCTGGAGGACTATGTATTGAATCTCGACGCAATTTGAGTGTTCCATCGTCATTAGGAGGCGCTGAACGTCACAATTAACTATCATTTTAGCGTCGTATTCGAAAATTTACTCACAGGAGAAGGATCATATGGTGCCCGAGACATCAAAACCCCTTGGATACAAATAGGCTGGAGGACGATGTATTGAATCTCGACGCATTTAGAATGTTCCATCGTCATTAGGAGGCCCTGAATTTTACAATTAACTATCTGTTTTGCGTCGGATTCGAAAATCTAGACTCACAGGAGACGGACCATTTGGTGCCCGAGGCAGCAATATCCCTTTGGAGACAAGTCTGCTGGAGGACGATGTGTTGAATCGCGACTCAATTTGAGTGCTCCATCGTCATTAGGAGGCGCTGAAAGTTACAATTCACTATCATTTTTGCGTCGGGTTCGAATATCTAGACTCACAGGAGAACGATCATAAGGTGCCCGAGGCAGCAATATCCCCTTGGAGACCAGTCCGGTGGAGGACGAAGTATTGAATCGCGACTCAGTTTGAGTGCTTCATCGTCATTAGGAGGCCCTGAACGTAACAATTAACTATCAGTTTTGCTACGGTTTCGAAAACGTAGAATCACCGGAGACGGACCAAATGGTGCCCGAGGCAGCGATATCCCCTTGGAGACAAGTCTGCTGGAGGACGATGTAGTGAATTTCGACGCAATTTGAGTGTTCCCTCGTCATTAGGAGGCCCTGAACGTTACAATTAACTATCTGTTTTGCGTCGGATTCGAAAATCTAGATCCACAGGAAAACGACCATAAGGTGCCCGAGGCAATTTGAGTGTTCCATCGTCATTAGGAGGCCCTGAATTTTACAATTAACAATCGGTTTTGCGTCGGATTAGAAAATCTAGACTCACAGGAGCACGACCATAATGTGCCCGAGCCAGCAATAGACCCTTGGAGACAAGTCGGCTCGAGGCCCATGTATTTAATCTCGACGCAATTTGAGTGTTCCATCGTCATTAGGAGTCCCTGAACGTTACAATTAACTATCTGCTTTGCGTCGGATTCGAAAATCTAGATTCACAGGAGACCGAACACAAGGTGCCCGAGGCAGCAATAGACTCTTGAAGACAAGTCGGATTAAGGACGATGTATTGAATCTCGACGCAATTTGAGTGTTCCATCGTCATTATGAGGCCCTGAACGTTGCAATTAACTATCAGTTTCGCGTCGGACTGAAAATCCTGACTCACAGGTGACGGACCACATGGAGCCCGAGGCAGCAATATCCCCTTGTAGACAAGTCGGCTGGAGGTCGATGTATTGAATCTAGACGCCATTTGATTGTTCCTTCGTTATTAGGAGGCCCTGAACATTACAATTTACTATCAGTTTTGCGCAGGGTTCGAAAATTTAGACTCACAGGAGAACGATCATAAGGTGCCCGAGGCAGCAATAGACCCTTGGAGACAAGTCGGCTGGAGGACGATATATTGGATCACGACAAAATTTGAGTGTTCCATCGTCATTATGAGGCCCTGAATGTTACAATTAACCATCAGTTTTTCGTCGGATTCGAAAATCTAGACTCACTGGAGACGGACAATAACGAGCCCGAGGCAGCACTATCCCCTTGGAGACGAGTCCGCTGGAGGACGGTGTATTGAATCGCGACGCAATTTGAGTGTTCCTTCGATATTAGGAGGCCCTGAACGTTACAATTAACTACCTGTTTTGCGTCGGATTCGGAAATCTAGACTCACAGGAGAACGACCATAAGGTGCCCGAGGCAGCAATAGACCCTTGGAGACAAGTCGGCTCGAGGCCCATGTATTGAATCTTGACGCAATTTGAGTGTTGCATCGTCATTAGGAAACCCTGAACGTTACAATTAACAATCAGTTTCGCGTCGGATTCGAAAATCTAGACTCACAGGAGAGCGACCATAAGGAGCCCGAGGCAGCAGTATCCACATGGAGACAAGTCGGCTGGAGGCCAATATATTGGATCACGACAAAATTCGAGTGTTCCATCGTCATTAGGAGGCCCTGAATGGTACAATTAACTATCAGTTTTTCGTCGGATTCTAAAATCTACATTCACTGGAGACGGACCATAAGGTGCCCGAAGCAGCAATATCCCCTTGGAGACCAGTCCGCTGGAGGACGACGTATTGAATCGCGACTCAATTTGAGTGCTCCATCGTCATTAGGAGGCCCTTAACGTTACAATTAACTATCAGTTTTGCTACGGATTCGAAAACGTAGAATCACCGGAGACGGGCCAAGTGGTGCCCGAGGCAGCGATATCCCCTTGGAGACAAGTCGTCTGGAGGACAATGTAGTGAATCTCGACGCAATTTGAGTGTTCCTTCGCCTTTAGGACGCCCTGAACGTTACAATTAACAATCAGTTTTGCTTCGGATTCGAAAACGTAGAATCACCGGAGACGGACCAATTGGTGCCCGAGGCCGCGATATCCCCTTGGAAACAAGTCCGCTGGAGGACGATGTAGTGAATATCGACGCAATTTGAGTGATCCTTCGTCGTTAGGACGCCCTGAACGTTACAATTAACTATCTGTTTTGCGTCGGATTCGAAAATATAATTTCACAGGGGAACGACCATAAGGTGCCCGAGGCAGCAATAGACCCTTGAAAACAAGTCGGCTCGAGGCCCATGTATTGAATCTCGACGCAATTTGAGTGTTCCATCGTCATTAGGAAACCCTGAACGTTACAATCAACTATCAGTTTCGCGTCGGATTCGAAAATCTAGACTCACAGGAGAGCGACCATAAGGAGCCCGCGACAGCAATTTCCCCATGGAGACAAATCGGCTGGAGAACTATGTATTGAATCTCGACGCAATTTGAGTGTTCCATCGTCGTTAGGATGCGCTGAACGTTACAATTAACTATCATTTTAGCGTCGGATTCGAAAATCTACTCACAGGAGAAGTATCATATGGTGCCCGAGACATCAATATCCCCCTGGATACAAGTCGGCTGGAGGACGATGTATTGAATCTCGACGCAATTTGAGTGTTAAATCGTCATTAGGAGCCCTGAATGTTACAATTAACAATCAGTTTTGCGTCGGATTAGAATATCTAGACTCACAGGAGAACGACCATAAGGTGCCCGAGGCAGCAATAGAACCATGGAGACAAATCGGCTGGAGGACGAGGTATTGGATCGCGACGCAATTTGAGTGTTCCATCGTAACTAGGAGGCCCTGGTTGTTACAATTAACGATCAGTTTTGCGTTGGATTAGAATAACCGGACTCACAGGAGAACGACCATAAGGTGCCCGAGGCAGCAATAGACCTTTGGAGACAAGTCGGCTGAAGGACGATGTATTGAATCTCGACGCAATTTTAGTGTTCCATCGTCATTAGGAAGCCCTGAAAGTTACAGTTAACAATCAGTTTCGCGTCGGATTCGAAAATCTAGACTCACAGGAGAGCGACCATAAGGAGCCCGAGGCAGCAATATCCCCATGGAGACAAGTCGGCTGGAGGACGATGTATTGAATCTCGACGCAATTTGAGTGTTCCATCGTCATTAGGAGGCGCTGAACGTTACAATTAACTATCATTTTAGCGCCGGATTCGAAAATCTACTCACAGGAGAAGGATCATATGGTGCCCGAGACATCAAAATCCCCTGGATACAAGTCGGCTGGAGGACGATGTATTGAATCTCGACGCAATTTGAGTGTTCCATCGTCATTAGGAGGCCCTGAATTTTATAATTAACAATCAGTTTTGCGTCGGATTAGAAAATCTAGACTCACAGTAGAACGACCATAAGGTGCCCGAGGCAGCAATAGACCCTTGGAGACAAGTCGGCTCGAGGCCCATGTATTGAATCTCGACGCAATTTGAGTGTTCCATCGTCATTAGGAAACCCTGAACGTTACAATTAACAATCAGTTTCGCGTCGGATTCGAAAATCTAGACTCACAGGAGAAGGACCATATGGTGCCTGAGGCAGCAATATTCCCTACGAGACAAGTCGGCTAGAGGGCGATGTATTGAATCTCGACGCAATTTGACTGTTCCATCGTCATTAGGAATCCCTCAACGTTACAATTTACAATCAGTTTCCCGTCGGATTCGAAAATCTAGACTCACAGGAGAGCGACCATAAGGAGCCCGAGGCAGCAATATCCCCATGGAGACAAATCGGCTGGAGGACTATGTATTGAACCTCGACGCAATTTGAGTGTTCCATCGTCATTAGGAGGCGCTGAACGTCACAATTAACTATCATTTTAGCGTCGTATTCGAAAATTTACTCACAGGAGAAGGATCATATGGTGTCCGAGACATCAAAACCCCCTGGATACAAATAGGCTGGAGGACGATGTATTGAATCTCGACGCATTTAGAATGTTCCATCGTCATTAGGAGGCCCTGAATTTTACAATTAACTACCTGCTTTGCGTCGGATTCGAAAATCTAGACTCACAGGAGACGGACCATTTGGTGCCCGAGGCAGCAATATCCCTTTGGAGACAAGTCTGCTGGAGGACGATGTGTTGAATCGCGACTCAATTTGAGTGCTCCATCGTCATTAGGAGGCGCTGAACGTTACAATTCACTATCATTCTTGCGTCGGGTTCGAATATCTAGACTCACAGGAGAACGATCATAAGGTGCCCGAGGCAGCAATATCCCCTTGGAGACCAGTCCGGTGGAGGACGAAGTATTGAATCGCGACTCAATTTGAGTGCTTCATCGTCATTAGGAGGCCCTGAACGTTACAATTAACTATCAGTTTTGCTACGGTTTCGAAAACGTAGAATCACCGGAGACGGACCAAATGGTGCCCGAGGCAGCGATATCCCCTTGGAGACAAGTCTGCTGGAGGACGATGTAGTGAATTTCGACGCAATTTGAGTGTTCCCTCGTCATTAGGGGGCCCTGAACGTTACAAATAAATATCTGTTTTGCGTCGGATTCGAAAATCTAGATCCACAGGAAAACGACCATAAGGTGCCCGAGGCAATTTGAGTGTTCCATCGTCATTAGGAGGCCCTGAATTTTATAATTAACAATCGGTTTTGCGTCGAATTAGAAAATCTAGACTCACAGTAGAACGATCATAAGGTGCTCGAGCCAGCAATAGACCCTTGGAGACAAGTCGGCTCGAGGCCCATGTATTTAATCTCGACGCAATTTGAGTGTTCCATCGTCATTAGGAGTCCCTGAACGTTACAATTAACTATCTGCTTTGCGTCGGATTCGAAAATCTAGATTCACAGGAGACCGAACACAAGGTGCCCGAGGCAGCAATAGACTCTTGAAGACTAGTCGGATTAAGGACGATGTATTGAATCTCGACGCAATTTGAGTGTTCCATCGTCATTATGAGGCCCTGAAAGTTGCAATTAACTATCAGTTTCGCGTCGGACTGAAAATCCTGACTCACAGGTGACGGACCACATGGAGCCCGAGGCAGCAATAGACCCTTGGAGAGAAGTCGGCTGGAGGACGATATATTGGATCACGACAAAATTTGAGTGTTCCATCGTCATTAGGAGGCCCTGAATGTTACAATTAGCTATCAGTTTTTCGTCGGATTCGAAAATCTAGACTCACTGGAGACGGACCATAACGTGCCCGACGCAGCACTATCCCCTTGGAGACCAGTCCGCTGGAGGACGGTGTATTGAATCGCGACGCAATTTGAGTGTTCCTTCGATATTAGAACGCCCAGAACGTTACAATTAACTACCTGTTTTGCGTCGGATTCGAAAATCTAGACTCACAGGAGAACGACCATAAGGTGCCCGAGGCAGCAATAGACCCTTGGAGACAAGTCGGCTCGAGGCCCATGTATTGAATCTTGACGCAATTTGAGTGTTGCATCGTCATTAGGAAACCCTGAACGTTACAATTATCAATCAGTTTCTCGTCGGATTCGAAAATCTAGACTCACAGAAGAACGACCACAAGGTGCCCGAGGCAGCAATAGACCCTTGGAGACAAGTCGGCTGGAGGACGATATATTGGATCACGACAAAATTTGAGTGTTCCATCGTTATTTGGAGGCCCTGAATGTTACAATTAACTATCAGGTTTTCGTCGGACTCGAAAATCTAGACTCACTGGAGACGGGCAATAAGGTGCCCGAGGCAGCAATATCCCCTTGGAGACCAGTCCGATGGAGGACGATGTTTTGAATCGCAACGCAATTTGAGTGCTCCATCGTCATTAGGAGGCCCTGAACGTTACAATTAACAATCAGTTTTGCTTCGGATTCGAAAACGTAGGATCACCGGAGACGGACCAAGTGGTGCCCGAGGCAGCGATATCCCCTTGGAAACAAGTCCGCTGGAGGACGATGTAGTGAATATCGACGCAATTTGAGTGATCCTTCGTCATTAGGACGCCCTGAACGTTACAATTAACTATCTGTTTTGCGTCGGATTCGAAAATATAGTTTCACAGGGGAACGACCATAAGGTGCCAGAGGCAGCAATAGACCCTTGGAAGCAAGTCGGCTCGAGGCCCATGTACTGAATCTCGACGCAATTTGATTGTTCCATCGTCATTAGGAAACCTTGAACATTACAATTAACAATAAGTTTCGCGTCGGATTCGAAAATCTATACTCACAGGAGAAGGACCATATGGTGCCCGAGGCAGCAATATTCCCTTCGAGACAAGTCGGCTGGAGGACGATGCATTGAATCTCGACGCAATTTAAGTTTTCCATCGTCATTAGGAAACCCTGAACGTTACAATCAACTATCAGTTTCGCGTCGGATTCGAAAATCTAGACTCACGGGAGAGCGACCATAAGGAGCCCGCGGCAGCAATTTTCCCATGGAGACAAATCGGCTGGAGAACTATGTATTGAATCTCGACGCAATTTGAGTGTTCCATCGTCGTTAGGATGCGCTGAACGTTACAATTAACTATCATTTTAGCGTCGGATTCGAAAATCTACTCACAGGAGAAGTATCATATGGTGCCCGAGACATCAATATCCCCCTGGATACAAGTCGGCTGGAGGACGATGTATTGAATCTCGACGCAATTTGAGTGTTAAATCGTCAATAGGTGCCCTGAATGTTACAATTAACAATCAGTTTTGCGTCGGATTAGAAAATCTAGACTCACAGTAGAACGACCATAAGGTGCCCGAGGCAGCAATAGACCCTTGGAGACAAGTCGGCTCGAGGCCCATGTATTGAATCTCGACGCAATTTGAGTGTTCCATCGTCATTAGGAAACCCTGAACGTTACAATTAACAATCAGTTTCGCGTCGGATTCGAAAATCTAGTCTCACAGGAGAAGGACCATATGGTGCCCGAGGCAGCAACAATCCCTGCGAGACAAGTCGGCTGGAGGGCGATGTATTGAATCTCGACGCAATTTGAGTGTTCCATCGTCATTAGGAAACCCTGAACGTTACAATTTACAATCAGTTTCGCGTCGGATTCGAAAATCTAGACTCACAGGAGAGCGACCATAAGGAGCCCGAGGCAGCAATATCCCCATGGAGACAAATCGGCTGGAGGACTATGTATTGAATCTCGACGCAATTTGAGTGTTCCATCGTCATTAGGACACGCTGAACGTTACAATTCACTATCATTTTTGCGTCGGGTTCGAATATCTAGACTCACAGGAGAACGATCATAAGGTGCCCGAGGCAGTAATATCCCCTTGGAGACCAGTCCGGTGGAGGACGATGTAGTGAATATCGACGCAACTTGAGTGATCCTTCGTCATTAGGACGCCCTGAACGTTACAATTAACTATCTGTTTTGCGTCGGATTCGAAAATATAATTTTACAGGGGAACGACCATAAGGTGCCCGAGGCAGCAATAGACCCTTGGAAACAAGTCGGCTCGAGGCCCATGTATTGAATCTCGATGCAATTGGAGTGTTCCATCGTCATTAGGAAACCTTGAACATTACAATTAACAAGAAGTCTCGCGTCGGATTCGAAAATCTATACTCACAGGAGAAGGACCATATGGTGCCCGAGGCAGCAATATTCCCTTCGAGACAAGTCGGCTGGAGGACGATGTAGTGAATCTCGACGCAATTTGAGTGTTCCTTCGCCTTTAGGACGCCCTGAACGTTACAATTAACTATCTGTTTTGCGTCGGATTCGAAAATATAGTTTCACAGGGGAACGACCATAAGGAGCCTGCGGCAGCAATTTCCCCATGGAGACAAATCGGCTGGAGAACTATGTATTGAATCTCGACGCAATTTGAGTGTTCCATCGTCGTTAGGAGGCGCTGAACGTTACAATTAACTATCATTTTAGCGTCGGATTCGAAAACCTACTCGCAGGAGAAGTATCATATGGTGGCCGAGACATCAATATCCCCCTGGATACAAGTCGGCTGGAGGAAGATGTATTGAATCTCGACGCAATTTGAGTGTTAAATCGTCATTAGGAGCCCTGAATGTTACAATTAACAATCAGTTTTGAGTCGGATTAGAATTTCTAGACTCACAGGAGAACGACCATAAGGTGCCCGAGGCAGCAATAGAACCATGGAGACAAATCGGCTGGAGGACGAGGTATTGGATCGCGACGCAATTTGAGTGTTCCATCGTAACTAGGAGGCCCTGGTTGTTACAATTAACGATCAGTTTTGCGTTGGATTAGAATATCTGGACTCACAGGAGAACGACCATAAGGTGCCCGAGGCAGCAATAAACCGTTGGAGACAAGTCGGCTGAAGGACGATGTATTGAATCTCGACGCAATTTGAGTGTTCCATCGTCATTAGGAAGCCCTGAAAGTTACAATTAACAATCAGTTTCGCGTCGTATTCGAAAATCTAGACTCACAGGAGAGCGACCATAAGGAGCCCGAGGCAGCAATATCCCCATGGAGACAAGTCGGCTGGAGGACGATGTATTGAATCTCGACGCAATTTGAGTGTTCCATCGTCATTAGGAGGCCCTGAATTTTACAATTAACAATCAGTTTTGCGTCGGATTAGAAAATCTAGACTCACAGTAGAACGACCATAAGGTGCCCGAGGCAGCAATAGACCCTTGGAGACAAGTCGGCTCGAGGCCCATGTATTGAATCTCGACGCAATTTGAGTGTTCCATCGTCATTAGGAAACCCTGAACGATACAATTAACAATCAGTTTTGCGTCGGATTCGAAAATCTAGTCTCACAGGAGAAGGACCATATGGTGCCCGAGGCAGCAATATTCCCTGCGAGACAAGTCGGCTGTAGGGCGATGTATTGAATCTCGACGCAATTTGAGTGTTCCATCGTCATTAGGAAACCCTGAACGTTACAATTTACAATCAGTTTCGCGTCGGATTCGAAAATCTAGACTCACAGGAGAGCGACCATAAGGAGCCCGAGGCAGCAATATCCCCATGGAGACAAATCGATTGGAGGACTATGTATTGAATCTCGACGCAATTTGAGTGTTCCATCGTCATTAGGAGGCGCTGAACGTCACAATTAACTATCATTTTAGCGTCGTATTCGAAAATTTACTCACAGGAGAAGGATCGTATGTTGCCCGAGACATCAAAACCCCTTGGATACAAATAGGCTGGAGGACGATGTATTGAATCTCGACGCATTTAGAATGTTCCATCGTCATTAGGAGGCCCTGAATTTTACAATTAACTATCTGCTTTGCGTCGGATTCGAAAATCTAGACTCACAGGAGGCGGACCATTAGGTGCCCGAGGCAGCAATATCCCTTTGGAGACAAGTCTGCTGGAGGACGATGTGTTGAATCGCGACTCAATTTGAGTGCTCCATCGTCATTAGGAGGCGCTGAACGTTACAATTCACTATCATTTTTTCGTCGGGTTCGAATATCTAGACTCACAGGAGAACGATCATAAGGTGCCCGAGGCAGCAATATCCCCTTGGAGACCAGTCCGGTGGAGGACGAAGTATTGAATCGCGACTCAATTTGAGTGCTTCATCGTCATTAGGAGGCCCTTAACGTTACAATTAACTATCAGTTTTGCTACGGTTTCGAAAACGTAGAATCACCGGAGACGGACCAAATGGTGCCCGAGGCAGCGATATCCCCTTGGAGACAAGTCTGCTGGAGGACGATGTATTGAATCTCGTCGCAATTTGAATGTTCCATCGTCATTAGGAGGCCCTGAACGCTACAATTAACTATCAGTTTCGCGTCGGATTAGAATATCTAGACTCACAGGAGAACGACCATAAAGTGCCCGAGGCAGCAATAGAACCATGGAGACAAATCGGCTGGAGGACGAGGTATTGGATCGCGACGCATTTTGAGTGTTCCACCGTAACTAGGAGGCCCTGATTATTACAATTAACGATCAGTTTTGCGTCGGATTAGAATATCTAGACTCACAGGAGAACGACCATAAGGTGCCCGAGCCAGCAATAGACCCTTGGAGACAAGTCGGCTCGAGGCCCATGTATTTAATCTCGACGCAATTTGAGTGTTCCATCGTCCTTATGAGGCCCTGAACGTTACAATTAACTATCAGTTTCGCGTCGGACTGATAATCTAGAGTCACAGGTGACGGACCACATGGAGCACGAGGCAGCAATATCCCCTTGTCGACAAGTCGGCTGGAGGTCGATGTAGTGACTCCCGACACAATTTCAGTGTTCCATCGTTATTAGGAGGCGCTGAACGTTACAATTAACTATCTGCTTTGCGTCGGATTCGAAAATTTAGACTCACAGGAGACCGAACATAAGGTGCCCGAGGTAGCAATAGACTCTTGAAGACAAGTCGGCTGAAGGACGATGTATTGAATCACAACGCAATTTTAGTGTTCTATCGTCATTAGGAGGCCTTAACGCTACACTTAACTATCAGTTTTGCGTCGGATTCGAAAATCTAGACCCACTGGAGAACGATCATGAGGTGCCCGAGGCTGCAATAGACCCTTGGAGACAAGTCGGCTGGAGGACGATATATTGGATCACGACAAAATTTGAGTGTTCCATCGTCATTTGGAGGCCCCGAATGTTACAATTAACTATCAGATTTTCGTCGGATTCGAAAATCTAGACTCACTGGTGACGGGCCATAAGGTGCCCGAGGCAGCAATATCCCCTTCGAGACCAGTCCGCTGGACGACGATGTTGTGAACCGCGACGCAATTTGAGTGCTCCATCGTCATTACTAGGCCCTGAACGTTACAATTAACAATCAGTTTTGCTTCGGATTCGAAAATGTAGGATCACCGGAGACGGACCATGTGGTGCCCGAGGCAGCGATATCCCCCTGGAAACAAGTCCGCTGGAGGACGATGTAGTGAATATCGACGCAATTTGAGTGATCCTTCGTCATTAGGAAACCCTGAACGTTACAATTAACTATCTGTTTTGCGTCGGATTCGAAAATCTAGACTCACAGGAGAACGACCATAAGGTGCCCGAGCCAGCAATAGACCCTTGGAGACAAGTCGTCTCGAGGCCCATGTATTTAATCTCGACGCAATTTGAGTGTTCCATCGTCATTAGGAGTCCCTGAACGTTACAATTAACTATCTGCTTTTCGTCGGATTCGAAAATCTAGACTCACAGGCGACCGAACATAAGGTGCCCAAGGCAGCAATAGACTCTTGAAGACAAGTAGGCTGAAGGACGATGTATTGAATCTCGACGCAATTTGAGTGTTCCATCGTCATTATGAGGCCCTGAACGTTACAATTAACTATCAGTTTCTCGTCGGACTGAAAATCTAGATTCACAGGTGACGGATCACATGGAGCCCGAGGCAGCAATATCCCCTTGTAGACAAGTCGGCTGGAGGTCGATGTAGTGACTCCCGACGCAATTTCAGTGTTCCATCGTCATTAGGAGGCGCTGAACGTTACAATTAACTATCATTTTTGCGTCGGATTCGAAAATCTAGACTCACAGGAGACGGAACATATGGTGCCCGGGGCAGCAATATCCCCTTGGAGACAGGTCGGCTGGAGGTCGATGTATTGAATCTAGACGCCATTTGAGTGTTCCATCGTCGTTAGGAGGCCCTGAACATTATAATTAACTATCAGTTTTTCGTCGGAATCTAAAATCTAGGCTCACTGGGGAACGACCATATATGGGGCCCGAGGAGACAAATCGGCTGAATGCCGATATAATGAATCTCGAGGAATCTAGGGTGTTCCATCGTCATTAGGAAACCCTGAGCGTTACAATTAACAATCAGTCTCGCGTCGGAGTCGCAAATGTAGACTCACAGGAGAACGACCATAAGGTGCCCGAGCCAGCAATAGACCCTTGGAGACAAGTCGGCTCGAGGCCCATGTATTTAATCTCGACGCAATTTGAGTGTTCCATCGTCATTAGGAGTCCCTGAACGTTACAATTAACTATCTGCTTTGCGTCGGATTCGAAAATTTAGACTCACAGGAGACCGAACATAAGGTGCCCGAGGTAGCAATAGACTCTTGAAGACAAGTCGGCTGAAGGACGATGTAATGAATCTCAACGCAATTTGAGTGTTCCATCGTCATTATGAGGCCCTGAACGTTACAATTAACTATCAGTTTCGCGTCGGACTGAAAATCTAGACTCACAGGTGACGGACCACATGGAGCCCGAGGCAGCAGTATCCCCTTGTAGACAAGTCGGCTGGAGATCGATGTATTGACTCCCGACCCATTTTGAGTGTTCTATCGTCATTAGGAGGCGCTGAACGTTACAATTCAATATCATTTATGCGTCGGGTCTGAAAATCTAGTTTCACAGGCGAACGATCATAAGGTGTCCGAGGCAGCAATAGACCCTTGGAGACCAGTCCGCTGGAGGACGATGTATTGAGTCTCGACGCAATTTGAGTGTTCCATCGTCATTAGGAGGCGCTGAACGTTACAATTAACTATCATTTTAGCGTCGGATTCGAAAATCTACTCAAAGGAAAAAGATCATATGAAGCCCGAGACAGCAATATCCCCTTGGATACAAGTCAGCTGGAGGACGATTTATTGAGTCTCGACGCAATTTGAGTGTTCCATCGTCATTAGGAGGCCCTGAACGCTACAATTAACTATCAGTTTCGCGTTGGATTCAAAAATCTAGACTCACAGGAGACGGACCATTTGGTGCCGGAAGCAGCAATATCCCTTTGGAGACAAGTCGGCTGGAGGCTGACGTATTGAATCTCGACGCATTTTGAGTGTTCTATCGTCATTAGGAGGCGCTGAACGTTACAATTCACTATCATTTTTGCGTCGGGTTCGAAAATCTAGACTCACAGAAGAACGATCATAAGGTGCCCGAGGCAGCAATATCCCCTTGTATACAAGTCGCCTGGAGGTCGATGTATTGACTCCCGACGCAATTTGAGTGTCATATCGTCATTAGGAGGCGCTGAACGTTACAATTAACTATCATTTTTGCGTCGGATTCGAAAATCTAGGCTCACTGGGGAACGACCATATGGGGCCCGAGGCAGAAATACACCCTTGGAGACAAAGCGGCTGAATGCCGATATATTGGATCTCGACGCAATTAGAGTGTTCCATCGTCATTAGGAAACCCTGAGCGTTGCAATTAACAATCAGTTTCGCGTCGGATTCGAAAATCTAGACTCGCAGGTGAGCGACCATAAGGAGCCCGAGGCAGCAATATCCCCATGGAGACAATCAGGCTGGAGGACGATGTATTTAATCTCGACGCAATTTGAGTGTTCCATCGTCATTAGGCGGCGCTGAACGTTACAATTAACTATCATTTTAGCGTCGGATTCGAAAACCTACTCACAGGAGAAGTATCATATGGTGCCCGAGACATCAATATCCCCCTGGATACAAGTCGGCTGGAGGACGATGTATTGAATCTCGACGCAATTTGAGTGTTCCATCGTCATTAGGAGGCCCTGAATGTTACAATTAACTATCAGGTTTTCGTCGGACTCGAAAATCTAGACTCACTGGAGACGGGCAATAAGGTGCCCGAGGCAGCAATATCCCCTTGGAGACCAGTCCGCTGGAGGACGATGTTTTGAATCGCAACGCAATTTGAGTGCTCCATCGTCATTAGGAGGCCCTGAACGTTACAATTAACAATCAGTTTTGCTTCGGATTCGAAAACGTAGAATCACCGGAGACGGACCAAGTGGTGCCCGAGGCAGCGATATCCCCTTGGAAACAAGTCCGCTGGAGGACGATGTAGTGAATATCGGCGCAATTTGAGTGATCCTTCGTCATTAGGACGCCCTGAACGTTACAATTAATTATCTGTTTTGCGTCGGATTCGAAAACATAGTTTCACAGGGGAACGACCATAAGGTGCCCGAGGCAGCAATTTCCCCATGGAGACAAATCGGCTGGAGAACTATGTATTGAATCTCGACGCAATTTGAGTGTTCCATCGTCGTTAGGAGGCGCTGAACGTTACAATTAACTATCATTTTAGCGTCGGATTCGAAAACCTACTCACAGGAGAAGTATCATATGGTGCCCGAGACATCA
This sequence comes from Schistocerca americana, assembly GCF_021461395.2. NCBI lineage: Eukaryota > Metazoa > Arthropoda > Insecta > Orthoptera > Acrididae > Schistocerca > Schistocerca americana. The sequence goes on from NW_025726357.1 coordinate 983,343, forward strand.
ATATCCCCCTGGATACAAGTCGGCTGGAGGAAGATGTATTGAATCTCGACGCAATTTGAGTGTTAAATCGTCATTAGGAGCCCTGAATGTTACAATTAACAATCAGTTTTGAGTCGGATTAGAATTTCTAGACTCACAGGAGAACGACCATAAGGTGCCCGAGGCAGCAATAGAACCATGGAGACAAATCGGCTGGAGGACGAGGTATTGGATCGCGACGCAATTTGAGTGTTCCATCGTAACTAGGAGGCCCTGGTTGTTACAATTAACGATCAGTTTTGCGTTGGATTAGAATATCTGGACTCACAGGAGAACGACCATAAGGTGCCCGAGGCAGCAATAAACCGTTGGAGACAAGTCGGCTGAAGGACGATGTATTGAATCTCGACGCAATTTGAGTGTTCCATCACATTAGGAAGCCCTGAAAGTTACAATTAACAATCAGTTTCGCGTCGTATTCGAAAATCTAGACTCACAGGAGAGCGACCATAAGGAGCCCGAGGCAGCAATATCCCCATGGAGACAAGTCGGCTGGAGGACGATGTATTGAATCTCGACGCAATTTGAGTGTTCCATCGTCATTAGGAGGCCCTGAATTTTACAATTAACAATCAGTTTTGCGTCGGATTAGAAAATCTAGACTCACAGTAGAACGACCATAAGGTGCCCGAGGCAGCAATAGACCCTTGGAGACAAGTCGGCTCGAGGCCCATGTATTGAATCTCGACGCAATTTGAGTGTTCCATCGTCATTAGGAAACCCTGAACGATACAATTAACAATCAGTTTTGCGTCGGATTCGAAAATCTAGTCTCACAGGAGAGCGACCATAAGGAGCCCGAGGCAGCAATATCCCCATGGAGACAAATCGATTGGAGGACTATGTATTGAATCTCGACGCAATTTGAGTGCTCCATCGTCATTAGGAGGCGCTGAACGTCACAATTAACTATCATTTTAGCGTCGTATTCGAAAATTTACTCACAGGAGAAGGATCGTATGTTGCCCGAGACATCAAAACCCCTTGGATACAAATAGGCTGGAGGACGATGTATTGAATCTCGACGCATTTAGAATGTTCCATCGTCATTAGGAGGCAATGAATTTTACAATTAACTATCTGCTTTGCGTCGGATTCGAAAATCTAGACTCACAGGAGGCGGACCATTAGGTGCCCGAGGCAGCAATATCCCTTTGGAGACAAGTCTGCTGGAGGACGATGTGTTGAATCGCGACTCAATTTGAGTGCTCCATCGTCATTAGGAGGCGCTGAACGTTACAATTCACTATCATTTTTTCGTCGGGTTCGAATATCTAGACTCACAGGAGAACGATCATAAGGTGCCCGAGGCAGCAATATCCCCTTGGAGACCATTCCGGTGGAGGACGAAGTATTGAATCGCGACTCAATTTGAGTGCTTCATCGTCATTAGGAGGCCCTTAACGTTACAATTAACTATCAGTTTTGCTACGGTTTCGAAAACGTAGAATCACCGGAGACGGACCAAATGGTGCCCGAGGCAGCAATATCCCCTTGGAGACAAGTCTGCTGGAGGACGTTGTATTGAATCTCGTCGCAATTTGAATGTTCCATCGTCATTAGGAGGCCCTGAACGCTACAATTAACTATCAGTTTCGCGTCGGATTAGAATATCTAGACTCACAGGAGAACGACCATAAAGTGCCCGAGGCAGCAATAGAACTATGGAGACAAATCGGCTGGAGGACGAGGTATTGGATCGCGACGCATTTTGAGTGTTCCACCGTAACTAGGAGGCCCTGATTATTACAATTAACGATCAGTTTTGCGTCGGATTAGAATAACTAGACTCACAGGAGAACGACCATAAGGTGCCCGAGCCAGCAATAGACCCTTGGAGACAAGTCGGCTCGAGGCCCATGTATTTAATCTCGACGCAATTTGAGTGTTCCATCGTCCTTATGAGGCCCTGAACGTTACAATTAACTATCAGTTTCGCGTCGGACTGATAATCTAGAGTCACAGGTGACGGACCACATGGAGCACGAGGCAGCAATATCCCCTTGTCGACAAGTCGGCTGGAGGTCGATGTAGTGACTCCCGACACAATTTCAGTGTTCCATCGTTATTAGGAGGCGCTGAACGTTACAATTAACTATCTGCTTTGCGTCGGATTCGAAAATTTAGACTCACAGGAGACCGAACATAAGGTGCCCGAGGTAGCAATAGACTCTTGAAGACAAGTCGGCTGAAGGACGATGTATTGAATCACAACGCAATTTTAGTGTTCTATCGTCATTAGGAGGCCCTGAACGCTACACTTAACTATCAGATTTTCGTCGGATTCGAAAATCTAGACTCAATGGTGACGGGCCATAAGGTGCCCGAGGCAGCAATATCCCCTTCGAGACCAGTCCGCTGGACGACGATGTTGTGAACCGCGACGCAATTTGAGTGCTCCATCGTCATTACTAGGCCCTGAACGTTACAATTAACAATCAGTTTTGCTTCGGATTCGAAAATGTAGGATCACCGGAGACGGACCATGTGGTGCCCGAGGCAGCGATATCCCCCTGGAAACAAGTCCGCTGGAGGACGATGTAGTGAATATCGACGCAATTTGAGTGATCCTTCGTCATTAGGAAACCCTGAACGTTACAATTAACTATCTGTTTTGCGTCGGATTCGAAAATCTAGACTCACAGGAGAACGACCATAAGGTGCCCGAGCCAGCAATAGACCCTTGGAGACAAGTCGGCTCGAGGCCCATGTATTTAATCTCGACGCAATTTGAGTGTTCCATCGTCATTAGGAGTCCCTGAACGTTACAATTAACTATCTGCTTTTCGTCGGATTCGAAAATCTAGACTCACAGGCGACCGAACATAAGGTGCCCAAGGCAGCAATAGACTCTTGAAGTCAAGTAGGCTGAAGGACGATGTATTGAATCTCGACGCAATTTGAGTGTTCCATCGTCATTATGAGGCCCTGAACGTTACAATTAACTATCAGTTTCGCGTCGGACTGAAAATCTAGATTCACAGGTGACGGATCACATGGAGCCCGAGGCAGCAATATCCCCTTGTAGACAAGTCGGCTGGAGGTCGATGTAGTGACTCCCGACGCAATTTCAGTGTTCCATCGTCATTAGGAGGCGCTGAACGTTACAATTAACTATCATTTTTGCGTCGGATTCGAAAATCTAGACTCACAGGAGACGGAACATATGGTGCCCGGGGCAGCAATATCCCCTTGGAGACAGGTCGGCTGGAGGTCGATGTATTGAATCTAGACGCCATTTGAGTGTTCCATCGTCGTTAGGAGGCCCTGAACATTATAATTAACTATCAGTTTTTCGTCGGAATCTAAAATCTAGGCTCACTGGGGAACGACCATATATGGGGCCCGAGGAGACAAATCGGCTGAATGCCGATATAATGAATCTCGAGGAATCTAGGGTGTTCCATCGTCATTAGGAAACCCTGAGCGTTACAATTAACAATCAGTCTCGCGTCGGAGTCGAAAATGTAGACTCACAGGAGAACGACCATAAGGTGCCCGAGCCAGCAATAGACCCTTGGAGACAAGTCGGCTCGAGGCCCATGTATTTAATCTCGACGCAATTTGAGTGTTCCATCGTCATTAGGAGTCCCTGAACGTTACAATTAACTATCTGCTTTGCGTCGGATTCGAAAATTTAGACTCACAGGAGACCGAACATAAGGTGCCCGAGGTAGCAATAGACTCTTGAAGACAAGTCGGCTGAAGGACGATGTAATGAATCTCAACGCAATTTGAGTGTTCCATCGTCATAATGAGGCCCTGAACGTTACAATTAACTATCAGTTTCGCGTCGGACTGAAAATCTAGACTCACAGGTGACGGACCACATGGAGCCCGAGGCAGCAGTATCCCCTTGTAGACAAGTCGGCTGGAGATCGATGTATTGACTCCCGACCCATTTTGAGTGTTCTATCGACATTAGGAGGCGCTGAACGTTACAATTCAATATCATTTATGCGTCGGGTCTGAAAATCTAGCGTCACAGGCGAACGATCATAAGGTGTCCGAGGCAGCAATAGACCCTTGGAGACCAGTCCGCTGGAGGACGATGTATTGAGTCTCGACGCAATTTGAGTGTTCCATCGTCATTAGGAGGCCCTGAACGCTACAATTAACTATCAGTTTCGCGTTGGATTCAAAAATCTAGACTCACAGGAGACGGACCATTTGGTGCCGGAAGCAGCAATATCCCTTTGGAGACAAGTCGGCTGGAGGCTGACGTATTGAATCTCGACGCATTTTGAGTGTTCTATCGTCATTAGGAGGCGCTGAACGTTACAATTCACTATCGTTTTTGCGTCGGGTTCGAAAATCTAGACTCACAGAAGAACGATCATAAGGTGCCCGAGGCAGCAATATCCCCTTGTATACAAGTCGCCTGGAGGTCGATGTATTGACTCCCGACGCAATTTGAGTGTCATATCGTCATTAGGAGGCGCTGAACGTTACATATAACTATCATTTTTGCGTCGGATTCGAAAATCTAGGCTCACTGGGGAACGACCATATGGGGCCCGAGGCAGAAATACACCCTTGGAGACAAAGCGGCTGAATGCCGATATATTGGATCTCGACGCAATTAGAGTGTTCCATCGTCATTAGGAAACCCTGAGCGTTGCAATTAACAATCAGTTTCGCGTCGGATTCGAAAATCTAGACTCGCAGGTGAGCGACCATAAGGAGCCCGAGGCAGCAATATCCCCATGGAGACAATCAGGCTGGAGGACGATGTATTTAATCTCGACGCAATTTGAGTGTTCCATCGTCATTAGGCGGCGCTGAACGTTACAATTAACTATCAGTTTAGCGTCGGATTCGAAAATCCACTCACGGGAGAAGGATCATATGGTGACCGAGACATCAATATCCCCTTGGATACAAGTCGGCTGGACGACGATGTATTGAATCTCGACGCAATTTGAGTGTTCCATCGTCATTAGGAGGCCCTGAACGTTACAATTAACTATCAGTTTTGCGTCGCATTCGAAAATCTAGACTCACAGGAAAACGATCATAAGGTGCCCCAGCCAGCAATTGACCCTTGGAGACAGGTCCGCTGGAGGACGATGTATTGGATCGCGACGCAATTTGAGTGTTCCAAAGAAACTAGGAGTCCCTGAATGTTACAATTCACTATCAATTTTTTGTCGGATTCGAAAATCTAGACTCACTGGAGACGGACCATAAGGTACCCGAAGCAGCAATATCCCCTTGGAGACCAGTCCGCTGGAGGACGATGTATTGAATCGCGACGCAATTTGAGTGCTCCATCGTCATTAGGAGGCCCTGTACGTTAGAATTAACTATCAGGTTCGCGTCGTTTTCGAAAATCTAGACTCACAGGAGAACGACCATAAGGTGCCCGAGGCAGCAATAGACCCTTGGCGACAAGTCGGCTGGAGGACGATGTATTGAGTCTCGACAAAATTTGAGTGTTCCATCGTCATTAGGAGGCGCTGAACGTTACAATTAACTATCATTTTAGCGTCGGATTCGAAAATCTACTCACAGGAGAAGGATCATATGAAGCGCGAGACAGCAATATCCCCTTGGATACAAGTCGGCTGGAGGACGATGTATTGAATCTCGACGCAGTTTGAGTGTTCCATCGTCATTAGGAGGACCTGAACGTTACAATTAACAATCTGTTTTGTGTCGGATTAGAAAATCTAGACTCACAGGAGATCGACCATAAGGTGCCCGAGGCAGCAATAGGCCCTTGGACACAAGTCGGCTGAAGGATGATATATTGAATCTCGACGCAATTTGAGTGTTCCATCGTCATTAGGAGGCGCTGAACGTTACAATTAACTATCATTTTTGCGTCGGATTCGAAAATCTAGACTCACAGGAGACGGACCATATGGTGCCCCAGGCAGCAATATCCCCTTGGAGACAAGTCGGCTGGAGGCCGATTTATTGAATCTCGACGCAATTTGAGTGTTCCATCGTCATTAGGAGGCGCTGAACGTTACAATCAACTATTATTTTAGCGTCGGACTCGAAAATCTACTCACAGGAGAAGGATGATATGGTGCCCGAGACAGCAATATCCCCTTGGATACAAGTGGGCTGGAAGATGATGTATTGAATCTCGACGCAATTTGAGTGTTCCAACGTAACTAGGAGGCCCTGAATGTTACAATTAACTATCAGTTTTTCGTCGGATTCGAGAATCTAGACTCACAGTAGACGTACCATAAGGTGCCCAAAGCAGCAATATCCCCTTTTAGACCAGTCCGCTGGAGGACGATTTATTGAATCGCGACGCAATTTGGGTGCTCCATCGTCATTAGGAGGCCCTGAACGTTACAATTAACTATCAGTTTCGCGTCGGATTCGAAAATCTAGACTCACAGGAGAACGACCGTAAGGTGCCCGAGGCAGCAACAGACCCATGGAGACAAGTCGGGTGGAGGCCGATGTATTGAATCTCGACGCAATTTGAGTGTTCCATCGTCATTAGGAGGCCCTGAACGTTACAATTAACTGTCAGTTTCACGTCGTATTCGAAAATCTAGACTCACAGGAGACGGACCACATGGAGCCCTAGGCAGCAATAGACCCTTGGAGACATGTCGGCTCGGGGCCGAAGTATTGAATCTCGACGCAATTTGTGTTTTCCATCGTCATTAGGAGGCCATGAACGTTACAATTAACTATCTGTTTTGCGTCGGACTCGAAAATCTAGACTCACAGGAGACCGATCATAAGGTGCCCGAGGCAGCAATAGACTCTTGGAGACAAGTCGGCTGAAGGACGATGTATTGAATTTCGACGCAATTTGAGTGTTCCATCGTCATTAGGAGGCCCTGAACGGTACAATTAACTATCAGTTTCGCGTCGGATTCGAAAATCTAGACTCACAGGAGACGGACCACATGGAGCCCGAGGCAGCAATAGACCCTTGTAGACAAGTCGGCTCGAGGCCGGTGTAGTGAATCTCGACGCAATTTGAGTGTTCCATCGTCATTTGGAGGCCCTGAACGTTACAATTAACTATCAGTTTTGCGTCGGATTCTAAAATCTTGTCTCACTGGAGAACGACCATAAAGTGCCCGACGCAGCAATAGACCTTTGGAGACAAGTCGGCTGAGGGACGATGTATTAAATCTCGGCGCAATTTGAGTGTTCCATCGTCATTAGGAGGCCCTGAACGTTACAATTAACCATCAATTCAGCGTCGGATTCGAAAATCCACTCACAGGAGAGGGATCATATGATGAACGAGACATCAATATCCCCTTCGATACAGGTCGGCTGGACGACAATGTATTAAATCTCGATGCAATTTGAGTGTTCCATCGTCATTAGGAGGCCCTGAACGTTACAATTAACTATCATTTTTGCGTCGGATTCGAAAATCTAGACTCACAAGGAAACGATCATTAGGTGCCCCAGACAGCAATTGACCCTTGGAGACAGGTCGGCTGGAGGATGATGTATTGGATCGCGACGCAATTTGAGTGTTCCATCGTAACTAGGAGTCCCTGAATGTTACAATTAACTATCAGTTTTTCGTCGGATTCGAAAATCTAGACTCACTGGAGACGGACCATAAGGTACCCGAAGCAGCAATATCCCCTTGGAGACCTCTCCGCTGGAGAACGATGTATTGAATCGCGACGCAATTTGAGTGCTCCATCGTCATTAGGAGGCCCTGTACGTTAGAATTAACTATCAGGTTCGCGTCGTTTTCGAAAATCTAGACTCACAGGAGAACGACCATAAGGTGCCCGAGGCAGCAAGAGACCCTTGGAGACAGGTCGGCTGGAGGACGATGTATTGAGTCTCGACGCAATTTGAGTGTTCCATCGTCATTAGGAGGCGCTGAACGTTACAATTAACTATCATTTTAGCGTCGGATTCGAAAATCTACTCACAGGAGAAGGATCATATGAAGCGCGAGACAGCAATATCCCCTTGGATACAAGTCGGCTGGAGGACGATGTATTGAATCTTGACGCAGTTTGAGTGTTCCATCGTCATTAGGAGGACCTGAACGTTACAATTAACTATCATTTTAGCGTCGGATTCGAAAATCTACTCACAGGAGAAGGATCATATCAAGCCCGAGACAGCAATATTCACTTTGGTACAAGTCGGCTGGAGGACGATGTATTGAATCTCGACGCAATTTTAGTGTTCCATCGTCATTAGGAGGCACTGAACGTTACAATCAACTATTATTTCAGCGTCGGATTCGAAAATCCACTCACAGGAGATGGATGATATGCTGCCCGAGACAGCAATATCCCCTTGGAGACAAGTCGGCTGGAAGCCGATGTATTGAATCTCGACCCAATTTGAGTGTTCGTTCGTCATTAGGAGGCCCTGAACGTTACAATTGACTATCTGTTTTGCGTCGGATTCGAAAATCTAGACTCACAGGAGAACGACCATAAGGTGCCCGAGGCAGCAATAGACTCTTGGAGACAAGTCGGCTGAAGGACGATGTATTGAATCACGTCGCAATTTGAGCGTTCCATCGTAATTATGAAGCCCTGAACGATACAATTAACTATCTGTTTTGCGTCGCATTTGAAAATCTAGACTCACAGGAAGACGATCATAACGTGCCCCAGGCAGCAATAGACCCTTGGAGACAAGTCGGCTGGAGGACGATGTATTGGATCGCGACGCAATTTGAGTGTTCCAACGTAACTAGGAGGCCCTGAATGTTGCAATTAACGATCAGTTTTTCGTCGGATTCGAGAATCTAGACTCGCTTTAGACGGACCATAGGGTGCTCAAAGCAGCAATATCCCCTTTTAGACCAGTCCGCTGGAGGACGATTTATTGAATCGCGACGCAATTTGGGTGCTCCATCGTCTTTAGGAGGCCCTGAACGTTACAATTAACTATCAGTTTCGCGTCGGATTCAAAAATCTAGACTCACAGGAGACGGACTATTTGGTGCCCGAGGCAGCAATATCCCCATGGAGACAAGTCTGCTGGAGGACGATGTGTTGAATCGCGACTCAATTTGAGTGCTCCATCGTCATTAGGAGGCCCTGAACGTTACAATTCACTATCATTTCTGCGTCGGGTTCGTAAATCTAGACTCGCAGGAGTACGATCATAAGGTGCCTGAGGCGGCAAAGGACCCTTGGAGACAAGTCGGCTGGAGGACGATATATTGGATCACGACAAAATTTGAGTGTTCCATCGTCATTAGGAGGCCCTGAACGTTACAATTAGCTATCAGTTTTGCTACGCATTCGAAAACGTAGAATCACCGGAGACGGACCAAGTGGTGCCCGAGGCAGCGATATCCCCTTGGAGACAAGTCGGCTGGGGGACGATGTAGTGAATCTCGACGCAATTTGAGTGTTCCATCGTCATTAGGAAGCTCTGAACGTTACAATTAACAATCAGTTTCGCGTCGGATTCGAAAATCTAGACTCACAGAAGAGCGACCATAAGGAGCCCGAGGCAGCAATATCCCCATAGAGACAAGTCGGCTGGAGGACGATGTATTGAATCTCGACGCAATTTGAATGTTCCATCGTCAGTAGGGGGCGCTGAACTTTACAATTAACTATCATTTTAGCGTCGGATTCGAAAATCTACTCACAGGAGTAGGATCATATGGTGCCCGAGACAACAATATCCCCTTGGAGACAAGTCGGCTGGAGAACGATGTATTGAATAGCGACGCAATTTGAGTGCTCCATCGTCATTAGGAGGCCCTGAACGTTACAATTAACAATCAGTTTTGGTTCGGATTCGAAAACGTAGAATCACCGGAGACGGACCAAGTTGTGCCCGAGGCAGCGATATCGCCTTGGAAGCAAGTCCGCTGGAGGACGATGTAGTGAATATCGACGCAATTTGAGTGATCCTTCGTCATTAGGAGGCCCTGAACGTTACAATTAACTATCTGTTTTGCGTCGGATTCGAAAAGCTAGACTCAAAGGAGAAGGACCATTAGGTGCCCGAGCCAGCAATAGACCCTTGGAGACAAGTCGGCTCGAGGCCCATGTATTTAATCTCTACGCAATTTGAGTGTTCCAACGTCATTAGGAGTCCCTGAACGTTACAATTAACAATCAGATTTGCTTCGGATTCGAAAACGTAGAATCACCGGAGACGGACCAAGTTGTGCCCGAGGCAGCGATATCCCCTTGGAAGCAAGTCCGCTGGAGGACGATGCAGTGAATATCGACGCAATTTGAGTGTTCCTTCATCATTAGGAGGCCCTGAACGTTACAATTAACTATCTGTTTTGTGTCGGGTTCGAAAATCTAGACTCACAGGAGAACGATCATAAGGTGCCCGAGGCAGCAAAAGACCCTTGGAGACAAGTCGGCTGGAGGACGATATATTGGATCACGACAAAATTTGAGTGTTCCATCGTCATTAGGAGGCCCTGAATGGTACAATTAACTATCAGTATTTCGTCGGATTCGAAAATCTAGACTCACTGGAGACGGACCATAAGGAGCCCAAGGCAGCAATATCCCCTTGGAGACCAGACCGCTGGAGGACGAAGTATTGAATCGCGACTCAATTTGAGTGCTCCATCGTCATTAGGAGGCCCTGAACGTAACAATTAACTATCAGTTTTGCAACGGTTTCGAAAACGTATAATCACGGGGAGACGGACCAAGTGGTGCCCGAGGCAGCGATATCCCCTTGGAGACAAGTCGGCTGGAGGACTATGTATTGAATCTCGACGCAATTTGAGTGTTCCATCGTCATTAGGAGGCGCTGAACGTTACAATTAACTATCATTTTAGCGTCGGATTCGAAAATCTACTCACAGTAGAACGACCACAAGGTGCCCGAGGCTGCAATAGACCCTTGGGGACAAGTCGGCTGAAGGACGATGTATTGAATCTCGTCGCAATTTGAGTGTTCCATCGACATTAGGAGGCCCTGAATGTTACAATTAACTATCAGTTTTTCGTCGGATTCGAAAATCTAGACTCACTGGAGACGGACCATAACGTGCCCGAGGCATCAATATCCCCTTGGAGACCAGTCCGCTAGAGGACGGTGTATTGAATCACGACTCAATTTGAGTGCTCCATCGTCTTTAGGAGGCCCTGAACGTTACAATTAACTATCAGTTTTGCTCCGGATTCGAAAACGTAGAATCACCGGAGCCGCACCAAGTGGTGCCCGAGGCAGCAATAACCCCTTGGAAACAAGTCCGCTGGAGGACGATGTATTGAATCTCGTCGCGATTTGAGTGTTCCATCGTCATTAGGAGGCCCTGAACGCTACAATTAACTATCAGTTTCGCGTCGGATTCAAAAATCTAGACTCACAGGAGACGGACCATTTGGTGCCGGAGGCAGCAATATCCCTTTGGAGACCAGTCCGCTGGAGGACGATGTATTGAATCGCGACGCAATTTGAGTGCTCCATCGTCATTAGGAGGCCCTGAACGTTACAATTAACTATCTGTTTTGCGTCGGATTCGAAAATATAGTTTCACAGGGGAACGACCATAAGGAGCCAGCGGCAGCAATTTCCCCTTGGAGACAAATCGGCTGGAGAACTATGTATTGAATCTCGACGCAATTTGAGTGCTCCATCGTCGTTAGGAGGCGCTGAACGTTACAATTAACTATCATTTTAGCGTCGGATTCGAAAATCTACTCACAGGAGAAGTATCATATGGTGCCCGAGACATCACTATCCCCCTGGATACAAGTCGGCTGGAGGACGATGTATTGAATCTCGTCGCAATTGGAGTGTTCCTTCGTCATTAGGAGGCCCTGAACGCTACAATTAACTATCAGTTTCGCGTCGGATTTAAGAATCTAGACTCACAGGAGACGGACCATTTGGTGCCGGAGGCAGCAATATCCCCTTGGAGACCAGTCTGCTGGAGGACGATGTATTGAATCTCGACGCAATTTGAGTGCTCCATCGTCATTAGGAGGCCCTGAACGTTGCAATTATCAATCAGTATTCCGTCGGATTCAAAAACGTAGGATGACCGTAGACGGATAAAGTGGTGCCCGAGGCAGCGACATCCCCTTGGAAACAAGTCCGCTGGAGGACGATGTAGTGAATATCGACGCAATTTGAGTGTTCCTTCGTCATTAGGAGGCCCTGAACGTTACAATTAACTATCTGTTTTGCGTCGGATTCGAAAATCTAGACTCACAGGAGAACGACCATAAGGTGCCCGAGCCAGCAATAGACCCTTGGAGACAAGTCGGCTCGAGGCCCATGTATTTAATCTCGACGCAATTTGAGTATTCCATCGTCATTAGGAGTCCCTGAACGTTACAATTAACTATCTGCTTTGCGTCAGATTCGAAAATCTAGATTCACAGGAGACCGAACACAAGGTGCCCGAGGCAGCAATTGACTCTTGAAGACAAGTCGGATGAAGGACGATGTATTGAATCTCCACGCAATTTGAGTGTTCCATCGACATTATGAGGCCCTGAACGTTGCAATTAACTATCAGTTTCATGTCGGACTGAAAATCCTGACTCACAGGTGACGGACAACATGGAGCCCGAGGCAGCAATATCCCCTTGTAGACAAGTCTGCTGGAGGTCGATGTATTGACTCCCGACGCAAATTGAGTGCTCCATCGTCATTAGGAGGCGCTGAACGTTACAATTAACTATCATTTTTGCGTCGGATTCGAAAATCTAGACTCACAGGAGACGGAACATATGGTGCCCGAGGCACCACTATCCCCTTTGAGACAAGTCGGCTGGAGGTCGATGTATTGAATATATACGCCATTTGATTGTTCCTTCGTTATTAGGAGGCCCTGAACATTACAATTAACTATCAGTTTTGCGTAGGGTTCGAAAATTTAGACCCACAGGAGAACGATCATAAGGTGCCCGAGGCAGCAATAGACCCTTGGAGACAAGTCGGCTGGAGGACGATATATTGGATCACGACAAAATTTGAGTGTTCCATCGTCATTAGGAGGCCCTGAATGGTACAATTAACTATCAGTATTTCGTCGGATTCGAAAATCTAGACTCACTGGAGACGGACCATAAGGAGCCCAAGGCAGCAATATCCCCTTGGAGACCAGACCGCTGGAGGACGAAGTATTGAATCGCGACTCAATTTGAGCGCTCCATCGTCATTAGGAGGCCCTGAACGTTACAATTAACTATCAGTTTTGCAACGGTTTCGAAAACGTATAATCACGGGGAGACGGACCAAGTGGTGCCCGAGGCAGCGATATCCCCTTGGAGACAAGTCGGCTGGAGGACTATGTATTGAATCTCGACGCAATTTGAGTGTTCCATCGTCATTAGGAGGCGCTGAACGTTACAATTAACTATCATTTTAGCGTCGGATTCGAAAATCTACTCACAGTAGAACGACCATAAGGTGCCCGAGGCTGCAATAGACCCTTGGGGACAAGTCGGCTGAAGGACGATGTATTGAATCTCGTCGCAATTTGAGTGTTCCATCGACATTAGGAGGCCCTGAACGCTACAATTAACTATCAGTTTCGCGTCGGATTCAAAAATCTTGACTCACAGGAGACGGACCATTTGGTGCCGGAGGCAGCAATATCCCCTTGGAGACCAGTCCGCTGGAGGACGATGTAGTGAATATCGACGCAATTTGAGTGTTCCTTCGTCATTAGGAGGCCCTGAACGTTACAATTAACTATCTGTTTTGCGTCGGATTCGAAAATCTAGACTCACAGGAGAACGACCATAAGATGCCCGAGCCAGCAATAGACACTTGGAGACAAGTCATCTCGAGGCCCATGTATTTAATCTCGACGCAATTTGAGTGTTCCATCGTCATTAGGAGGCGCTGAACGTTACAATTAACTATCATTTTAGCGTCGGATTCGAAAATCCACTCACACGAGAAGGATCATATGGTGACCGAGACATCAATATCCCCTTGGATACAAATCGGCTGGACGACGATGTATTGAATCTAGACGCATTTTGAGTGTTCCATCGTCATTAGGAGGCGCTGAACGTTACAATTCACTATCATTTTTGCGTCCGGTTCGAAAATCTTGACTCACAGGAGAACGATAATAAGGTGCCTGAGGCAGCAATAGACCCTTGGAGACAAAGCGGCTGGAGGACGATATATTGGATCACGACAAAATTTGAGTGTTCCGTCGTCATTAGGAGGCCCTGAATGTTACAATTAACTATCAGTTTTTCGTCGGATTCGAAAATCTAGACTCACAGGAGACGGACCATTTGGTGCCGGAGGCAGCAATATCCCTTTGGAGACCAGTCCGCTGGAGGACGATGTATTGAATCGCGACGCAATTTGAGTGCTCCATCGTCATTTGGAGGCCCTGAACGTTACAATTAACTATCTGTTTTGCGTCGGATTCGAAAATATAGTTTCACAGGGGAACGACCATAAGGAGCCAGCGGCAGCAATTTCCCCTTGGAGACAAATCGGCTGGAGAACTATGTATTGAATCTCGACGCAATTTGAGTGTTCCATCGTCGTTAGGAGGCGCTGAACGTTACAATTAACTATCATTTTAGCGTCGGATTCGAAAATCTACTCACAGGAGAAGTATCATATGGTGCCCGAGACATCACTATCCCCCTGGATACAAGTCGGCTGGAGGACGATGTATTAAATCTCGACGGAATTTTAGTGTTCCATCGTCATTAGGAGTCCCTGAATGTTACAATTAAGAATCAGTTTTGCGTCGGATTAGAATATCTAGACTCACAGGAGAACGACCATAAGGTGCCCGAGGCAGCAATAGACCCTTGGAGACAAGTCGGCTTGACGACGATATATTGGATCACGACAAAATTTGAATGTTCCATCGTCCTTTGGCGGCCCTGAATGTTACAATTAACTATCAGGTTCGTCGGATTCGAAAATCTAGACTCACTGGAGACGGGCCATAAGGTGCCCGAGGCAGCAATATCCCCTTGGAGACCAGTCCGCTGGAGGACGATGTATTGAATCTCGTCGCAATTGGAGTGTTCCATCGTCATTAGGAGGCCCTGAACGCTACAATTAACTATCAGTTTCGCGTCGGATTTAAGAATCTAGACTCACAGGAGACGGACCATTTGGTGCCGGAGGCAGCAATATCCCCTTGGAGACCAGTCTGCTGGAGGACGATGTATTGAATCTCGACGCAATTTGAGTGCTCCATCGTCATTAGGAGGCCCTGAACGTTGCAATTATCAATCAGTATTCCGTCGGATTCGAAAACGTAGGATGACCGGAGACGGATAAAGTGGTGCCCGAGGCAGCGACATCCCCTTGGAAACAAGTCCGCTGGAGGACGATGTAGTGAATATCGACGCAATTTGAGTGTTCCTTCGTCATTAGGAGGCCCTGAACGTTACAATTAACTATCTGTTTTGCGTCGGATTCGAAAATCTAGACTCACAGGAGAACGACCATAAGGTGCCCGAGCCAGCAATAGACCCTTGGAGACAAGTCGGCTCGAGGCCCATGTATTTAATCTCGACGCAATTTGAGTATTCCATCGTCATTAGGAGTCCCTGAACGTTACAATTAACTATCTGCTTTGCGTCAGATTCGAAAATCTAGATTCACAGGAGACCGAACACAAGGTGCCCGAGGCAGCAATTGACTCTTGAAGACAAGTCGGATGAAGGACGATGTATTGAATCTCCACGCAATTTGAGTGTTCCATCGACATTATGAGGCCCTGAACGTTGCAATTAACTATCAGTTTCATGTCGGACTGAAAATCCTGACTCACAGGTGACGGACAACATGGAGCCCGAGGCAGCAATATCCCCTTGTAGACAAGTCTGCTGGAGGTCGATGTATTGACTCCCGACGCAAATTGAGTGCTCCATCGTCATTAGGAGGCGCTGAACGTTACAATTAACTATCATTTTTGCGTCGGATTCGAAAATCTAGACTCACAGGAGACGGAACATATGGTGCCCGAGGCACCACTATCCCCTTTGAGACAAGTCGGCTGGAGGTCGATGTATTGAATATATACGCCATTTGATTGTTCCTTCGTTATTAGGAGGCCCTGAACATTACAATTAACTATCAGTTTTGCGTAGGGTTCGAAAATTTAGACCCACAGGAGAACGATCATAAGGTGCCCGAGGCAGCAATAGACCCTTGGAGACCAGTCGGCTGGAGGACGATATATTGGATCACGACAAAATTTGAGTGTTCCATCGTCATTAGGAGGCCCTGAATGGTACAATTAACTATCAGTATTTCGTCGGATTCGAAAATCTAGACTCACTGGAGACGGACCATAAGGAGCCCAAGGCAGCAATATCCCCTTGGAGACCAGACCGCTGGAGGACGAAGTATTGAATCGCGACTCAATTTGAGTGCTCCATCGTCATTAGGAGGCCCTGAACGTTACAATTAACTATCAGTTTTGCAACGGTTTCGAAAACGTATAATCACGGGGAGACGGACCAAGTGGTGCCCGAGGCAGCGATATCCCCTTGGAGACAAGTCGGCTGGAGGACTATGTATTGAATCTCGACGCAATTTGAGTGTTCCATCGTCATTAGGAGGCGCTGAACGTTACAATTAACTATCATTTTAGCGTCGGATTCGAAAATCTACTCACAGTAGAACGACCATAAGGTGCCCGAGGCTGCAATAGACCCTTGGGGACAAGTCGGCTGAAGGACGATGTATTGAATCTCGTCGCAATTTGAGTGTTCCATCGACATTAGGAGGCCCTGAACGCTACAATTAACTATCAGTTTCGCGTCGGATTCAAAAATCTTGACTCTCAGGAGACGGACCATTTGGTGCCGGAGGCAGCAATATCCCCTTGGAGACCAGTCCGCTGGAGGACGATGTAGTGAATATCGACGCAATTTGAGTGTTCCTTCGTCATTAGGAGGCCCTGAACGTTACAATTAACTATCTGTTTTGCGTCGGATTCGAAAATCTAGACTCACAGGAGAACGACCATAAGATGCCCGAGCCAGCAATAGACACTTGGAGACAAGTCATCTCGAGGCCCATGTATTTAATCTCGACGCAATTTGAGTGTTCCATCGTCATTAGGAGGCGCTGAACGTTACAATTAACTATCATTTTAGCGTCGGATTCGAAAATCCACTCACACGAGAAGGATCATATGGTGACCGAGACATCAATATCCCCTTGGATACAAATCGGCTGGACGACGATGTATTGAATCTAGACGCATTTTGAGTGTTCCATCGTCATTAGGAGGCGCTGAACGTTACAATTCACTATCATTTTTGCGTCCGGTTCGAAAATCTTGACTCACAGGAGAACGATCATAAGGTGCCTGAGGCAGCAATAGACCCTTGGAGACAAAGCGGCTGGAGGACGATATATTGGATCACGACAAAATTTGAGTGTTCCGTCGTCATTAGGAGGCCCTGAATGTTACAATTAACTATCAGTTTTTCGTCGGATTCGAAAATCTAGACTCACTGGAGACGGACCATAACGTGCCCGAGGCATCAATATCCCCTTGGAGACCAGTCCGCTGGAGGACGGTGTATTGAATCACGACTCAATTTGAGTGCTCCATCGTCTTTAGGAGGCCCTGAACGTTACAATTAACTATCAGTTTTGCTCCGGATTCGAAAACGTAGAATCACCGGATCCGCACCAAGTGGTGCCCGAGGCAGCAATAACCCCTTGGAAACAAGTCCGCTGGAGGACGATGTATTGAATCTCGTCGCAATTTGAGTGTTCCATCGTCATTAGGAGGCCCTGAACGCTACAATTAACTATCAGTTTCGCGTCGGATTCAAAAATCTAGACTCACAGGAGACGGACCATTTGGTGCCGGAGGCAGCAATATCCCTTTGGAGACCAGTCCGCTGGAGGACGATGTATTGAATCGCGACGCAATTTGAGTGCTCCATCGTCATTAGGAGGCCCTGAACGTTACAATTAACTATCTGTTTTGCGTCGGATTCGAAAATATAGTTTCACAGGGGAACGACCATAAGGAGCCAGCGGCAGCAATTTCCCCTTGGAGACAAATCGGCTGGAGAACTATGTATTGAATCTCGACGCAATTTGAGTGTTCCATCGTCGTTAGGAGGCGCTGAACGTTACAATTAACTATCATTTTAGCGTCGGATTCGAAAATCTACTCACAGGAGAAGTACCATATGGTGCCCGAGACATCACTATCCCCCTGGATACAAGTCGGCTGGAGGACGATGTACTAAATCTCGACGGAATTTTAGTGTTCCATCGTCATTAGGAGGCCCTGAATGTTACAATTAAGAATCAGTTTTGCGTCGGATTAGAATATCTAGACTCACAGGAGAACGACCATAAGGTGCCCGAGGCAGCAATAGACCCTTGGAGACAAGTCGGCTGGAGGATGATATATTGGATCACGACAAAATTTGAATGTTCCATCGTCCTTTGGCGGCCCTGAATGTTACAATTAACTATCAGGTTTTCGTCGGATTCGAAAATCTAGACTCACTGGAGACGGGCCATAAGGTGCCCGAGGCAGCAATATCCCCTTGGAGACCAGTCCGCTGGAGGACGATGTATTGAATCTCGTCGCAATTGGAGTGTTCCATCGTCATTAGGAGGCCCTGAACGCTACAATTAACTATCAGTTTCGCGTCGGATTTAAGAATCTAGACTCACAGGAGACGGACCATTTGGTGCCGGAGGCAGCAATATCCCCTTGGAGACCAGTCTGCTGGAGGACGATGTATTGAGTCTCGACGCAATTTGAGTGCTCCATCGTCATTAGGAGGCCCTGAACGTTGCAATTATCAATCAGTATTCCGTCGGATTCGAAAACGTAGGATGACCGGAGACGGATAAAGTGGTGCCCGAGGCAGCGACATCCCCTTGGAAACAAGTCCGCTGGAGGACGATGTAGTGAATATCGACGCAATTTGAGTGTTCCTTCGTCATTAGGAGGCCCTGAACGTTACAATTAACTATCTGTTTTGCGTCGGATTCGAAAATCTAGTCTCACAGGAGAACGACCATAAGGTGCCCGAGCCAGCAATAGACCCTTGGAGACAAGTCGGCTCGAGGCCCATGTATTTAATCTCGACGCAATTTGAGTATTCCATCGTCATTAGGAGTTCCTGAACGTTACAATTAACTATCTGCTTTGCGTCAGATTCGAAAATCTAGATTCACAGGAGACCGAACACAAGGTGCCCGAGGCAGCAATTGACTCTTGAAGACAAGTCGGATGAAGGACGATGTATTGAATCTCCACGCAATTTGAGTGTTCCATCGACATTATGAGACCCTGAACGTTGCAATTATCTATCAGTTTCATGTCGGACTGAAAATCCTGACTCACAGGTGACGGACAACATGGAGCCCGAGGCAGCAATATCCCCTTGTAGACATGTCTGCTGGAGGTCGATGTATTGACTCCCGACGCAAATTGAGTGCTCCATCGTCATTAGGAGGCGCTGAACGTTACAATTAACTATCATTTTTGCGTCGGATTCGAAAATGTAGACTCACAGGAGACGGAACATATGGTGCCCGAGGCACCACTATCCCCTTTGAGACAAGTCGGCTGGAGGTCGATGTATTGAATCTAGACGCCATTTGATTGTTCCTTCGTTATTAGGAGGCCCTGAACATTACAATTAACTATCAGTTTTGCGTAGGGTTCGAAAATTTAGACCCACAGGAGAACGATCATAAGGTGCCCGAGGCAGCAATAGACCCTTGGAGACAAGTCGGCTGGAGGACGATATATTGGATCACGACAAAATTTAAGTGTTCCATCGTCATTAGGAAACCCTGAACGTTACATTAACAATTAGTTACGCGTCGGATTCGAAAATCTAGACTCACAGGAGAAGGCAGCAATATTCCCTACTAGACAAGTCGGCTGGAGGACGATGTATTAAATCTCAACGCAATTTGAGTGTCCCATCGTCATTAGGAAACCCTGAACGTTACAATTTACAATCAGTTTCGCGTCGGATTGTAAAATCTAGACTCACAGGAGAGTGACCATAAGGAGCCCGAGGCAGCAGTATCCACATGGAGACAAATCGGCTGGAGGACTATGTATTGAATCTCGACGCAATTTGACTGTTCCGTCGTCATTAGGAGGCGCTGAACGTTACAATTAACTATCATTTTAGCGTCGTATTCGAAAATCTACTCACAGGAGAGGGATCATATGGTGCCCGAGGCAGCAATAGACCCTTGGAGACAAATCGGCTGGAGGACGTGGTATTGGTTTGCGACGCAATTTGAGTGTTCCATCGTTATTAGGAGGCCCTGAATGTTACAATTAACTATCAGTTTCTCGTCGGATTCAAAAATCTAGACTTACTGAAGACGGACCATAAGGTGCCCGAGGCTATATTCCCTTGGCGACCCGTCCGCTGGAGGACGATGTCTCGAATCGCGACGCAATTTGAGTGCTCCATCGTCATTAGGAAATCCTGAACGTTACAATTAACAATCAGTTTCGCGTCGGATTCAAAAATCTAGACTCACAGGAGACGGACCATTTGGTGCCCGAGGCAGCAATATCCCTTTGGAGACAAGTCGGCTGGAGGCCAATATATTGGATCACGACAAAATTTGAGTGTTCCATCGTCATTAGGAGGCCCTGAATGGTACAATTAACTATCAGCTTTTCGTCGGATTCTAAAATCTACATTCACTGGAGCGGACCATAAGGTGCCCGAAGCAGCAATATCCCCTTGGAGACCAGTCCGCTGGAGGACGATGTATTGAATCGCGACTCAATTTGAGTGCTCCATCGTCATTAGGAGGCCCTGAACGTTACAATTAACTATCAGTTTTGCTACGGATTCGAAAACGTAGAATCACCGGAGACGGACCAAGTGGTGCCCGAGGCAGCGATATCCCCTTGGAGACAAGTCGGCTGGAGGACGATGTAGTCAATCTCGACGCAATCTGAGTGTTCCTTCGCCTTTAGGACGCCCTGAACGTTACAATTAACTATCTGTTTTGCGTCGGATTCGAAAATATAGTTTCACAGGGGAACGACCATAAGGAGCCCGCGGCAGCAATTTCCCCATGGAGACAAATCGGCTGGAGAACTATGTATTGAATCTCGACGCAATTTGAGTGTTCCATCGTCGTTAGGAGGCGCTGAACGTTACAATTAACTATCATTTTAGCGTCGGATTCTACAATCTACTCACAGGAGAAGTATCATATGGTGCCCGAGACATCAATATACCCCTGGATACAAGTCGGCTGGAGGACGATGTATTGAATCTCGACGCAATTTGAGTGTTCCATCGTCATTAGGAGGCCCTGAATGTTACAATTAACAATCAGTTTTGCGTCGGATTAGTATATCTAGACTCACAGGAGAACGACCATAAGGTGCCCGAGGCAGCAATAGACCCTTGGAGACAAGTCGGCTGGAGGACGATATATTGGATCACGACAAAATTTGAGTGTTCCATCGTCATTTGGAGGCCCTGAATGTTACAATTAACTATCAGGTTTTCGTCGGATTCGAAAATCTAGACTCACTGGAGACGGGCCATAAGGTGCCCGAGGCAGCAATATCCCCTTGGAGACCAGTCCGCTGGAGGACGATGTTTTGAATCGCGACGCAATTTGAGTGCTCCATCGTCATTAGGAGGCCCTGAACGTTACAATTAACAATCAGTTTTGTTTCGGATTCGAAAACGTAGAATCACCAGAGACGGACCAAGTGGTGCCCGAGGCAGCGATATCCCCGTGGAAACAAGTCCGCTGGAGGACGATGTAGTGAATATCGACGCAATTTGAGTGATCCTTCGTCATTAGGAGGCCCTGAACGTTACAATTAACTATCTGTTTTGCGTCGGATTCGAAAATCTAGACTCACAGGAGAACGACCTTAAGGTGCCCGAGCCAGCAATAGACCCTTGGAGACAAGTCGGCTCGAGGCCCATGAATTCAATCTCGACGCAATTTGAGTGTTCCATCGTCATTAGGAGGCCCTGAACGTTACAATTAACTATCAGTTTTGCTACGGATTCGAAAACGTAGAATCACCGGAGAGGTGGCGTGCGGTCAGTCGTTTGACGGCGCGTTTCGGGGCGGGCCCGCCCGCTGCCGGCACGCCGTAGGGCACGGAAGCTCGCACTGGGGCGTATCGCTTTCCAGTCGGGTGTGCCGCGGCAGTCCTCACAGGGGAAGTGAAGCGTCTCTCATAGCCTCTCCTTCCCAAGTGGCTCTTTCCGCCTTCCCGTGGTGCCGGACGTTAAGCTTGGCATTGCGCCTTGCGACGAAAGGGAGAGCTGCGACCCAACCCGATGCGAAAGCGAAGGGTGCGTGGCACAGGGGGAGCTGTGTCAAGGGACCGAACACCAGTCCCTTTTTGTTCGCAGGGCACAGACCAGCAGGTGCTCTGCATGCCGGCGACCTCGTTTGTCGGCGTGGGATCGCGGCGCGAGTCGGTAAGGGTGCTTCGCCGCGCCCCTGGGTAACCGGGGCGTGTTCTGCCAAACCCAGGAGGTGGTGACATCGCCTGGGCTAGGTTAGATGGGCCCAGACCGCCAAACGACTGGGGGACCGACCCACCACCTGAGTAGGAGTGGGTCCTTGGCCTTCAGGTGGAAACTCGGGCTAGTAGGCGGCGAAGGGCGAGGGGTGCATCCGCCTCTCCGGAGTGCGGGGTGCACTTGCCGAGGAGCGTCGAGTGAAATTGTCGGCGACGAGGCCTTCGACGGGGACCAGTGCGCTGGCAACGGCGCGTTGAACCCTGCAGCTCTGGAGTGCCCTTGACCTAGGGGCGAGGTCGGTGGGCGAGCTGCAACAGTCCCCCCTCCATGCCAGAGGAGCCGGTCCGGGGCAAGAGACGGGCTCCCAACCCCTTTTTTGATCACTCGTAAATCATGGCGACAATTGAAGCGAGTGATTCGTGTGCGCCTCGAATGTCTTCCGCTGCGCCTGATCCCTCTCCTCAGGACGAGCAGGGACAGGCAGAGAATGAGACAATTATGGAGAGGTACTCGAGAATCTCGTTGCTCATGGAGCAACAGATAAAGAATGGCAAAATCAGTCAAGCTGGACTTGCCGTCATAAAAAATGAGCTGGCTGCATGGGCTATTGCCCACGCCAAACTTGAAGGTAGAGTAGAAGAACTCGAAAGAGAAAATGACAGGTTAAGAAGGCAACCAGCAAAGACGTGGGCAGCGGTGGCTGCGCAAGCGCCCACCAAGAGCCCACAAAGCACGACTAGAGACACCATTGACAGGGTCACGAAAAGGACAGACACGGCTGTCTTCCTCAGGACACTACCTGGGCAAGACACTAGTGTCAGGAAAATACAGGAACTTTTCACAAAAACAGTTGACCCCATTAAAGACAAGATCAAAATCAAAAAGGTTAAACCAAGCAGAAACTCCGTGATAGTTGAAGTTGCTACGGAAGAAGATAAGGAAAAGCTGCTAAATAACCAGAAATTGAACTCGGTGGTCAAATGTGAACCACCGAGAAAAAGAAACCCTCTCGTCATATTATATGACGTACCTGCAATTATGACGAACGAAGAATTAGAAGAAACAATTAGGCTACAGAACTTTGACAAAATGAAAGAAGATGAATTTAAGAAAAACTTTAAGCTGAAATTTAAGACTGGTCCGCGGGGTCGTGATGTTGTTCATCACGTCGCCGAGGTATCGGCCCTGATGTGGAAAAATGTAACAACAATGGGCAGACTGTATGTAGGTTTCCATGCCATTAATACAAGAGACTATGTAGTGGTACCTCGTTGCCACAACTGTGGTGACCTGGATCACATCCTAAGGCTGTGTACCAGGGAGCCGGCGTGCACCAAGTGCGGGGAGAAAGGTCATAGCCGCAAAGACTGCAAGGCGGCAACAGTTTGCATACCGTGTAAGATCCGAGGAAAAAAGTCTTGTGGAACCACCGGTAGAAACTGCCCCACATACAGAATGCTGGAGCAAAGACTGATCTCCAGGACTGATTATGGTTGAGCCCAGTATACCGAACAGGATGCCAAAGCGAAAGTCCCCGAGCAAAAGGAGGAGAGATGCCATGCGGGCAAATAGATTCAAGGACTTTTTGAGGTCGCTCACGGGAACCGTCAAAATTGAAACAAAAGATATGGCTATACAAACTGATTTTCCAACGATGGATATAGGAATACAAACAAATCTCCCCATGGCAGAAACTCTCTCCTCTGGAAGCCGGGAAACAAAGCCGAAACTACACCTACAGCGGCAAGGGCATCCTGCGGCTCCAGCAACTCATAAGGACAGTAACACCAATAACCAACCAATACAGGAAAATGTAGTGACGAGCTCTAGTACGAGCCCCAGCACTCAGTGCACACCAATAGTTAGATTACCACCGGTCGATCCAGTCAGGGTGTACCCCAACTTGGAGTACACCATGCAGCTATCTAGATTGGAGCAGCCGGCTACCCTGACCACTGCCTTACGACATGTGGTCCGAGTAGGACATGAGGACGGCAAAAAAATAACCTTTCCGGTTATGGAGGCTGTCGACAGAATCCAGCTGAAATCGGTGAATCTCCCCACCGACTTTGGAGCCTTGCGAGACCTGCTCAAGAAAGCATTCGAAAGACGAGGAGAGAAATTCGACCTTGACGACATTTATCGACAGTCAGTAGTGGCATATGGACGAATTGCATTCGACTGGAGCAAGACCTGGCCACATGACCGAATACATACATACTACCCATAATGACAAAAATTACTATATGACAGCTTAACACACACAACAGCAGACTCGTAATGCAAGAGCTCCGAAGGGAGGTGGAGGAGAGGAGACTTGACGTACTCTGTCTACAGGAGCCATACTCCCTGGCTGGGAAAATAGCTTTTGCTGCTGCAAGGTGGCAAATATCAGTAGAGGGGATGACCCGAAGGCAGCAATTATAATCACCAACAAACTCTTGAGAGTCACAACACTCTCGCAGTTCACAACTAGCCACTGCAACGTCGTGGAGCTTCAATCTCCTACAGGAATTATAACTCTCATTAATATGTATTTTCAGTATGGGGATAATATAGAAACTCATATAGACCACCTAGCGAGAGTTACCACGGCGTTGCGGGGTACAGTGGTACAGTGGTACAGTGGCACAAGAGATGCGAATGGTGAAAAGGTTGAAGAATTTATTATGGCATCGCAACTTGTGGTGGCCAACAGACCCGGCAATCCTCCCACCTACGCTGCAGGTGGAGGACAGGGCACAAACATAGACATCACTCTCGTAACTCCGAATACAGCCAATAACCTTCAAAATTGGAGAGTTGTAGAAAATGCCACCACAAGCGACCACAATCTGATAACTTTTACCATAGGAGAAAGAGAGTGCCACTGGGCCACGGGGTGGGAAACACAATTAAATTACAAAAGAACCGATTGGGAACGCCTAGCGAGGGAGTGTGACATTCCTCCATTACCGGAAGACGACATGCACTTAGACATGGACGTGGATCAGAGGGCGGGGGAACTGGTGGACGCAGTGACAAGAGCGGTGAGGGCAGCCGTACCTACTAGGAGGAGGGCCATGGCGGCCTCACCGTCACCATGGTCTGCCGAACTAAGTGAACTGCGTCAGTCTGTCAGAAGGCTGAGGAGGTACTATCAGCGCAGTGTCGTCTGGCGGGAGCGACAAAGGTGGCAGCTGCTGTACAGGGAGGAAAAGCGAAAGTTCCAGAAGGAACTACGGGAAGTCTGAATGAAAAGCTGGGAAAACTTCGTGCTCAACCAAATAGTCACGGACCCATGGGGACTCCCGTATAAGCTAGTTAGAGGAAAAATCCGCTCTCCTCTGGAACTATCCACAGTCAGGTACGGGGATAGGATGACGGAGTCCTGGCAGGAGACTGCGGGGGTCCTCCTCCACTCCCTGCTGCCTGACGACAAAGCGGATGGGGAAACAGAGAGGCAGCAACAACTCAGAGATCAAGACCGCGAAATATACACCAATGAGACGGCGGTCTACCCCTTCTCAGAAGAGGAGGTAGCAACCCACATAAGATCTCTGCAAAGAGGAAAAGCACCTGGGCCAGACGGCATTGTGGCGGAGGTGGTGCAGTTTCTGGCGCCCCAGCTGACTGCACCACTAACACATCTGTACAATGAATGCCCCAGACAGCGTAAGTTCCCTAAATTATGGAAAAAGGCACATGTAGTCATCATAAAGAAAGGACCAGACAAGGATCCCGCAGAAACGAAATCCTACAGGCCGATTTGCCTGCTGGATATATTTGGCAAATTATTAGAAAAATTGCTGGCTGACAGACTGACAGCACACTGGGTGTTGTGCGGGGTGAGTGACAGGCAGTTCGGGTTCAGGCCGGGGCGGTCGGCATCTGATGCAATCGCCCTGGCGGCCGAGGTCTGTGGCTCGACCCCGCACAAATACGTGGTTGGCATCATGGTTGACATCAGTGGCGCCTTCGACAACCTGTGGTGGCCTTCGCTCTTCTCCTGCTTGCGGGAGAAAGAGTGTCCAGGGCCGCTATATGGTTGCCTGAGGAGCTATTGCGAGGATCTGGAGGTCTGGCTATCATCCTCTAGCGAAAGAGTTAGCAAGACAATCACCAAAGGATGTCCCCAAGGCTCCGTCTTAGGACCCCTCTTCTGGGACATCCATATGGAGCCTTTGCTAGATAGCTTACAACAGAGTGAAGAGGTGCTAGAGGTGATAGCCTATGCGGATGACCTCCTCCTGTTGGTTGGCGGCCGCAGCCGCGAAGACATAGAACCAAAGATAGAGACAGCACTAGACAAACTCCAACAGTGGTGCCACGCGACAAAAATGACGATATCGCCCAGCAAATCTACTTACCTCCTGCTAAAAGGACATCTCATTAGAAATCCGACTGTCAGAATAGACGGTTCACCAGTTCTTAGACGACGTGAGACACGCTACTTAGGAGTCATCATTGATGAGAGGTGGAGTTTCGGCAAGCACATTGATACCGTCACCCAGAGAGCCCTTCAGATTTTGAACAATCTCATCTCAATAGGTCATAAAAGATTCCACCTTCCGTCACACTTAATTAGATTATACCACAACAGCATCTTAACTTCAGTCGTGGGTTACGGCTCGGGAGTCTGGGCACACAGGCTCACGAGGGTGGTGCCCGCCATGGCAGTGAGAAGGGTCCAGAGAAGCATGCTACTAAGAGCTGTGGGTGCCTACAGAACATCTCCAGGGGGGGGGGGGGGGGGGGCCAGTTAGTCATAATGGGGCTCTGCCCCCTGGACATCAAAATAAGGGAACAAGCGGCCTGGTACTGGGCCAAAAGGGAGAATTATGAAAAGAGTGTAGATATTATGGGTATCAGATTGGGCGACAAAAGAGATATAAGGATAAGAGGGGAAGAACTTTGGCAAGAGACCTGGGCTGCAGAAGAGGCTGGACGACGAACCTTCCAGTTCCTACCAGATGTGAGGGAACGTCTGGGTATGAGGTATTTCGAGCCTACACGAGGTCTGATTCACTTCCTCACTGGCCATGGACCCTACCCGAAATACTTATGCCGATTTGGGAAAAGGGCGACACCAGCGTGCGACTGTGGCGATCCGGAGGGAACACCCGAACATGTTGTTTACGAATGCCCTCTCTTCAATGATGTTGCAACTACACTACGAGACAGACTTCCTAACCATGACACGTATCAACTGCTTAGACATGAGGAAACTTTTCAGACACTAAACACCTTGGCAAACGAGGTATCTCGAAAGGTCTTAACCGTATATCTACGAGAGATACAGTAAGAGCAAGGAACTAATTATTACCGATTGTGACCTAGAGCCCTGATCCCATACCGCCTGAGCGTGGACTGGCCAACTCCACCCGAGTTGGAATCCGCCATGTACGGGACTAGTTGGAGCAGGGACCAACCACCGACCATGACACACCAAATATGACGTAGGATAAGTTAGTTTGTAGGAATTAGTTATAGGAAATTAGATTAGGTACTGCAGCGATTACTAACGTCGTGGCCTGCCCAGTGCCAGGGGCATGTTCTCCGGGCTTAGCTCGAAGAACAAGGCATATTAAGTAGGTTTATATTTCTTACTGGCACACATGTGACGCTGCAGGAAATACATAAATTAAATTAGATACAGGAACTAGAATAAACAGTAGATACAGAAATTAAATGCCCATTGTTGACAGTGTAACTGTAGCTCACTATTAAGTTAAGAAAAAGCTGCACAATTAACATAAATGTATATTATTTAGGACCCACTAATGAGTTTTAGGTAGTGGGTTAAATTTGTATAATTATTATAGTTATCAATAAAGATTCTTTTTTTTTTTTTTTTTAAAAAAAAAAAAATCACCGGAGACGGACCAAGTGGTGCCCGAGGCAGCGATATCCCCTTGGAGACAAGTCGGCTGGAGGACGATGTAGTGAATCTCGACGCAATTTGAGTGTTCCTTCGTCATTAGGACGCCCTGAACGTTACAATTAACTATCTGTTTTGCGTCGGATTCGAAAATATAGTTTCACAGGGGAACGACCATAAGGTGCCCGAGACAGCAATAGACCCTTGGAAACAAGTCGGCTCGAGGCCCATGTATTGAATCTCGACGCAATTTGAGTGTTCCATCGTCATTAGGAAACCTTGAACATTACAATTAACAATCAGTTTCGCGTCGGATTCGAAAATCTATACTCACAGGAGAAGGACCATATGGTGCCCGAGGCAGCAATATTCCCTTCGAGACAAGTCGGCTGGAGGACGATGTATTGAATCTCGACGCAATTTGAGTTTTCCATCGTCATTAGGAAACCCTGAACGTTACAATCAACTATCAGTTTAGCGTCGGATTCGAAAATCTAGACTCACAGGAGAGCGACCATAAGGACCCCGCGGCAGCAATTTCCCCATGGAGACAAATCGGCTGGAGAACTATGTATTGAATCTCGACGCAATTTGAGTGTTCCATCGTCGTTAGGAGGCGCTGAACGTTACAATTAACTACCATTTTAGCGTCGGATTCGAAAATCTACTCACAGGAGAAGTATCATATGGTGCCCGAGACAACAATATCCCCTTAGATACAAGTCGGCTGGAGGACGATGTATTGAATCTCGACGCAATTTGAGTGTTCTATCGTCATTAGGAGGCCCTGAACGCTACAATTAACTATCAGTTTTGCAGTTTTGCGTCGGATTCGAAAATCTAGACTCACAGGAGAACGATCATAAGGTGCCCGAGGCTGCAATAGACCCTTGGAGACAAGTCGGCTGGAGGACGATGTTTTGAATCTCGACGCAATTTGAGTGTTCTATCGTCATTAGGAGGCCTTGAACGTTACAATTAACAATCAGTTTTGCTTCGGATTCGAAAATGTAGAATCACCGGAGACGGACCAAGTGGTGCCCGAGGCAGCGATATCCCCTTGGAAAAAAGTCCGCTGGAGGACGATGTAGTGAATATCGACGCAATTTCAGTGAACCTTCGTCATTAGGAGGCCCTGAACGTTACAATTAACTATCTGTTTTGCGTCGGATTCGAAAATCTAGACTCACAGGAGAACGACCATAAGGTGCCCGAGGCAGTAATAGACCCATGGAGACAAGTCGGCTCGAGGCCCATGTATTGAATCTCGACGCAATTTGAGTGTTCCATCGTCATTAGGAAACCTCGAACGTTACAATTAACAATCAGTTTCGCGTCGGATTCGAAAATCTATACTCACAGGAGAAGGGCCATATGGTGCCCGAGACAGCAATATCCCCTTCGAGACAAATCGGCTGGAGGACGATGTATTGAATCTCGACGCAATTTGAGTTTTCCATCGTCATTAGGAAACCCTGAACGTTACAGTTTCGCGTCGGATTCGAAAATCTAGACTCACAGGAGAGCGACCATAAGGAGCCCGCGGCA
The DNA here is from genome assembly GCF_021461395.2 of Schistocerca americana. Classification (NCBI taxonomy): domain Eukaryota; kingdom Metazoa; phylum Arthropoda; class Insecta; order Orthoptera; family Acrididae; genus Schistocerca; species Schistocerca americana. Next base: position 1,013,184 of record NW_025726357.1, read on the forward strand.
GCAATTTCCCCATGGAAACAAATCGGCTGGAGAACTATGTATTGAATCGCGACGCAATTTGAATGTTCTATCGTCATTAGGAGGCCCTGAACGCTACAATTAACTATCAGTTTTGCGTCGGATTCGAAAATCTAGACTCACAGGAGAACGACCATAAGGTGCCCGAGGCAGCAATAGACCCTTGGAGACAAGTCGGCTCGAGGCCCGTGTATTTAATCTCGACGCAATTTGAGTGTTCCATCGTCATTAGCAGTCCCTGATCGTTACAATTAACTATCAGCTTTGCGTCGGATTCGAAAATCTAGACTCACAGGAGACCGAACATAATGTGCCCGAGGCAGAAATATCCCCTTGGAGACCAGTCCGCTGGAGGACGATGTATTGAATCGTGACTCAATTTGAGTGCCCCATTGTCATTAGGAGGCCCTGATCGTTACAATTAACTATCAGTTTTGCTACGGATTCGAAAACGTAGAATCACCGGAGACGGAAAAAGTGGTGCCCGAGGCAGCGTTATCCCCTTGGAGACAAGTCGGCTGGAGGACGATGTAGTGAATCTCGACGCAATTTGAGTGTTCCTTCGTCATTAGGACGCCCTGAGCGTTACAATTAACTATCATTTTAGCGTCGGGTTCGAAAATCTACTCAAAGGAGTAGGATCATATGGTGCCCGAGACAACAATATCCCCTTGGATACAAGTCGGCTGGAGGACGATGTATTGAATCTCGACGCAATTTGAGTGTTCCATCGTAACTAGGAGGCCCTGATTATTACAATTAACGATCAGTTTTGCGTCGGATTAGAATATCTAGACTCACAGGTGAACGACCATAAGGTGCCCGAGGCAGCAATAGACCGTTGGAGACAAGTCGGCTGAAGGACGATGTATTGAATCTCGACGCAATTTGAGTGTTCCATCGTCATTAGGAGTCCCTGATCGTTACAATTAACTATCTGCTTTGCGTCGGATTCGAAAATGTAGACTCACAGGAGACCGAACATATATGGGGCCCCAGGAAGCAATAGACCCTTGGAGACAAATCGGCTGAATGCCGATATATTGAATCTCGAGGAAATTAGAGTGTTCCATCGTCATTAGGAAACCCTGAGCGTTACAATTAACAGTCAGTCTCGCGTCGGATTCGAAAATCTAGACTCACAGGAGAACGACCATAAGGTGCCCGAGGCAGCAATAGACCCTTGGAGACAGGTCGGCTCGAGCCCATGTATTGAATCTCGACGCAATTTGAGTGTTCCATCGTCATTAGGAAGCCCTGCACGTTACAATTAACAATCAGTTTCGCGTCGGATTCGATAATCTAGACTCACAGGTGACGGACCACATGGAGCGCGAGGCAGCAGTATCCCTTGTGGACAAGTCGGCTGGAGGTCGATGTATTGACTCCCGACCCATTTAGAGTGTTCTACCGTCATTAGGAGGCGCTGAACGTTACAATTCACTATCATTTATGCGTCGGGTTCGAAAATCTAGCCTCACAGGAGAACGATCATAAGGTGCCCGAGGCAGCAATAGACCCTTGGAGACAAGTCGGCTGGAGGACGATATATTGGATCACGACAAAATTTGAGTGTTCCATCGTCATTAGGAGGCCCTGAAATGGTACAAATAACTATCAGTATTTCGTCGGATTCGAAAATCTAGACTCACTGGAGACGGACCATAAGAAGCCCGAGGCAGCAATATCCCCTTGGAGATCAGTCCGCTGGAGAACGATGTATTGAATCGCAACTCAATTTGAGTGCTCCATCGTCATTAGGAGGCCCTGAACGTTACAATTAACTATCAGTTTTGCGTCGGATTCGAAAATCTAGACTCACTGGAGACGGACCATAAGATACCCGAAGCAGCAATAACCCCTTGGAGACCAGTCCGCTGGAGGACGATGTATTGAGTCTCGACGCAATTTGAGTGTTCCATCGTCCTTAGGAGGCGCTGAACGTTACAATTAACTATCATTTTAGCGTCGGATTCGAAAATCTACTCAAAGGAGAAGGATCATATGAAGCCCGTGACAGCAATATCCCCTTGGATACAAGTCAGCTGGAGGACGATTTATTGAATCTCGACGCAATTTGAGTGTTCCATCGTGTTTAGGGGGACCTGAACGTTACAATTAAAAATCAGTTTTGCGTCGGATTAGAAAATCTAGACTCACAGGAGAACGACCATAAGGTGCACGAGGCAGCAATAGACCCTTGGTGGCAAGTCGTCTGAAGGACGATGTATTGAATCTCGTCGCAATTTGAGTGTTCCATCGTCATTAGGAGGCCCTGAACGCTACAATTAACTATCAGTTTCGCGTCGGATTCAAAAATCTAGACTCACAGGAGACGGACCATTTGGTGCCGGAAGCAGCAATATCCCTTTGGAGACAAGTCGGCTGGAGGCTGACGTATTGATTCTCGACGCATTTTGAGTGTTCTATCGTCATTAGGAGGCGCTGAACGTTACAATTCACTATCATTTCTGCGTCGGGTTCGAATATCTAGACTCACAGAAGAACGATCATAAGGTGCCCGAGGCAGCAATAGACCCTTGGAGACAAGTTGGCTGGAGGATGATAAATTGGTTCACGACAAAATTTGAGTGTTCCATCGTTGTTAGGAGGCCCTGAACGTTACATTTAACTATCTGTTTTGCGTCGGATTCGAAAATCTAGACTCACAGGTGAACGACCATAAGGTGCCCGAGCCAGATATAGACCCTTGGAGACAAGTCGGCTCGAGGCCCATGTATTTAATCTCGACGCAATTTGAGTGTTCCATCGTCATTAGGGGTCCCTGAACGTTACAATTAACTATCTGCTTTGCGTCGGATTCGAAAATCTAGACTCACAGGAGACCGAACATAAGGTGCCCGAGGCAGCAATAGACTCTTGAAGACAAGTCGGCTGAAGGACGATGTATTGAATCTCGACGCAATTTGAGTGTTCCATCGTCATTATGAGGCCCTGAACGTTACAATTAACTATCAGTTTCGCGTCGGACTGAAAATCTAGACTCACAGGTGACGGACCACATGGAGTCCGAGGCAGCAATATCCCCTTGTATACAAGTCGGCTGGAGGTCGATGTATTGACTCCCGACGCAGTTTGAGTGTTCCATCGTCATTAGGAGGCGCTGAACGTTACAATTAACTATCATTTTTGCGTCGAATTCGAAAATCTAGGCTCACTGGGGAACGACCATATGGGGCCCGAGGCAGAAATACACCCTTGGAGACAAATCGTCTGATTGCCGATATATTGAATCTCGACGCAATTAGAGTGTTCCATCGTCATTAGGAAACCCTGAGCGTTACAATTAACAATCAGTTTCGCGTCGGATTCGAAAATCTACACTCGCAGGTGAGCGATCACAAGGAGCCCGAGGTAGCAATATCCCCATGGAGACAATCAGGCTGGAGGACGATGTATTTAATCTCGACGCAATTTGAGTGTTCCATCGACATTAGGCGGCGCTGAACGTTACAATTAACAATCAGTTTAGCGTCGGATTCGAAAATCCACTCACAGGAGAAGGATCATATGGTGACCGAGACATCAATATCCCCTTGGATACAAGTCGGCTGGACGAAGATGTATTGAGTCTCCACGCAATTTGAGTGTTCCATCGTCATTAGGAGGCGCTGAACGATACAATTAACTATCATTATAGCGTCGGATTCGAAAATCTACTCACAGGAGGAGGATCATATGAAGCGCGAGACAGCAATATCCCATTGGATACAAGTTGGCTGGAGGACGATGTATTGAATCTCGACGCAGTTTGAGTGTTCCATCGTCATTAGGAGGACCTGAACGTTACAATTAACAATCAGTTTTGTGTCGGATTAGAAAATCTAGACTCACAGGAGACCGACCATGAGGTGCCCGAGGCAGCAATAGGCCCTTGGAGACAAGTCGGCTGAAGGACGATGTATTGAATCTCGACGCAATTTGAGTGTTCCATCGTCATTAGGAGGCGCTGAACGTTACAATTAACTATCATTTTTGCGTCGGATTCGAAAATCTAGACTCACAGGAAACGGACCATATGGTGCCCAAGGCAGCAATATCCCCTTGGAGACAAGTCGGCTGGAGGCCGATTTATTGAATCTCGACGCAATTTGAGTGTTCCATCGTCATTAGGAGGCGCTAAACGTTACAATCAACTATTATTTTAGCGTCGGACACGAAAATCTACACACAGGAGAAGGATGATATGGTGCCCGAAACAGCAATATCCCCTTGGATACAAGTGGGCTGGAGGATGATGTATTGAATCTCGTCGCAATTTGAGTGTTCCATCGTCATTAGGAGGCCCTGAACGTTACAATTAACTATCAGTTTCGCGTCGTATTCGAAAATCTAGACTCACAGGAGACGGACCACATGGAGCCCTAGGCAGCAATAGACCCTTGGAGACAAGTCGGCTCGGGGCCGATGTATTGAATCTCGACGCAATTTGTGTTTTCCATCGTCATTAGGAGGCCATGAGCGTTACAATTAACTATCTGTTTTGCGTCGGACTCGAAAATCTAGACTCACAGGAGAACGACCATAAGGTGCCCGAGGCAGCAATAGACTCTAGGAGACAAGTCGGCTGAAGGACGATGTATTGAATTTCGACGCAATTGGAGTGTTCCATCGTCTTTAGGAGGCCCCGAACGGTACAATTAACTATCAGTTTCGCGTCGGATTCGAAAATCTAGACTCACAGGAGCCGGACTACATGGAGCCCGAGGCAGCAATAGACCCTTGTAGATAAGTCGGCTCGAGGCCGGTGTATTGAATCTCGACGCAATTTGAGTGTTCCATAGTCATTTGGGGGCCCTGAACGTTACAATTAACTATCAGTTTTGCGTCGAATTCTAAAATCTCGTCTCACAGGATAACGACCATAAGGTGCCCTACGCAGCAATAGACCTTTGGAGACAAGTCGGCTGAAGGACGATGTATTAAATCTCGGCGCAATTTGAGTGTTCCATCGTCATTAGGTGACCCTGAACGTTACAATTAACTATCATTTTAGCGTCGGATTCGAAAATCCACTCACAGGAGAAGGATCATATGATGAACGAGACATCAATATCCCCTTGGATACAAGTCGGCTGGACGACGATGTATTGAATCTCGACGCTATTTGAGTGTTCCATCGTAATTAGGAGTCCCTGAACGTTACAATTAACTATCTGCTTCGCGTCGGATTCGAAAATCTAGACTCACAGGAGACCGAACATAAGGTGCCCGAGGCATCAATGGACTCTTGAAGACAAGTCGGCTGAAGGACGATGTATTGAATCTCGACGCAATTTAAGTGTTCCATCGTCATTATGAGGCCCTGAAGGTTACAATTAACTATCAGTTTCGCGTCGGACTGAAAATCTAGAGTCACAGGTGACGGACCACATGGAGCCCGAGGCAGCAATATCCCCTTGTAGACAAGTCGGCTGGAGGTCGATGTAGTGACTCCCGACGCAATTTCAGTGTTCCATCGTTATTAGGAGGCGCTGAACGTTACAATTAACTATTTGCTTTGCGTCGGATTCGAAAATTTAGACTCACAGGAGACCGAACATAAGGTGCCCGAGGTAGCAATAGACTCTTGAAGACAAGTCGGCTGAAGGACGATGTATTGAATCTCAACGCAATTTGAGTGTTCTATCGTCATTAGGAGGCCCTGAACGCTAAGCTTAACTATCAGTTTTGCGTCGGATTCGAAAATCTAGACTCACAGGAGAACGATCATAAGGTGCCCGAGGCTCCAATAGACCCTTGGAGACAAGTCGGCTGGAGGACGATATATTGGATCACGACAAAATTTGAGTGTTCCATCGTCATTTGGAGGCCCTGATGGTTACAATTAACTATAATTTTTGCGTCGGATTCGAAAATCTAGGCTCACTGGGGAACGACAATATGGGGCCCGAGGCAGAAATAGACCCTTGGAGACAGATCGGCTGAATGCCGATATATTGAATCTCGACGCAATTAGAGTGTTCCATCGTCATTAGGAAACCCTGAGCGTTACAATTAACAATCAGTTTCGCGTCGAATTCGAAAATCTAGACTCGCAGGTGAGCGACCATAAGGAGCCCGAGGCAGCAATATCCCCATGGAGACAAGTCGGCTGGAGGACGATGTATTTAATCTCGACGCAATTTGAGTGTTCCATCGTCATTAGGCGGCGCTGAACGTTACAATTAACTATCAGTTTAGTGTCGGATTCGAAAATCCACTCACAGGAGAAGGATCATATGGTGACCGAGACATCAATATCCCCTTGGATGCAAGTCGGCTGGACGACGATGTGTTGAATCTCGACGCAATTTGAGTGTTCCAAAGTAACTAGGAGTCCCTGAATGTTACAATTAACTATCAGATTTTCGTCGGATTCGAAAATCTAGACTCACTGGAGACGGACCATAAGGTACCCGAAGCAGCAATATCCCCTTGGAGACCTGTCCGCTGGAGGACGATGTATTGAATCGCGACGCAATTTGAGTGCTCCATCGTCATTAGGAGCCCCTGTACGTTAGACTTAACTATCAGGTTCGCGTCGGATTCGAAAATCTAGACTCACAGGAGAACGACCATACGGTGCCCGAGGCAGCAATAGACCCTTGGAGACAAGTTGGCTGGAGGACGATGTATTGAGTCTCGACGCAATTTGAGTGTTCCATCGTCATTAGGAGGCGCTGAACGTTACAATTAACTATCATTTTAGCGTCGGGTTCGAAAATCAACTCACAGGAGAAGCATCACATGAAGCGCGAGACAGCAATATCCCCTTGGATACAAGTCGGCTGGAGGACGATGTATTGAATCTCGACGCAGTTTGAGTGTTCCATCGTCATTAGGAGGACCTGAACGTTACAATTAACAATCAGTTTTGTGTCGGATTCGAAAATCTAGACTCACAGGAGACCGACCATAAGGTGCCCGAGGCAGCAATAGGCCCTTGGAGACAAGTCGGCTGAAGGACGATGTATTGAATCTCGACGCAGATTTGAGTGTTCCATCGTCATTAGGAGGCGCTGAACGTTACAATTAACTATCAGTTTTGCGTCGGATTCGAAAATCTAGACTCACAGGAGACGGACCATATGGTGCCCAAGGCAGCAATATCCCCTTGGAGACAAGTCGGCTGGAGGCCGATTTATTTAATCTCGACGCAATTTGAGTGTTCCATCGTCATTAGGAGGCGCTGAACGTTACAATCCACTATTATTTTAGCGTCGGACTCGAAAATCTACTCACAGGAGACGCAATTTGAGTGTTCCATCGTCATTAGGAGGCCCTGAACGGTACAATTAACTATCAGTTTCGCGTCGGATTCGAAAATCTAGACTCACAGGAGACGGACCACATGGAGCCCGAGGCAGCAATAGACCCTTGTAGACAAGTCGGGTCGAGGCCGGTGTATTCAATCTCGACGCAATTTGAGTGTTCCATCGTCATTTGGAGGTCCTGAACGTTACAATTAACTATCAGTTTTGCGTCGGATTCCAAAACCTTGTCTCACAGGAGAACGACCATAAGGTGCCCGACGCAGCAATAGACCTTTGGAGACAAGTCGGCTGAAGGACGATGTATTAAATCTCGGCGCAATTTGAGTGTTCCATCGTCATGATGAACGAGACATCAATATCCCCTTGGATACAAGTCGGCTGGACGACGATGTATTGAATCAAAACGCTATTTGAGTGTTCCATCGTCATTAGGGGGCCCTAAACGTTACAATTAACTATCAGTTTTGCGTCGGATTCGAAAATCTAGACTCACAAGAAAACGATCATAAGGTGCCCCAGACAGCAATCGACCCTTGGAGACAGGTCGGCTAGAGGACGATGTATTGGATCGCGACGCAATTTGAGTGTTCCATCGTAACTAGGAGTCCCTGAATGTTACAATTAACTATCAGTTTTTCGTCGGATTCGAAAATCTAGACTCACTGGAGACGGACCATAAGGTACCCGAAGCAGCAATATCCCCTTGGAGACCAGTCCGCTGGAGGACGATGTATTGAATCGCGACGCAATTTGAGTGCTCCATCGTCATTAGGAGGCCCTGAACGTTACAATTAACTATCATTTTTGCGTCGGATTCGAAAATCTAGACTCACAGGAGAACGAACATAAGGTGCCCGAGGCAGCAATAGACTCTTGGAGACAAGTCGGCTGAAGGACGATGTATTGAATTTCGACGCAATTTGAGTGTTCCATCGCCATTGGGAGGCCCTGAATGTTACAATTAACTAACAGTTTTTCGTCGGATTCGAAATTCTAGATTCACTGGAGATGGACCATAAGGTTCCCGAGGCAATATCCCCTCACAGACCAGTCCGCTGGAGGACGATGTATTGAATCGCGACGCAATTTGAGCGCTCCATCGTCATTACGAGGCCCTGAACGTTGCAATTAACTATCAGTTTTGCGTCGGATTCGAAAACATAGAATCACCGGAGACGGACCATGTGGTGCCCGAGGCAGCGATATCCCCTAGGAGACAAGTCGGCTGGAGGACGATGTATTGAATCTCGACGCAATTTGAGTGTTCAATCGTCATTAGGAGGTGCTGAACTGTACAATTAAATATCAGATATGCGTCGGATTGGATAATCTAGACTCACAGGAGACGGACCATGTGGTGCCCGAGGCAGCGATATCCCCTTGGAAACAAGTCAGCTGGAGGTCGATGTAGTGAATATCGACGCAATTTGAGTGTTCCATCGTCATTAGGAGGCGCTGAACGTTACAATTAACTATCATTTTAGCGTCGGTTTCGAAAATCCACTTACAGGAGAAGGATCATATGATGACCGAGACATCAATATCCCCTTGGATACAAGTCGGCTGGACGACGATGTATTGAATCTCGACGCAATTTGAGTGTTCCATCGTCATTAGGAGGCCCTGAACGTTACAATTAATTATCAGTTTTGCGTCGGATTCGAAAATCTAGACTTACAGGAATACGATCATAAGGTGCCCCCGACAGCAATTGACCCTTGGAGAAAGGTCGGCTGGAGGACGATGTATTGGATTGCGACGCAATTTGAGTGTTCCAACGTAACTAGGAGGCCCTGAATGTTACAATTAACTATCAGTTTCGCGTCGTATTCGAAAATCTAGACTCACAGTAGACGGACCACATGGAGCCCGAGGCAGCAATAGACCCTTGGAGACAATTCGCCTCGGGGCCGTAGTATTGAATCTCGACGCAATTTGAGTGTTCCATCGTCATTAGGTGGCCATGAACGTTACAATTAACTATCTGTTTTGCGTCGGATTCGAAAATCTAGACTCACAGGAGAACGACCATAAGGTGCCCGATGCAGCAATTGACTCTTGGAGACATGTCGGCTGAAGGACGATGTATTGAATTTCGACGCAATTTGAGTGTTCGATCGTCATTAGGAGGCCATGAACGGTACAATTAACTATCAGTTTCGCGTCCGATTTGAAAATCTAGACTCACAGGAGACGGACCACATGGAGCCCGAGGCAGCAATAGACCCTTGTAGACAAGTTGGATCGAGGCCGGTGTATTGAATCTCGACGCAATTTGAGTGTTCCATCGTCATTTATAGGCCCTGAACGTTACAATTAACTATCAGTTTTGCGTCGGATTCTAAAATCTTGTCTCACAGGAGAACGACCATAAGGTGCCCGAGGCAGCAAATGACCCTTGGAGACCATTCGGCTGGAGGACGATATATTGACTCTCGACGCAATTTGTGTGTTCCATCGTCATTAGGAGGCGCTGACTGTTACAATTAACTATCATTTTAGCGTCGGATTCGAAAATCTACTCACAGGAGAAGGATCATATGGTGCCCGAGACAGCAATACCCCTTGGATACAAGTCGGGTGGAGGACGATGTATTGAATCTCGACGCAATTTGAGTTTTCGATCGTCAATAGGAGGCCCTGAACGTTACTATTAACAATCAGTTTTGCGTCGGATTAGAAAATCTAGACTCCCATGAGAACGACCATTAGGTGCCCAAGGCAGCAATACACCTTTGGAGACAAGTCGGCTGAAGGACGATGTATTGAATCTCGGCGCAATTTGAGTGTTCCATCGTCATTAGGAGGCCCTGAACGCTACAATTAACTATCATTTTAGCGTCGGATTCGAAAATCCACTCACAGGAGTAGGATCATATGGTGACTGAGACATCAATATCCCCTCGGATACAAGTCGGCTGGACGACGATGTACTGTATCTCGACGCAATTTGAGTGTTCCATCGTCATTAGGAGGCCCTGAACGTTACAATTAACTATCAGTTTTGCGTCGATTTCGAAAATCTCGACTCACAGGAAAACGATCATAAGGTGCCCCAGACAGCAATTGACCCTTTGAGACAGGTCGGCTGGAGAACGATGTATTGGATCGCGACGCAATTTGAGTGTTCCATCGTAACTAGGAGTCCCTGAATGTTACAATTAACTATCAGTTTTTCGTCGGATTCGAAATTCTAGACTCACTGGAGACGGACCATAAGGTACCCGAAGCAGCAATATCCCCTTGGAGACCAGTCCGCTGGAGGCCGATGTATTGAATCGCGACGCAATTTGAGTGTTCCATCGTCATTAGGAGGCGCTGAACGTCACAATTAACTATCATTTTGGCGTCGGTTTCGAAAATCCACTTACAGGAGAAGGATCATATGGTGACCGAGACATCAATATCCCCTTGGATACAAGTCGGCTGGACGACGATGTACTGTATCTCGACGCAATTTGAGTGTTCCATCGTCATTAGGAGGCCCTGAACGTTACAATTAACTATCAGTTTTGCGTCGGATTCGAAAATCTAGACTCACAGGAAAACGATCATAAGGTGCCCCAGACAGCAATTGACCCTTGGAGACAGGTCGGCTGGAGAACGATGTATTGGATCGCGACGCAATTTGAGTGTTCCATCGTAAGTAGGAGTCCCTGAATGTTACAATTAACTATCAGTTTTTCGTCGGATTCGAAAATCTAGACTCACTGGAGACGGACCATAAGGTACCCGAAGCTGCAATATCCCCTTGGAGACCAGTCGGCTAGAGGATGATGTATTGAATCGCGACGCAATTTGAGTGCTCCTTCGTCATTAGGAGGCCCTGAACGTTAGAATTAACTATCAGGTTCGCGTCGGATTCGAAAATCTAGACTCACAGGAGAACGACCGTAAGGTGCCCGAAGCAGCAACAAACCCTTGGAGACAAGTCGGCTGGGGGCCGATGTATTGAATCTCGACGCAATTTGAGTGTTCCATCGTCATTAGGAGGCCCTGAACGTTACAATTAACAACCAGTTTTGCGTCGCATTAGAAAATCTAGACTCACAGGAGAACGATCATAAGGTGCCCGAGGCAGCAATACACCCCTGGAGACAAGTCGGCTGAAGGACGATGTATTGAATCTCGACGCAATTTGAGTGTTCCATCGTCATTAGGAGGCCCTGACGTTACAATTAACTATCAGTTTTGCGTCGGATTCGAAAATCTACACTCACAGGAGAACGACCATAAGGTGCCCGAGGCAGCAATAGACCCTTGGAGACAAGTCGGCTGAAGGACGATGTATTGAATCTCGACGCAATTTCAGTGTTCCATCGACATTAGGAGTCCCTGAACGTTACAATTAACTATCAGTTTCGCGTCGGAATCATAAATATAGACTCACAGGAGACGGACCATTTGGTGCCCGAGGCAGCGATATTCCCTTGGAAACAAGTCCGCTGGAGGACGATTTAGTGAATATCGACGCATCTTGAGTGTGCCTTCATTAGGAGGCCCTGAACGTTACAATTAACTATCTGTTTTGCGTCAGATTCTAAAATCTAGACACACAGGGGTACGACCATAAGGTGCCCAAGGCAGCAATAAACCTTTGGAGACAAATCGGCTGAACGCCGATGTATTGAATCTCTACGCAATTTGAGTGTTCCATCGTCATTAGGCAGCCCTGAACGTTACAATTAACAATCAGTTTCGCGTCGGATTCTAAAATCTAGAGTCACAGGAGAGCGACCATAAGGAGCACGAGGCAGCGATATCCCCATGGAGAGAAGTCGGCTGGAGGACGATGTATTGAATCTCGACGCAATTTGAGTGTTCAATCGTCATTAGGAGAAGCTGAACTGTACAATTAAATATCAGATATGCGTCGGATTGGATAATCTAAACTCACAGGAGACGGACCATGTGGTGCCCGAGGCATCGATATCCCCTTGGAAACAAGTCCGCTGGAGGTCGATGTAGTGAATATCGAAGCAATTTGAGTGTTCCTTCGTCATTAGGAGGCCCTGAACGTTACAATTGACTATCTGTTTTGCGTCGGATTCGAAAATCTAGACTCACAGGAGAACGACCATAAGGTGCCCGAGGCAGCATTAGACTCTTGGAGACAAGTCGGCTGAAGGACGATGTATTGATTCTCGTCGCAATTTGAGCGTTCCATCGTCATTATGAGGCCCTGAACGTTACAATTAACTATCTGTTTTGCGTCGCATTTGAAAATCTAGACTCACAGGAAAACGATCATAACGTGCCCCAGGCAGCAATAGACCCTTGGAGACAAGTCGGCTGGAGGACGATGTATTGGATCGCGACGCAATTTGAGTGTTCCAACGTAACTAGGAGGCCCTGAATGTTACAATTAACTATCAGTTTCGCGTCGTATTCGAAAATCTAAACTCACAGGAGACGGACCACATGTAGCCCGAGGCAGCAATAGACCCTTGGAGACAATTCGCCTCGGGGCCGATGTATTGAATCTCGACGCAATTTGAGTGTTCCATCGTCATTAGGAGGCCATGAACGTTACAATTAACTATCTGTTTTGCGTCGGATTCGAAAATCTAGACTCACAGGAGAACGACCATAAGGTGCCCGAGGCAGCAATTGACTCTTGGAGACATGTCGGCTGAAGGACGATGTATTGAATTTCGACGCAATTTGGGTGTTCGATCGTCATTAGGAGGCCATGAACGGTACAATTAACTATTAGTTTCGCGTCGGATTTCAAAATTTAGACTCACAGGAGACGGACCACATGGATCCCGAGGAGGCAATAGACCCTTGTAGACAAGTCGGCTCGAGGCCGGTGTATTGAATCTCGACGCAATTTGTGTGTTCCATCGTCATTAGGAAGCCCTGAACGTTACAATTAACAATCAGTTTCGCGTCGGATTCTAAAATCTAGACTCACAGGAGAGCGACCATAAGGAGCACGAGGCAGCGATATCCCCATGGAGACAAGTCGGCTGGAGGACGATGTATTTGATCGCGACGCAATTTGAGTGTTCCATCGTCATTAGGAGGCCGATAATGTTACTATTAACTATCAGTTTTTTGTCGGATTCGAAAATCTCGACTCACTGGTGACGGACCATAAGGTGCCCGAGGCAGAAATATCCCCTTGGAGACCAGTCCGCTGGAGGACGATGTTTTGAATCGCGACGCAATTTGAGTGCTCCATCGTCATTAGGAAGCCCTGAACGTTACAATGAATTATCTGTTTTGCGTCAGATTCTAAAATCTAGACACACAGGGGTACGACCATAAGGTGCCCAAGGCAGCAATAAACCCTAGGAGACAAATCGGCTGAATGCCGATGTATTGAATCTCTACGCAATTTGAGTGTTCCATCGTCATTAGGAAGCCCTGAACGTTGCAATTAACAATCAGTTTCGCGTCGGATTCTAAAATCCAGACTCACAGGAGAGCGACCATAAGGAGCACGAGGCAGCGATATCTTCATGGAGACAAGTCGGCTGGAGGACGATGTATTGAATCTCGACGCAATTTGAGTGTTCAATCGTCATTAGGAGAAGCTGAACTGTACAATTAAATATCAGATATGCGTCGGATTGGATAATCTAGACTCACAGGAGACGGACCACATGGAGCCCGAGGCAGCAATAGACCCTTGGAGACAAATCGCCTCGGGGCCGATGTATTGAATCTCGACGCAATTTGAGTGTTCCATCGTCATTAGGAGGCCATGAACGTTACAATTAACTATCTGTTTAGCGTCGGACTCGAAAATCTAGATTCACAGGAGACGGACCATATGGTGCCCGAGGCAGCAATAATCCCCTTGGAGACAAGTCGGCTAGAGGACGATGTATAGAATCTCGACGCAATTTAAGTGTTCCATCGTCATTAGGAGGCGCTGAACGATACAATTAATTATAATTTTAGCGTCCGATTCGAAAATCTACTCACAGTAGAAGGATCATATGGTGCCCGAGACAACAATATCCCCATGGATACAAGTCGGCTGGAGGACGATGTATTGAATCTCGACGCAATTTGAGTTTTCCATCGTCATTAGGAGGCCCTAAACGCTACAAATAACTATCTGTTTTGCGTCGGATTCTAAAATCTAGACTCACAGGAGAACGACCATAAGGTGCCCGAGGCAGCAATAGACCCTTGGGAACCAGTCGGCTGAAGGACGATGTATTGAATCTCGTCGCAATTTGACTGTTCCATCGTCTTCAGGAGGACCTGAACGCCACAATTAACTATCAGTTTCGCGTCGGATTCAAAAATCTAGACTCACAGGAGACGGACCGTTCGGTGCCCGAGGCAGCAAAATCCCTTTGGAGACAAGTCGGCTGGAGGACGATGTATTGAATCTCGACGCATTTTGAGTGATCCATCGTCATTAGGAGGCCCTGAACGTTGCAATTAACTATCTGTTTTGCGTCGGATTCGAAAATCTAGACTCACAGGAGAACGAACGTAATGTGCCCGAGACAGCAATAGACTCTTGGAGACAAATCGGCTGAAGGACGATGTGTTTAATCTCGACGCAATTTGAGTGTTCCATTGCCATTAGGAGGCCCTGAACGTTACAATTAACTATCAGTTTCGCGTCGCATTCGAAAATGTAGACTCACAGGAGACGGACCACATAGAGCCCGAGGCAGCAATATCCCCTTGTAGACAAGTCGGCTGGAGGTCGATGTATCTACTCTCGACGCAATTTGAGTGTTACATCGTCATTAGGAGGCGCTGATCGTTACAATTAACTATCATTTTTGCGTCGAATTCGAAAGTCTAGACTCACAGGTGACGGACCATATGGTGCCCGAGGCAACAATATCCCCTTGGAGACAAGTCGGCTGGATGCCGATGTATTGAATCTCGACGCAATTTGAGTGTTCCATCGTCATTAGGAAACCCTGAACGTTACAATTAACAATCAGTTTCGCGTCGGATTCGAAAATCTAGACTCACAGGAGAAGGACCATACTGTTGCCCGAGGCAGCAATATCCCCTTCGAGACAAGTCGGCTGGAGGACGATGTATTGAATCTCGACGCAATTTGAGTGTTCCATCGTCATTAGGAGGCGCTGAACGTTACAATTAATTATCATTTTAGCGTCGGATTCGAAAATCTACTCACAGGAGAAGGATCATATGGTGCCCGAGACAGCAGTATCCTCTTGGATACAAGTCGGCTGGAGGATCATATACTGAATCTCGATGCAATTTGAGCGTTCCATCGCCTTTAGGAGGAACTGAACGCTAAAATTAACTATCAGTTTCGCGTCGGATTCGAAAATGTAGACTCACAGGAGAAAGACCATAAGGTGCCTGAGGCAGCAATAGACCCTTGGGGACAAGTCGGCTGGAGGCCGATGTATTGAATCTCGACGCAATTTGAGTGTTCCATCGTCATTAGGAAACCCTGAACGTTACAATTAACAATAAGTTTCGCGTCGGATTCTAAAATCTAGACTCACAGGAGAGCGACCATAAGGAGCCAGAGGCTGCAATATCCCCATGGAGACAAATCGGCTGGAGGACTATGTATTGAATCTCGACGCAATTTGAGTGTTCCATCGTCATTAGGAGGCGCTGAACGTTACAATTAACTATCATTTTAGCGTCGGATTCGAAAATCTACTCACAGGAGAAGGATCATATGGTGCCCGAGACATCAATATCCCCCTGGATACAAGTCGGCTGGAGGACGATGTATTGAATCTCGTCGCAATTTGAGTGTTCCATCGTCTTTAGGAGGATCTGAACGCTACAATTACTATCAGTTTCGCGTCGGATTCAAAAATCTAGACTCACAGGAGGCGGACCGTTTGGTGCCCGAGGCAGCAAAATCCCTTTGGAGACAAGTCGGCTAGAGGACGATGTATTGTATCTCGACGCATTTTGAGTGTGCTATCGTCATTGGGAGGCGCTGAACGTTGCAATTCACTATCATTTTTGCGTCGGGTTCGAAAATCTAGACTCACAGGAGAACGATGATTAGGTGCCCGAGGCAGCAATAGACCCTTGGAGACAAGTCGGCTTGAGGACGATATATTGGATCACGACAATATTTGAGTGTTCCATGGTCATTAGGAGGCCCTGAATGTTACAATTAACTATCAGTTTTTCGTCGGATTCGAAAATCTAGACTCACAGGAGAACGACCATAAGGTGCCCGAGGCAGCAATGGACCCTTGGAGACAAGTCGGCTGGAGGACGATGTATTGAATCTCGACGAAATTTGAGTGATCCAACGTCATTAGGAGGCCCTGAACGTTACAATTAGCCATGAGTTTCGCGTCGGATTTGAAAATCTCGACTCACAGGAGACGAACGACATGGAGCCCCGAGTCAGAAAAATCCCCTTGGAGACCAGTCCGCTGGAGAACGATGTTCTGAATCGCGGCGCAATTTTAGTGCTCCATCGTCATTAGGAGGCCCTGAACGTTACACTTAACTATCAGTTTTGCGTCGAATTCGAAAACGTAGAATCACCGGAGACGGACCATGTGGTGCCCGATGCAGCGATATCCCCTTGGAGACAAGTCGGCCGGAGGGCGATGTAGTGAATCTCGACGCAATTTGAGTGTTCCTTCGTCATTAGGAGGCTATGAACGTTTCAATTAACTATCTGTTTTGCGTCGGATTCGAAAATCTAGACTCACAGGAGAACGACCATAAGGTGCCCGAGGCAGCAATAGACCCTTGGAGACAAGTCGGCTTAAGGACGATGTATTGAATCTCGACGCAATGTGAGTGTTCCATCGTCATTAGGAGGCCCTGAACGTTACAATTAACTATCAGTTTCGCGTCGCATTCGAAAATCTACACTCACAGGAGAAGGACCATATGGCGCCCGAGGCAGCAGTATCCCCTTCGAGACAAGTCGGCTGGAGGACGATGTATTGAATCTCGACGCAATTTGTGTTCCATCGTCATTTGGAAGCCCTGAACGCTACAATTAACTATCAGTTTCGCGTCGGATTCAAAAATCTAGACTCACAGGAGAACGACCATAAGGTGCCCGAGGCAGCAATAGACCCTTGAGGACAAGTCGGCCGAATTACGATGTATTGAATCTCGTCGCAATTTGAGTGTTCCATCGTCATTAGGAGGCCCTGAACGCTACAATTAACTATCAGTTTCGCGTCGAATTCAAAAATCTAGACTCACAGGAGACGGACCTTTTGGTGCCCGAGGCACCTTTGGAGACAAGTCGGCTGGAGGACGATGTATTGAATCTCGACGCATTTTGAAAGTTCCTTCGTCATTAGGAGGCGCTGAACGTTACAATTCACTATCATTTTTGCGTCGGGTTCTAAAATCTAGACTCACAGGAGAACGATCATAAGGTGTCCGAGGCAGCAATAGACCCTTGGAGACAAGTCGGCTGGAGGACGATATATTGGATCACGACAAGATTTGAGTGTTCCATCGTCATTAGGAGGCCCTGAATGTTACAATTAACTATCAGTTTTTCGTCGGATTCGAAAATCTAGACTCACTGGAGACGGACCATAACGTGCCCGAGGCAGCAATATCCCTTTGGAGACCAGTCCGCTGGAGGACAGTGTATTGAAACGCGACGCAATTTGAGTGTTCCTTCGACATTAGGAGGCCCTGAACGTTACAAATTAACAATCAGTTTCGCGTCGGATTCGAAAATCTAGACTCACAGGAGAAGGACCATATGGTGCTTGATGCAGCAATATTCCCTACGAGACACGTCGGCTGGAGGACGATGTATTGAATCTCGACGTAATTTGAGTGTTCCATCGTCATTAGGAAACCCTGAACGTTACAATTTACAATCAGTTTCGCGTCGGATTCGAAAATCTAGACTCACAGGAGAGCAACAATAAGGAGCCCGAGGCAGCAATATCCCCATGGACACAAATCGGCTGGAGGACTATGTATTGAATCTCGACGCAATTTGAGTGTTCCATCGTCATTAGGAGGCGCTGAACGTTACAATTAACTATCATTTTAGCGTCGTATTCGAAAATCTACTCACAGGAGAAGGATCATATGGTGCCCGAGACATCAAACCCCCCTGGCTACAAGTAGGCTAGAGGACGATGTATTGAATCTCGACGCAATTTGAGTGTTCCATCGTCATTAGGAGGCCCTGAATTTTACAATTAACTATCTGTTTTGCGTCGGATTCGAAAATCTAAACTCACAGGAGAACGACCATAAGGTGCCCGAGGCAGCAATAGACCCTTGGAGACAAATCGGCTGGAGGACGTGGTATTGGATCGCGACGCAATATTAGTGTTCCATCGTCATTGGGAGGCCCTGAATGTTACAATTAACAATCAGTTTCGCGTCGGATTCAAAAATCTAGACTCACAGGAGACGGACTATTTGGTGCCCGAGGCAGCAATATCCCCTTGGAGACAAGTCTGCTGGAGGACGATGTGTTGAATCGCGACTCAATTTGAGTGCTCCATCGTCATTAGGAGGCCCTGAACGTTACAATTCACTATCATTTTTGCGTCGGGTTCGTAAATCTAGACTCACAGGAGAACGATCATAAGGTGCCCGAGGCAGCAATGGACCCTTGGAGACAAGTCGGCTGGAGGACGATATATTGGATCACGACTAAATTTGAGTGTTCCATCGTCATTAGGAGGCGCTGAATGGTACAATTAACTATCAGTTTATCGTCGTAATCTAAAATCTAGACTCAATGGAGACGGACCATAACGTGCCCGAGGCAGCAATATCCCCTTGGAGACCAGTCCGCTGGAGGACGGTGTATTGAATCGCGACGCAATTTGAGTGTTCCTTCGATATTAGGAGGCCCTGAACGTTACAATTAACTATCTGTTTTGCGTCGGATTCGAAAATCTAGACTCACAGGAGAACGACCACAAGGGGCCGAGGCAGCAATAGACCCTTGGAGACAAGTCGGCTCGAGGCCCATGTATTGAATCTCGACGCAATTTGAGTGTTCCATCGTCATAAGGAAACCCTGAACGTTACAATTAACAATTAGTTTCGCGTCGGATTCGAAAATCTAGACTCACAGGAGAAGGACCATATGGTGCCCGAGGCAGCAATATTCCCTACGAGACAAGTCGGCTGGAGGGCGATGTATTGAATCTCGACGCAATTTGAGTGTTCCATCGTCATTAGGAAACCCTGAATGTTACAATTTACAATCAGTTTCGCGTCGGATTCGAAAATCTAGACTCACAGGAGAGCGACCATAAGGAGCCCGAGGCAGCAATATCCCCATGGAGACAAATCGGCTGGAGGACTATGTATTGAATCTCGACGCAATTTGAGTGTTCCATCGTCATTAGGAGGCGCTGGACGTTACAATTAACTATCATTTTAGCGTCGTATTCGGAAATCTACTCACTGGAGAAGGATCATATGGTGCCCGAGACATCAAAACCCCCTGGATACGAATAGGCTGGAGGACGATGTATTGAATCTCGACGAATTTTGAATGTTCCATCGTTATTGGGAGGCCCTGAATTTTACAATTAACTATCTGTTTTGCGTCGGATTCGAAAATCTAGACTCACAGGAGAACGACCATAAGGTGCCCGAGGCAGCAATGGACCCTTGGAGACAAGTCTGCTGGAGGACGATGTGTTGAATCGCGACTCAATTTGAGTGCTCCATCGTCATTAGGAGGCCCTGAACGTTACAATTCACTATCATTTTTGCGTCGTAATCGAAAATCTAGACTCACAGGAGACGGAACATATGGTACCCGAGGCAGCAATATCCCCTTGGAGACAAGTCGGCTGGAGGTCGATGTATTTAATCTAGACGCCATTTGAGTGTTCCATCGTCATTAGGAGGCCCTGAACATTACAATTAACTATCAGTTTTGCGTCGGATTCTAAAGTTTAGGATCACTGGGGAACGACCATATGGGGCCCGAGGCAGCAATAGACCCTTGGAGACAATTCGGCTGAATGCCGATATATTGAATATCGACGCAATTAGAGTGTTCCATCGTCATTAGGAAACCCTGAGCGTTACAATTAACAATCAGTCTCGCGTCGGATTCGAAAATCTAGACTCACAGGAGAACGACCATAAGGTGCCCGAGCGAGCAGTAGACCCTTGGAGACATGTCGGCTCGAGGCCCATGTATTTAATCTCGACGCAATTTGAGTGTTCCATCGTCTTTATGAGGCCCTGAACGTTACAATTAACTATCTGCTTTGCGTCGGATTCGAAAATCTAGACTCACAGGAGACCGAACATAAGGTGTCCGAGGTAGCAATAGACTTTTGAAGACAAGTGGGCTGAAGGACGATGTATTGAATCGCGACGCAATTTGAGTGCTCCATCGTCATTAGGAGGCCCTGAACGTTACAATTAACAGTCAGAGTTGCGTCGGATTCGATTACGTAGAATGACCGGAGACGCACCAAGTGGTGCCCGAGGCAGCGATATCCCCTTGGAAACAAGTCCGCAGGATTACGATGAAAATCTAGACCCACAGGTGACGGACCACATGGAGCCCGAGGCAGCATTATCCCCTTGTAGACAAGTCGGCTGGAGGACGATGTATTGACTCCCGACGCAATTTGAGTGTTCCATCGTCATTACGAGGCGCTGAACGTTACAATTAACCATCAGTTTTGCGTCGGATTCGAAACTCTAGACTCACAGGAGAACGACCATAAGATGCCCGAGCCAGCAATAGACCCTTGGAGACAAGTCGGCTCGAGGCCCATGTATTTAATCTCGACGCAATTTGAGTGTTCCATCGTCATTAGGAGTCCCTGAACGTTACAATTAACCATCTGCTTTGCGTCGGATTCGAAAATTTAGACTCACAGGAGACCGAAGATAAGGTACCCGAGGCAGCAATAGACTCTTGAAGACAAGTCGGATGAAGGACGATGTATTGAATCTCGACGCAATTTAAGTGTTCCATCGCCATTATCAGGCCCTGAACGTTGCAATTAACTATCAGTTTCGCGTCGGACTGAAAAACTAGACCCATGGTGACGGACCACATGGAGCCCGAGGCAGCATTATCCCCTTGTAGACAAGTCGGCTGGAGGTCGATGTATTGTCTCCCGACGCAGTTTTAGTGTTCCATCGTCATTACGAGGCGCTGAACGTTACAATTAACTATCATTTTTGCTTCGGATTCGAAAATCTAGACTCACAGGAGACGGAACATATGGTGCCCGAGGCAGCAATATACCCTTGGAGACAAATCAGATGAATGCCGGTATATTGAATCTCGACGCAATTAGAGTGTTCCATCGTCATTAGGAAACCCTGAGCGTTACAATTAACAATCAGTTTCGCGTCGGATTCGAAAATCTAGACTCACAGGTGAGCGACCACAAGGAGCCCGAGGCAGCAATAACCCCATGGAGACAATCAGGCTGGAGGACGATGTATTTAATCTCGACGCAATTTGAGTGTTCCATCGTCATTAGGAGGCGCTGAACGTTACAATTAACTATCATTTTAGCGTCGGATTCGAAAATCCACTCACACGAGAAGGATCATATGGTGACCGAGACATCAATATCCCCTTGGATACAAGTCGGATGGACGACGATGTATTGAATCTCGACGCATTTTGAGTGTTCTTTCGTCATTAGGAGGCGCTGAACGTTACAATTCACTATCATTTTTGCGTCGGGTTCGAAAATCTAGACTCACAGGAGAACGATCATATGGTGCCCGAGGCAGCAATAGACCCTTGGAGACAAGTCGGCTGGAGGACGATATATTGGATCACGACTAAATTTGAGTGTTCCATCGTCATTAGGAAACCCTGAACGTTACAATTAACAATTAGTTTCGCGTCGGATTCGAAAATCTAGACTCACAGGAGAAGGACCATATGGTGCCCGAGGCAGCAATATTCCCTACGAGACAAGTCGGCTGGAGGGCGATGTATTGAATCTCGACGCAATTTGAGTGTTCCATCGTCATTAGGAAACCCTGAACGTTACAATTTGCAATCAGTTTCGCGTCGGACTCGAAAATCTAGACTCACAGGAGAGCGACCATAAGGAGCCCGAGGCAGCAATATCCCCATGGAGACAAATCGGCTGGAGGACTATGTATTGAATTTCGACGTAATTTGAGTGTTCCATCGTCATTAGGAGGCGCTGGACGTTACAATTAACTATCATTTTATCGTCGTATTCGAAAATCTACTCACAGGAGAAGGATCATATGGTGCCCGAGACATCAAAACCCCCTGGATACAAATAGGCTGGAGGACGATGTATTGAATCACGACGAATTTGGAATGTTCCATCGTCATTGGGAGGCCCTGAATTTTACAATTAACTATCTGCTTTGCGTCGGATTCGAAAATCTAGACTCACAGGAGAACGACCATAAGGTGCCCGAGCCAGCAGTAAACCCTTGGAGACAAGTCGGCTCGAGGCCCATGTATTTAATCTCGACGCAATTTGAGTGTTCCATCGTCATTATGAGTCCCTGAACGTTACAATTAACTATCTGCTTTGCGTCGGATTCGAAAATCTAGACTCACAGGAGACCGAACATAAGGTGCCCGAGGTAGCAATAGACTTTTGAAGACAAGTCGGCTGAAGGACGATGTATTGAATCTCAAAGCAATTTGAGTGTTCCATCGTCATTATGTGGCCCTGAACGTTGCAATTAACTATCAGTTTCGCGTCGGACTGAAAATCTAGACTCACAGGTGACGGACCACATGGAGCCCGAGGCAGCAATATGCCCTTGTAGACCAGTCGGCTGGAGGTCGATGTATTGACTCCCGACCCATGTTGAGTGTTCTATCGTCATTAGGAGGCGCTGAACGTTACAATTCACTATCATTTTTGCGTCGGGTTCGAATATCTAGACTCACAGGAGAACGATCATAAGGTGCCCGCTGCAGCAATGGACCCTTGGAGACAAGTCGGCTGGAGAACAATATATTGGATCACGAAAATATTTGAGTGTTCCATCTTCATTAGGAGGCCCTGAATGGTACAATTAACTATCAGTATATCTTCGGATTCGAAAATCTAGACTCACTGGAGACGGACCATAAGGAGCCCGAGGCAGCAATATCCCCTTGGAGACCAGTCCGGTGGAGGACGAAGTATTGAATCGCGACTCAATTTGAGTGCTTCATCGTCATTAGGAGGCCCTGAACGTTAAAATTAACTATCAGTTTTGCTACGGTTTCGAAAACGTAGAATCACCAGAGACGGACCAAGTGGTGCCCGAGGCAGCGATATCCCCTTGGAGACAAGTCTGCTGGAGGACGATGTAGTGAATTTCGACGCAATTTGAGTGTTCCCTCTTCATTAGGAGGCCCTGAACGTTACAATTAACTATTTGTTTTGCGTCGGATTCGAAAATCTAGATCCACAGGAGAACGACCATAAGGTGCCCGAGGCAATTTGAGTGTTCCATCGTCATTAGGAGGCCCTGAACGCTACAATTAACTATCAGTTTCGCGTCGGATTCAAAAATGTAGACTCACAGGAGACGGACCATTTGGTGCCGGAGGCAGCAATATCCCCTTGGAGACCAGTCCGCTGGAGGACGATGTATTGAATCGCGACGCAATTTGAGTGCTCCATCGTCACTAGGAGGCCCTGAACGTTACAAATCACTATCATTTTTGCGTCGGGTTCGTAAATCTAGACTCACAGGAGAACGATCATAAGGTGACCGAGGCAGCAATGGACCCTTGGAGACAAGTCGGCTGGAGGACTATGTATTGAATGTCGACGCAATTTGCGTGTTCCATCGTCATTAGGAGGCGCTGAACGTTACAACTAACTTTCATTTTACCGTCGGATTCGAAAATCTACTCACAGGAGAAGGATCATATGGTGCCCGAGACATCAATATCCCCCTGGATACAAGTCGGCTGGAGGACGATGTATTGAATCGCGACGCAATTTGAGTGCTCCATCGTCATTAGGAGGCCCTGAACGTTACAATTAACAGTCAGACTTGCGTCGGATACGATAACGTAGAATGACCGGAGACGGACCAAGTGGTGCCCGAGGCAGCGATATCCCCTTGGAAACAAGTCCGCTGGAGGACGATGTAGTGAATATCGACGCAACTTGAGTGTTCCTTCGTCATTAGGAGGCCCTGAACGTTACAATTAACTATCTGTTTTGCGTCGGATTCGAAAATCTAGACTCACAGGAGAACGACCATAAGATGCCCGAGCCAGCAATAGACCCTTGGAGACAAGTCGGCTCGAGGCCCATGTATTTAATCTCGACGCATTTTGAGTGTTCTTTCGTCATTAGGAGGCGCTGAACGTTACAATTCACTATCAGTTTTGCGTCGGATTCTAAAGTTTAGGATCACTGGGGAACGACCATATGGGGCCCGAGGCAGCAATAGACCCTTGGAGACAAATCGGCTGAATGCCGATATATTGAACATCGACGCAATTAGAGTGTTCCATCGTCATTAGGAAACCCTGAGCGTTACAATTAACAATCAGTCTCGCGTCGGATTCGAGAATCTAGACTCACAGGAGAACGACCATAAGGTGCCCGAGCCAGCAGTAGACCCTTGGAGACAAGTCGGCTCGAGGCCCATGTATTTAATCTGGACGCAATTTGAGTGTTCCTTTGTCATTATGAGTCCCTGAACGTTACAATTAACTATCTGCTTTGCGTCGGATTCGAAAATCTAGACTCACAGGAGACCGAACATAAGGTGCCCGAGGTAGCAATAGACTCTTGAAGACAAGTCGGCTGAAGGACGATGTATTGAATCTCAACGCAATTTGAGTGTTCCATCGTCATTATGAGGCCCTGAACGTTACAATTAACTATCAGTTTCGCGTCGGACTGAAAATCTAGACTCACAGGTGACGGACCACATGGAGCCCGAGGCAGCAATATGCCCTTGTAGACCAGTCGGTTGGAGGTCGATGTATTGACTCCCGACCCATTTTGAGTGTTCTATCGTCATTAGGAGGCGCTGAACGTTACAATTCACTATCATTTTTGCGTCGGGTTCGAATATCTAGACTCACAGGAGAACGATCATAAGGTGCCCTAGGTAGCAATTGACTCTTGGAGACAAGTCGGCTGGAGGACGATATATAGGATCACGACAAAATTTGACTGTTCCATCGTCATTAGGAGGCCCTGAATGGTACAATTAACTATCAGTATTTCTTCGGATTCGAAAATCTAGACTCACTGGAGACGGACCATAACGAGGCCGAGGCAGCAATATCCCCTTGGAGACCAGTCCGGTGGAGGACGAAGTATTGAAACGCGACTCAATTTGAGTGCTTCGTCGTCATTAGGAGGCCCTGAACGTTACAATTAACTATCAGTTTTGCTACGGTTTCGAAAACGTAGAATCACCGGAGACGGTCCAAGTGGTGCCCGAGGCAGCGATATCCTCTTGGAGACAAGTCTGCTGGAGGACGACGTAGTGAATTTCGACGCAATTTGAGTGTTCCCTCGTCATTAGGAGGCCCTGAACATTACAATTAACTATCAGTTTTGCGTCGGATTCTAAAGTTTAGGATCACTGGGGAACGACCATATGGGGCCCGAGGCAGCAATAGAACCATGGAGACAAATCGGCTGGAGGACGAGGTATTGGATCGCTACGCAATTTGAGTGTTCCATTGTAACTAGGAGGCCCTGGTTGTTACAATTAACGATCAGTTTTGCGTTGGATTAGAATCTCTTGACTCACAGGAGAACGACCATAAGGTGCCCGAGGCAGCAATAGACCGTTGGAGACAAGTCGGCTGAAGGACGATGTATTGAATCTCGACGCAATTTGAGTGTTCCATCGTCATTAGGAAGCCCTGACCGTTACAATTAACAATCAGTTTCGCGTCGGATTCGAAAATCTAGACTCACGGGAGAGCGACCATAAGGAGCCCGAGGCAGCAATATCCCCATGGAGACAAGTCGGCTGGAGGGCGATGTATTGAATCTCGACGCAATTTGAGTGTTCCATCGTCATTTGGAGGCCCTGAATGTTGCAATTCACTATCAGATTTTCGTCGGATTCGAAAATCTAGACTCACTGGAGACGGCCCATAAGGTGCCCGAGGCAGCAATATCCCCTTGGAGACCAGTCCGCTGGAGGACGATGTTTTGAATCGCGACGCAATTTGAGTGCTCCATCGTCATTAGGAGGCCCTGAACGTTACAATTAACAATCAGTTTTGCTTCGGATTCGAAAACGTAGAATCACCGGAGACGGACCAAGTCATGCCCGAGGCAGCGATATCCTCTTGGAAACAAGTCCGCTGGAGGACGATGTAGTGAATATCGACGCAATTTGAGTGATGCCTCGTCATTAGGAGGCCCTGAACGTTTCAATAAACTATCTGTTTTGCGTCGGATTCGAAAATCTAGACTCACAGGAGAACGACCATAAGGTGCCCGAGCCAGCAATAGACCCTTGGAGACAAGTCGGCTCGAGGCCCGTGTATTTAATCTCAACGCAATTTGAGTGTTCCATCGTCATTAGGAGTTCATGATCGTTACAATTAATTATCTGCTTTGCGTCGGATTCGAAAATCTAGACTCACAGGAGACCGAACATAAGGTGCCCGAGGCAGCAATATCCCCTTGGAGACCAGTCCGCTGGAGGACGATGTATTGAATCGTGACTCAATTTGAGTGCTCCATCGTCATTAGGAGACCCTGAACGTTACAATTAACTATCAGTTTTGCTACGGATTCGAAAACGTAGAATCACCGGAGACGGACCAAGTGGTGCCCGAGGCAGCGTTATCCCCTTGGAGACAAGTCGGCTGGAGGACGATGTATTGAATCGCGACGCAATTTGAGTTTTCCATCGTCATTAGGAAACCCTGAACGTTACAGTTTCGCGTCGGATTCGAAAATCTAGACTCACAGGAGAGCGACCATAAGGAGCCCGCGGCAGCAATTTCCCCATGGAGACAAGTCGGCTGGAGAACTATGTATTGTATCTCGACGCAATTTGAGTGTTCCATCGTCGTTAGGAGGCGCTGAACGTTACAATTAACTATCATTTTAGCGTCGGATTCGAAAATCTACTCACAGGAAAAGTATCATATGGTGCCCGAGACATCAATATCCCCCTGGATACAAGTCGGCTGGAGGACGATGTATTGAATCTCGACGCAATTTGAGTGTTCCATCGTCATTAGGAGGCCCTGAATGTTACAATTAACAATAAGTTTTGCGTCGGTTTAGAATATCTAGACTCACAGGAGAACGACCATAAGGTGCCCGAGGCAGCAATAGAACCATGGAGACAAATCGGCTGGAGGACGATGGTATTGGATCGCGACGCAATTTGAGTGTTCCATCGTAACTAGGATGCCAAGATTGTTACAATTAACGATCAGTTTTGCGTCGGATTAGAATATCTAGACTCACAGGAGAACGACCATAAGGTGCCCGAGGCAGCAATAGACCGTTGGAGACAAGTCGGCTGAAGGACGATGTATTGAATCTCGACGCAATTTGAGTGTTCTATCGTCATTAGGAGGCCCTGAACGCTACAATTAACTATCAGTTTTGCGTCGGATTCGAAAATCTAGACTCACAGGAGAACGATCATAAGGTGCACGAGGCTGCAATGGACCCTTGGAGACAAGTCGGCTGGAGGACGATATATTGGATCACGACAAAATTTGAGTGTTCCATCGTCATTTTTAGGCCCTGAATGTTACAATTAACTATCAGATTTTCGTCGGATTTGAAAATCTAGACACACTGGAAACGGGTTATAAGGTGCCCGAGGCAGCAATATCCCCTTGGAGACCAGTCCGCTGGAGGACGATGTTTTGAATCGCGACGCAATTTGAGTGCTCCATCGTCATTAGGAGGCCCTGAACGTTACAATTAACAATCAGTTTTGCTTCGGATTCGAAAACGTAGAATCACCGGAGACGGACCAAGTGGTGCCCGAGGCAGCGATATCCCCTTGGAAACAAGTCCGCTGGAGGACGGTGTAGTGAATATCGACGCAATTTGAGTAATCCTTCGTCATTAGGTGGCCCTGAACGTTACAATTAACTATCTGTTTTGCGTCGGATTCGAAAATCTAGACTCACAGGAGAACGACCATAAGGTGCCCGAGCCAGCAATAGACCCTTGGAGACAAGTCGGCTCGAGGTCCGTGTATTTAATCTCGACGCAATTTGAGTGTTCCATCGTCATTAGGAGTCCCTGATCGTTACAATTAACTATCTGCTTTGCGTCGGATTCGAACATCTAGACTCACAGGAGACCGAACATAAGGTGCCCGAGGCAGCAATATCCCCTTGGAGACCAGTCCGCTGGAGGACGATGTATTGAATCGTGACTCAATTTGAGTGCTCCATCGTCATTAGGAGGCCCTGAACGTTACAATTAACTATCAGTTTTGCTACGGATTCGAAAACGTAGAATCACCGGAGACGGACCATGTGGTGCCTGAGGCAGCGTTATCCCCATGTTGACAAGTCGGCTTGAGGACGATGTAGTGAATCTCGACGCAATTTGAGTGTTCCTTCGTCATTAGGACGCCCTGAACGTTACAATTAACTATCTGTTTTGCGTCGGATTCGAAAATATAGTTTCACAGGGGCACGACCATAAGGTGCCCGAGGCAGCAATAGACCCTTGGAGACAAGTCGGCTCGAGGCCCATGTATTGATTCTCGACGCAATTTGAGTGTTCCATCGTCATTAGGAAACCTTGAACGTTACAATTAACAATCAGTTTCACGTCGGATTCGAAAATCTGTACTCACAGGAGAAGGACCATATGGTGCCCGAGGCAGCAATATTCCCTACGAGACAAGTCGGCTGGAGGGCGATGTATTGAATCTCGTCGCAATTTGAGTGTTCCATCGTCATTAGGAAACCCTGAACGTTACAATTTACAATCAGTTTCGTGTCGGATTCGAAAATCTAGACTCACAGGAGAGCGACCATAAGGAGCCCGCGGCAGCAATTTCCCCATGGAGACAAATAGGCTGGAGAACTATGTATTGAATCTCGACGCAATTTGAGTGTTCCATCGTCGTTAGGAGGCGCTGAACGTTACAATTAACTATCATTATAGCGTCGGATTCGAAAATCTACTCACAGGAGAAGTATCATATGGTGCCCGAGACATCAATACCCCCCTGGATACAAGTCGGCTGGAGGACGATGTATTGAATCTCGACGCTATTTGAGTGTTCCATCGTCATTAGGAGGCCCTGAATGTTACAATTAACAATCAGTTTTGCGTCGGATTAGAATATCTAGACTCACAGGAGAACGACCATAAGGTGCCCGAGGCAGCAACAGAACCATGGAGACAAGTCGGCTGGAGGACGAGGTATTGGATCGCGACGCATTTTGAGTGTTCCATCGTAACTAGGAGGCCCTGATTGTTACAATTAACGATCAGTTTTGCGTCGGATTAGAATATCTAGACTCACAGGAGAACGACCATAAGTTGCCCGAGGCAGCAATAGACCGTTGGAGACAAGCGGGCTGGAGGACGATGTATTGAATCTCGACGCAATTTGAGTGTTCTATCGTCATTAGGTGGCCCTGAACGCTACACTTAACAATCAGTTTTGCGTCGGATTCGAAAATCTAGACTCACAGTAGAACGATCATAAGGTGCCCGAGGCTGCAATAGACCCTTGGAGACAAGTCGGCTGGAGGACGATATATTGGATCACGACAAAATTTAAGTGTTCCATCGTCATTTGCAGGCCCTGAATGTTACAATTAACTATCAGATTTTCGTCGGATTCGAAAATCTAGACTCACTGGAGACGGGCCATAATGTGCCCGAGGCAGCAATATCCCCTTGGAGGGCAGTCCGCTGGAGGACGATGTATTGAATCGTGACTCAATTTGAGTGCTCCATCGTCATTAGGAGGCCCTGAACGTTACAATTAACTATCAGTTTTGCTACGGATTCGAAAACGTAGAATCACCGGAGACGGACCATGTGGTGCCCGAGGCAGCGTTATCCCCATGGGGACAAGTCGGCTTGAGGACGATGTAGTGAATCTCGACGCAATTTGAGTGTTCCTTCGTCATTAGGACGCCCTGAACGTTACAATTAACTACACTCCTGGAAATGGAAAAAAGAACACATTGACACCGGTGTGTCAGACCCACCATACTTGCTCCGGACACTGCGAGAGGGCTGTACACGCAATGATCACACGCACGGCACAGCGGACACACCAGAAACCGCGGTGTTGGCCGTCGAATGGCGCTAGCTGCGCAGCATTTGTGCACCGCCGCCGTCAGTGTCAGCCAGTTTGCCGTGGCATACGGAGCTCCATCGCAGTCTTTAACACTGGTAGCATGCCGCGACAGCGTGGACGTGAACCGTATGTGCAGTTGACGGACTTTGAGCGAGGGCGTATAGTTGGTATGCGGGAGGCCGGGTGGACGTACCGCCGAATTGCTCAACACGTGGGGCGTGAGGTCTCCACAGTACATCGATGTTGTCGCCAGTGGTCGGCGGAAGGTGCACGTGCCCGTCGACCTGGGACCGGACCGCAGCGACGCACGGATACACGCCAAGACCGTAGGATCCTACGCAGTGCCGTAGGGGACCGCACCGCCACTTCCCAGCAAATTAGGGACACTGTTGCTCCTGGGGTATCGGCGAGGACCATTCGCAACCGTCTCCATCAAGCTGGGCTACGGTCCCGCACACCGTTAGGCCGTCTTCCGCTCACGCCCCAACATCGTGCAGCCCGCCTCCAGTGGTGTCGCGACAGGCGTGAATGGAGGGACGAATGGAGACGTGTCGTCTTCAGCGATGAGAGTCGCTTCTGCCTTGGTGCCAATGATGGTCGTATGCGTGTTTGGCGCCGTGCAGGTGAGCGCCACAATCAGGACTGCATACGACCGAGGCACACAGGGCCAACACCCGGCATCATGGTGTGGGGAGCGATCTCCTACACTGGCCGTACACCACTGGTGATCGTCGAGGGGACACTGAATAGTGCACAGTACATCCAAACCGTCATCGAACCCATCGTTCTACCATTCCTAGACCGGCAAGGGAACTTGCTGTTCCAACAGGACAATGCACGTCCGCATGTATCCCGTGCCACCCAACGTGCTCTAGAAGGTGTAAGTCAACTACCCTGGCCAGCAAGATCTCCGGATCTGTCCCCCATTGAGCATGTTTGGGACTGGATGAAGCGTCATCTCACGCGGTCTGCACGTCCAGCACGAACGCTGGTCCAACTGAGGCGCCAGGTGGAAATGGCATGGCAAGCCGTTCCACAGGACTACATCCAGCATCTCTACGATCGTCTCCATGGGAGAATAGCAGCCTGCATTGCTGCTTAAGGTGGATATACACTGTACTAGTGCCGACATTGTGCATGCTCTGTTGCCTGTGTCTATGTGCCTGTGGTTCTGTCAGTGTGATCATGTGATGTATCTGACCCCAGGAATGTGTCAATAAAGTTTCCCCTTCCTGGGACAATGAATTCACGGTGTTCTTATTTCAATTTCCAGGAGTGTATCTGTTTTGCGTCGGATTCGAAAATATAGTTTCACAGGGGCACGACCATAAGGTGCCCGAGGCAGCAATAGACCCTTGGAGACAAGTCGGCTCGAGGCCCATGTATTGAATCTCGACGCAATTTGAGTGTTCCATCGTCATTAGGAAACCTTGAACGTTACAATTAACAATCAGTTTCATGTCGGATTCGAAAATCTGTACTCACAGGAGAAGGACCATATGGTGCCCGAGGCAGCAATATTCCCTACGAGACAAGTCGGCTGGAGGGCGATGTATTGAATCTCGACGCAATTTGAGTGTTCCATCGTCATTAGGAAACCCTGAACGTTACAATTTACAATCAGTTTCGCGTCGGATTCGAAAATCTAGACTCACAGGAGAGCGACCATAAGGAGCCCGCGGCAGCAATTTCCCCATGGAGACAAATAGGCTGGAGAACTATGTATTGAATCTCGACGCAATTTGAGTGTTCCATCGTCGTTAGGAGGCGCTGAACGTTACAGTTAACTATCATTATAGCGTCGGATTCGAAAATCTACTCACAGGAGAAGTATCATATGGTGCCCGAGACATCAATACCCCCCTGGATACAAGTCGGCTGGAGGACGATGTATTGAATCTCGACGCAATTTGAGTGTTCCATCGTCATTAGGAGGCCCTGAATGTTACAATTAACAATCAGTTTTGCGTCGGATTAGAATATCTAGACTCACAGGAGAACGACCATAAGGTGCCCGACGCAGCAATAGAACCATGGAGACAAGTCGGCTGGAGGACGAGGTATTGGATCGCGACGCATTTTGAGTGTTCCATCGTAACTAGGAGGCCCTGATTGTTACAATTAACGATCAGATTTGCGTCGGATTAGGATATCTAGACTCACAGGAGAACGACCATAAGGTGCCCGAGGCAGCAATAGACCGTTGGAGACAAGCCGGCTGAAGGACGATGTATTGAATCTCGACGCAATTTGAGTGTTCCATCGTCATTAGGAAGCCCTAAACGTTACAATTAACAATCAGTTTCGCGTCGGATTCGATAATCGAGACTCACAGGAGAGCGACCATAAGGAGCCCGAGGCAGCATTATCCCCCATGGAGACAAGTCGGCTGGAGGACGATGTATTTAATCTCGACGCAATTTGAGTGTTCCATCGTCATTAGGAGGCGCTGAACGTTACAATTAACTATCATTTTAGCGTCGGGTTCGAAAATCTACTCACAGGATTAGGATCATATGGTGCCCGAGACAACAATATCCCCTTGGATACAAGTCGGCTGGAGGACGATGTATTGAATCTCGACGCAATTTGAGTGTTCTATCGTCATTAGGAGGCCCTGAACGCTACACTTAACAATCAGTTTTGCGTCGGATTCGAAAATCTAGACTCACAGGAGAACGATCATAAGGTGCCCGAAGCTGCAATAGACCCTTGGAGACAAGTCGGCTGGAGGACGATATATTGGATCACGACAAAATTTAAGTGTTCCATCGTCATTTGGAGGCCCTGAATGTTACAATTAACTATCAGATTTTCGTCGGATTCGAAAATCTAGACTCACTGGAGACGGGCCATAATGTGCCCGAGGCAGCAATATCCCCTTGGAGGGCAGTCCGCTGGAGGACGATGTTTTGAATCGCGACGCAATTTGAGTGCTCCATCGTCATTAGGAGGCCCTGAACGTTACAATTAACAATCAGTTTTGCTTCGGATTCGAAAATGTAGAATCACCGGAGACCGACCAAGTGGTGCCCGAGGCAGCGATATCACCTTGGAAACAAGTCCGCTGGAGGACGATGTAGTGAATATCGACGCAATTTGAGTGATCCTTCGTCATTAGGAGGCCCTGAACGTTAAAATTAACTATTTGTTTTGCGTCGCATTCGAAAATCTAGACTCACAGGAGAACGACCATAAAGTGCCCGAGCCAGCAATAGATCCTTGGAGACAAGTCGGCTCGAGGCCCATGTATTTAATCTCGACGCAATTTGAGTGTTCCATCGTCATTAGGAGTCCCTGAACGTTACAATTAACTATCTGCTTTGCGTCGGATTCGAAAATCTAGACTCACAGGAGACCGAACATAAGGTGCCCGAGGCAGCAATAGACTCTTGAAGACAAGTCGGGTGAAGGATGATGTATTAAATCTCGACGCAATATGAGTGTTCCGTCGTCATTATGAGGCCCTGAACGTTACAATTAACTATCAGTTTCGCGTCGGACTGAAAATCTAGAGTAACAGGTGACGCACCACATGGAGCCCGAGGCAGCAATATCCCCTTGTAGACAAGTCGGCTGGAGGTCGATGTAGTGACGCCCGACGCAATTTCAGTGTTCCATCGTCATTAGGAGGCGCTGAACGTTACAATTAACTATCATTTTAGCGTCGGGTTCGAAAATCTACACACAGGATTAGGATCATATGGTGCCCGAGACAACAATATCCCCTTGGATACAAGTCGGCTGGAGGACGATGTATTGAATCTCGACGCAATTTGAGTGTTCTATCGTCATTAGGAGGCCCTGAACGCTACACTTAACAATCAGTTTTGCGTCGGATTCGAAAATCTAGACTCACAGGAGAACGATCATAAGGTGCCCGAGGCTGCAATAGACCCTTGGAGACAAGTCGGCTGGAGGACGATATATTGGATCACGACAAAATTTGAGTGTTCCATCGTCATTTGGAGGCCCTGAATGTTACAATTAACTATCAGATTTTCGTCGGATTCGAAAATCTAGACTCACTGGAGACGGGCCATAATGTGCCCGAGGCAGCAATATCCCCTTGGAGGGCAGTCCGCTGGAGGACGATGTTTTGAATCGCGACGCAATTTGAGTGCTCCATCGTCATTAGGAGGCCCTGAACGTTACAATTAACAATCAGTTTTGCTTCGGATTCGAAAATGTAGAATCACCGGAGACGGACCAAGTGGTGCCCGAGGCAGCGATATCCCCTTGGAAACAAGTCCGCTGGAGGACGATGTAGTGAATATCGACGCAATTTGAGTGATCCTTCGTCATTAGGAGGCCCTGAACGTTACAATTAACTATTTGTTTTGGGTCGGATTCGAAAATCTAGACTCACAGGAGAACGACCATAAGGTGCCCGAGCCAGCAATAGATCCATGGAGACAAGTCGGCTCGAGGCCCATGTATTTAATCTCGACGCAATTTGAGTGTTCCATCGTCATTAGGAGTCCCTGAACGTTACAATTAACTATCTGCTTTGCGTCGGATTCGAAAATCTAGACTCACAGGAGACCGAACATAAGGTGCCCGAGGCAGCAATAGACTCTTGAAGACAAGTCAGATGAAGGACGATGTATTGAATCTCGACGCAATTTGAGTGTTCCATCGTCATTATGAGGCCCTGAACGTTACAATTAACTATAAGTTTCGCGTCGGACTGAAAATCTAGAGTATCAGGTGACGGACCACATGGAGCCCGAGGCAGCAGTATCCCCTTGTAGACAATTCGGCTGGAGGGCGATGTATTGACTCCCGACCCATTTTGAGTGTTCTATCGTCATTAGGAGGCGCTGAACGTTACAATTCACTATCATTTATGCGTCGGGTTCGAAAATCTAGCCTCACAGGAGAACGATCATAAGGTGCCCGAGGCAGCAATAGACCCTTGGAGACAAGTCGGCTGGAGGACGATGTAGTGAATCTCTACGCAATTTGAGTGGTCCTTCGTCATTAGGAGGCCCTGAACGTTACAATTAACTATCATTTTTGCGTCGGATTCGAAAATCTAGACTCACAGGAGACGGAACATATGGTGCCCGAGGCAGCAATATCCCCTTGGAAACAAGTCCGCTGGAGGACGATGTAGTGAATATCGACGCAATTTGAGTGTTCCATCGTCATTAGGAGCCCCTGAAAGTTACAATTAACTATCTGCTTTGCGTCGGATTCGAAAATTTAGACTCACAGGAGACAGAACATAAGGTGCCCGAAGTAGCAATATACTCTTGTAGACAAGTCGGCTGAAGGACGATGTATTGAATCTCAACGCAATTTGAGTGTTCCATCGTCATTATGAGGCCCTGAACGTTACAATTAACTATCAGTTTCGCGTCGGACTGAAAATCTAGACTCACAGGTGGCGGACCACATGGAGCCCGAGGCAGCAGTATCCCCTTGTAGACAATTCGGCTGGAGGTCGATGTATTGACTCCCGACCCATTTTGAGTGTTCTATCGTCATTAGGAGGCGCTGAACGTTACAATTCACTATCATTTATGCGTCGGGTTCGAAAATCTGGCCTCACAGGAGAACGATCATAAGGTGCCCGAGGCAGCAATAGACCCTTGGAGTCAAGTCGGCTGGAGGACGATGTAGTGAATCTCTACGCAATTTGAGTGTTCCTTCGTCATTAGGAGGCCCTGAACGTTACAATTAACTATCTGCTTTGCGTCGGATTCGAAAATCTAGTTTCACAGGAGAACGACCATAAGGTGCCCGAGGCAGCAATAGACCCTTGGAGACAGGTCGGCTCGAGCCCATGTATTGAATCTTGACGCAATTTGAGTGTTCCGTCGTCATTAGGAAACACTGAACGTTACAATTAACAATCAGTTTCGCGTCGGATTCGAAAATCTATAATCACAGGAGAAGGACCATATGGTGCCCGGGGCAGCAATATCCCCTTCGAGACAAGTCGGCTGGAGGACGATGTATTGAATCTCGACACAATTTGAGTTTTCCATGATCATTAGGAAACCCTGAACGTTACAATTAACAATCAGTTTCGCGTCGTATTCGAAAATCTAGACTCACAGGAGACGGACCACATGGAGCCCGAGGCAGCAATATCCCCTTGTAGACAAGTCGGCTGGAGGTTGATGTATCTACTCTCGACGCAATTTGAGTGTTCCATCGTCATTAGGAGGCGCTGATCGTTACAATTAACTATCACTTTTGCGTCGGATTCGAAAACCTAGACTCACAGGAGACGGACCATATGGTGCCCGAGGCAGCAATATCCCCTCGGAGACAAGTCGGCTGGAGGCCGATGTATTGAATCTCGACGCAATTTGAGTGTTCCATCATCATTAGGAAACCCGGAACGCTGCAATTAACAATCAGTTTCGCGTCGGATTCTAAAATCTAGACTCACAGGAGAGCGACCATTAGGAGCCCGAGGCAGCAATACCTCATGGAGGCAAATCGGCTGGAGGACTATGTATTGAATCTTGACGCAATTTGAGTGTTCCATCGTCATTAGGAGGCGCTGAACGTTACAATTAACTATCATTTTAGCGTCGGATTCGAAAATCTACTCACAGGAGAAGGATTATATGGTGCCCGAGACATCAATATCCCCCTGGATACAAGTCGGCTGGAGGACGATGTATTGAATCTCGACGCAATTTGAGTGTTCCATCGTCATTAGGAGGCCCTGAACGTTACAATTAACTATCTCCTTTGCGTCGGATTCGAAAATCTAGACTCACAGGAAAACGATCATAAGTTGCCCCAGACAGAAATTGACCCTTGTAGACAGGTCGGCTGGAGGACGATGTATTGGATCGCGACGCAATTTGAGTGTTCCATCGTAACTAGGAGTCCCTGAATGTTACAATTAACTGTCAGTTTTTCGTCGGATTCGAAAATCTAGACTCACTGGAAACGGACCATAAGATACCCGAAGCAGCAATATCCCCTTGGAGACCAGTCCGCTGGAGGACGATGTATTGAGTCTCGACGCAATTTGAGTGTTCCATCGTCATTAGGAGGCGCTGAACGTTACAATTAATTATCATTTTAGCGTCGGATTCGAAAATCTACTCAAAGGAGAAGGATCATATGAAGCTCGAGACAGCAATATCCCCTTGGATACAAGTCAGCTGGAGGACGATTTATTGAATCTCGACGCAATTTGAGTGTTCCATCGTCATTAGGAGGACCTGAACGTTACAATTAAAAATCAGTTTTGCGTCGGATTGGAAAATCTAGACTCACAGGAGAACGACCATAAGGTGCACGAGGCAGTAATAGACCCTTGGAGGCAAGTCGTCTGAAGGACGATGTATTGAATCTCGTCGCAATTTGAGTGTTCCACCGTCATTAGGAGGCCCTGAACGCTACAATTAACTATCAGTTTTGCGTCGGATTCGAGAATCTAGACTCACAGGAGACGGACAATTTGGTGCCGGAAGCAGCAATATCCCTTTGGAGACAAGTCTGCTGGAGGCTGACGTATTGAATCTCGACACATTTTGAGTGTGCTATCGTCATTAGGAGGCGCTGAACGTTACAATTCACTATCATTTTTGCGTCCGGTTCGAAAATCTAGACTCACAGAAGAACGATCATAAGGAGCCCGAGGCAGCAATAGACCCTTGGAGACAAGTTGGCTGGAGGACGATATATTGGATCACGACAAAATTTGAGTGTTCCATCGTCATTAGGAGGCCCTGAACGTTACAATTAACCATCAGTTTTGCGTCGGATTCGAAAACGTAGAATGACCGGAGACGGACCAAGTGGTGCGCGAGGCAGCGATATATCCTTGGAAACAAGTCCGCTGGAGGACGATGTAGTGAATATCGATGCGATTTGAGTGTTCCTTCGTCATTAGGAGACCCTGAACGTTACAATTAACTATCTGTTTTGCGTCGGATTCGAAAATCTAGACTCACAGGTGAACGACCATAAGGTGCCCGTGCCAGATATAGACCCTTGGAGACAAGTCGGCTCGAGGCCCATGTATTTAATCTCGACGCAATTAGAGTGTTCCATCGTCATTAGGAGTCCCTGAACTTTACAATTAACTATCTGCTTTGCGTCGGATTCAAAAATCTAGACTCACAGGAGACCGAACATAAGGTGCCCGAGGCAGCAATAGACTCTTGAAGACAAGTCGGCTGAAGGACGATGTATTGAATCTCGACGCAATTTGAGTGTTCCATCGTCATTATGAGGCCCTGAACGTTACAATTGACTATCAGTTTCGCGTCGGACTGAAAATCTAGACTCACAGGTGACGGACCACGTGGAGTCCGAGGCAGCAATATCCCCTTGTATACAAGTCGCCTGGAGGTCGATGTATTGACTCCCGACGCAATTTGAGGGTTCCATCGTCATTAGGAGGCGCTGAACGTTACAATTAACTATCAGTTTTGCGTCGGATTCGAGAATCTAGACTCACAGGAGACGGACAATTTGGTGCCGGAAGCAGCAGTATCCCTTTGGAGACAAGTCTGCTGGAGGCTGACGTATTGAATCTCGACACATTTTGAGTGTTCTATCGTCATTAGGAGGCGCTGAACGTTACAATTCACTATCATTTTTGCGTCGGGTTCGAAAATCTAGACTCACAGAAGACGGACCATATGGTGCCCGAGGCAGCAATATCCCCTTGGAGACAAGTCGGCTGGGGGCCGATGTATGGAATCTCGACGCAATTTGAGTGTTCCATCATCATAAGGAAACCCTGAACGCTACAATTGACAATCAGTTTCGCGTCGGATTCTAAAATCTAGACTCACAGGAGAGCGACCATTAGGAGCCCGAGGCAGCAATACCCCATGGAGACAAATAGGCTGGAGGACTATGTATTGAATCTCGACGCAATTTGAGTGTTCCATCGTCATTAGGAGGCCCTGAACGTTACAATTAACTATCTCCTTTGCGCCGGATTCGAAAATCTAGACTCACAGGAAAACGATCATAAGTTGCCCCAGACAGAAATTGACCCTTGTAGACAGGTCGGCTGGAGGACGATGTATTGGATCGCGACGCAATTTGAGTGTTCCATCGTAACTAGGAGTCCCTGAATGTTACAATTAACTGACAGTTTTTCGTCGGATTCGAAAATCTAGACTCACTGGAAACGGACCATAAGATACCCGAAGCAGCAATATCCCCTTTGAGACCAGTCCGCTGGAGGACGAAGTATTGAGTCTCGACGCAATTTGAGTGTTCCATCGTCATTAGGAGGCGCTGAACGTTACAATTAATTATCATTTTAGCGTCGGATTCGAAAATCTACTCAAAGGAGAAGGATCATATGAAGCTCGAGACAGCAATATCCCCTTGGATACAAGTCAGCTGGAGGACGATTTATTGAATCTCGACGCAATTTGAGTGTTCCATCGTCATTAGGAGGACCTGAACGTTACAATTAAAAATCAGTTTTGCGTCGGATTAGAAAATCTAGACTCACAGGAGAACGACCATAAGGTGCACGAGGCAGTAATAGACCCTTGGAGGCAAGTCGTCTGAAGGACGATGTATTGAATCTCGTCGCAATTTGAGTGTTCCACCGTCATTAGGAGGCCCTGAACGCTACATTTAACTATCAGTTTTGCGTCGGATTCGAGAATCTAGACTCACAGGAGACGGACAATTTGGTGCCGGAAGCAGCAATATCCCTTTGGAGACAAGTCTGCTGGAGGCTGACGTATTGAATCTCGACACATTTTGAGTGTTCTATCGTCATTAGGAGGCGCTGAACGTTACAATTCACTATCATTTTTGCGTCCGGTTCGAAAATCTAGACTCACAGAAGAACGATCATAAGGAGCCCGAGGCAGCAATAGACCCTTGGAGACAAGTTGGCTGGAGGACGATATATTGGATCACGACAAAATTTGAGTGTTCCATCGTCATTAGGAGGTCCTGAACGTTACAATTAACCATCAGTTTTGCGTCGGATTCGAAAACGTAGAATGACCGGAGACGGACCAAGTGGTGCGCGAGGCAGCGATATATCCTTGGAAACAAGTCCGCTGGAGGACGATGTAGTGAATATCGACGCGATTTGAGTGTTCCTTCGTCATTAGGAGGCCCTGAACGTTACAATTAACTATCTGTTTTGCGTCGGATTCGAAAATCTAGACTCACAGGTGAACGACCATAAGGTGCCCGTGCCAGATATAGACCCTTGGAGACAAGTCGGCTCGAGGCCCATGTATTTAATCTCGACGCAATTAGAGTGTTCCATCGTCATTAGGAGTCCCTGAACTTTACAATTAACTATCTGCTTTGCGTCGGATTCAAAAATCTGGACTCACAGGAGACCGAACATAAGGTGCCCGAGGCAGCAATAGACTCTTGAAGACAAGTCGGCTGAAGGACGATGTATTGAATCTCGACGCAATTTGAGTGTTCCATCTCATTATGAGGCCCTGAACGTTACAATTGACTATCAGTTTCGCGTCGGACTGAAAATCTAGACTCACAGGTGACGGACCACGTGGAGTCCGAGGCAGCAATATCCCCTTGTATACAAGTCGCCTGGAGGTCGATGTATTGACTCCCGACGCAATTTGAGGGTTCCATCGTCATTAGGAGGCGCTGAACGTTACAATTAACTATCATTTTTGCGTCGGTTCGAAAATCTAGGCTCACTGGGGAACGACCATATGGGGCCCGAGGCAGAAGTAGAGCCTTGGAGACAAATCGGCTGAATGCCGATATATTGAATCTCGACGCAATTAGAGTGTTCCATCGTCATTAGGAAACCCTGAGCGTTACAATTAACAATCAGTTTCGCGTCGGATTCGAGAATCTAGACTCGCAGGTGAGCGACCATAAGGAGCCCGAGGCAGCAATATCCCCATTGAGACAATCAGGCTGGAGGACGATGTATTTAATCTCAACGCAATTTGAGTGTTCCATCGTCATTAGGCGGCGCTGAACGTTACAATTAACTACCAGTTTAGCGTCGGATTCGAAAATCCACTCACAAGAGAAGGATCATATGGTGACCGAGACATCAATATCCCCTTGGATACAACTCGGCTGGACGACGATGTATTGAATCTCGACGCAATTTGAGTGTTCCATCGTCATTAGGAGGCCCTGATCGTTACAATTAACTATCAGTTTTGCGTCGGATTCGAAAATCTAGACTCACAGGAAAACGATCATAAGGTGCCCCAGCCAGCAATTGACCCTTGGAGACAGGTCCGCTGGAGGACGATGAATTGGATCGCGACGCAATTTGAGTGTTCCAAAGTAAATAGGAGTCCGTGAATGTTACAATTAACTATCAGTTTTTCGTCGAATTCGAAAATCTAGACTCACTGGAGACGGACCATAAGGTACCCGAAGCAGCAATATCCCCTTGGAGAACTGTCCGCTGGAGGACGATGTATTGAATCGCGACGCAATTTGAGTGCTCCATCGTCATTAGGAGGCCCTGTACGTTAGAATTAACTATCAGGTTCGCGTCGGATTCGAAAATCTAGACTCACAGGAGAACGACCATAAGGTGCCCGAGGCAGCAATAGGCCCTTGGAGACAAGTCGGCTGGAGGACGATGTATTGAGTCTCGACGCAATTTGAGTGCTCCATCGTCATAAGGAGGCGCTGAACGTTACAATTAACTATCATTTTAGCGGCGGATTCGAAAATCTACTCACAGGAGAAGGATCATATGAAGCGCGAGACAACAATATCCCCTTGGATACAAGTCGGCTGGAGGACGATGTATTGAATCACGACGCAATTTGAGAGTTCCATCGTCATTAGGAGGCGCTGAACGTTACAATCAACTATTATTTTAGCGTGGGACTCGAAAATCTACTCACAGGAGAAGGATGATATGGTGCCCGAGACAGCAATATCCCCTTCGATACAAGTGTGCTGGAGGATGATGTATTGAATCTCGACGCAATTTGAGTGTTCCATCGTCATTAGGAGGCCCTGAACGTTACAATTAACAATCACTTTTGCGTCGCATTAGAAAATCTAGACTCACAGGAGAACGACCATAAGGTGCCCGAGGCAGCAACAAACCCATGGAGACAAGTCGGCTGAAGGACGATGTATTGAATCTCGTCGCAATATGAGCGTTCCATCGTCATTATGAGGCCCTGAACGTTACAATTAACTATCTGTTTTGCGTCGCATTCGAAAAACTAGACTCACAGTAGACGGACCATAAGGGGCCCAAAGCAGCAATATCCCCTTTTAGACCAGTCCGCTGGAGGACGATTTATTGAATCGCGACGCAATTTGGGTGCTGCATCGTCATTAGGAGGCCCTGAACGTTACAATTAACTATCAGTTCGCGTCGTATTCGAAAATCTAGACTCACAGGAGAACGACCGTAAGGTGCCCGAGGCAGCAACAGACCCGTGGAGAC
Organism: Schistocerca americana; assembly: GCF_021461395.2. Classification (NCBI taxonomy): domain Eukaryota; kingdom Metazoa; phylum Arthropoda; class Insecta; order Orthoptera; family Acrididae; genus Schistocerca; species Schistocerca americana. The sequence goes on from NW_025726357.1 coordinate 1,056,042, forward strand.
AAGTCGGGTGGAGGCCCATGTATTGAATCTCGACGCAATTCGAGTGTTCCATATTCATTAGGAGGCTTTGAACGTTTCAATTAACTATCAGTTTCGCTTCGTTTTCGAAAATCTAGACTCACAGGAGAAAGACCACATGGAGCCCGAGGCAGCAATAGACCCTTGGAGACAAGTCGGCTCGGGGCCGATGTATTGAATCTCGACGCAATTTGTGTTTTCCATCGTCATTAGGTGGCCATGAACGTTACAATTACGTCGGACTCGAAAATGTAGACTCACAGGAGAACGACCATAAGGTGCCCGAGGCAGCAATAGACTCTTGGAGACAAGTCGGCTGAAGGACGATGTATTGAATTTCGACGCAATTTGAGTGTTCCATCGTCATTAGGAGGCCCTGAACGGTACAATTATCTATCAGTTTCGCGTCGGATTCGAAAATCTAGACTCACAGGAGACGGACCACATGGATTCCGAGGCAGCAATAGACCCTTGTAGACAAGTCGGCTCGAGGCCAGTGTATTGAATCTCGACGCAATTTGCGTGTTCCAGCGTCATTTGGAGGCCCTGAACGTTACTATTAACAATCAGTTTTGCGTCGGATTAAAAAACTAGACTCACATGAGAACGACCATAAGCTGCCCGACGCAGCAATAGACTTTTTGAGACAAGTCGGCTGAAGGACGATGTATTAAATCTCGGCGCAATTTGAGTGTTCCATCGTCATTAGGAGGCCCTGAACGTTACAATTAACTATCAGTTTTGCGTCGGATTCGAAAATCTAGACTCACAAGAAAACGATCATAAGGTGCCCCAGACAGCAATTGACCCTTGGAGATAGGTCGGCTGGAGGACGATGTATTGGATCGCGACGCAATTTGAGTGTTCCATCGTAGCTAGGAGTCCCTGAATGTTACAATTAACTATCAGTTTTTCGTCGGATTCGAAAATCTAGACTCACTGGAGACGGACCATAAGGTACCCGAAGCAGCAATTTCCCTTCGGAGGCCAGTCCGCTGGAAGACGATGTATTGAATCGCGACGCAATTTGAGTGCTCCATCGTCATTAGGAGGCCCTAAACGTTAGAATTAACTATCAGGTTCGCGTCGGATTCGAAAATCTAGACCCACAGGAGAACGACCGTAAGGTGCCCGAGGTAGCAACAGACCCTTGGAGACAAGTCGGCTGGGGGCCGATGTATTGAATCTCGACGCAATTTGAGTGTTCCATCGTCATTAGGAGGCCCTGAACGTTACAATTAACTATCATTTTTGCGTCGGATTCGAAAATCTAGACTCACAGGAGAACGACCATAAGGTGCCCGAGGCAGCAATAGACCCTTGGAGACAAGTCGGCTGAAGGACGATGTATTGAATCTCGACGCAATTTGAGTGTTCCATCGTCATTAGTAGGCGCTGAACATTACAATTAACTATCATTTTTGCGTCGGATTCGAAAATCTAGACGCACAGTAGACGGATCATATGGTGCCCAAGGCAGCAATATCCCCTTGGAGACAAGTAGGCTGGAGGCCGATGTATTGAATCTTGACGCAATTTGAGTGTTCCATCGTCATTAGGAGGCACTGAACGTTACAATCAACTATTATTTTAGCGTCGGATTCGAAAATCCACTCACAGGAGAAGGATGATATGGTGCCCGAGGCAGCAATATCCCCTTGGAGACAAGGCGGCTGGAGGCCGATGTATTGAATCTCGACCCAATTTGTGTGTTCCATCGTCATTAGGTGGCCCTGAGCGTTACAATTAACTATCAGTTTTGCGTCGGGTTCGAAAATGTAGAACCACAGGAAAACGATCATAAGGTGCCCGAGGCAGCAATAGACCCCAGGAGAAAAGTCGGCTGGAAGACGATGTATTGGATCGCGACGTAAGTTGAGTGTTCCATCGCCATTAGGAGGCCCTGAATGTTACAATTAACTAACAGTTTTTCGTCGGATTCAAAAATCTAGACTCACTGGAGACGGACCATAAGGTTCCCGAGGCAATATTCCCTTGGAGACCAGTCCGCTGGAGGACGATGTATTGAATCGCGACGCAATTTTAATGCTCCATCGTCATTACGAGGCCCTGAACGTTGCAATTAACTATCAGTTTTGCGTCGGATTCGAAAACTTAGAATCACCTGAGACGGACCATGTGGTGCCCGAGGCAGCGATATCCCCTTGGAGACAAGTCGGCTGGAAAGCGATGTTTTGAATCTCGACGCAATTAGAGTGTTCAATCGTCATTAGGAGGTGCTGAACTGTACAATTAATTATCAGATATGCGTCGGATTGGATAATCTAGAGTCACAGGAGACGGACCATGTGGTGCCCGAGGCAGCGATATCCCCTTGGAAACAAGTCCGCTGGAGGTCGATGTAGTGAATATCGACGCAATTTGAGTGTTCCTTCGTCATTAGGAGGCCCTGAACGTTACAATTGACTATCTGTTTTGCGTCGGATTCGAAAATCTAGACTCACAGGAGAACGACCATAAGGTGCCCGAGGCAGCAATAGACTCTTGGAGACAAGTCGGCTGAAGGACGATGTATTGAATCTCGTCGCAATTTGAGCGTTCCATCGTCATTATGAGGCCCTGAACGTTACAATTAACTATCAGTATCGCGTCGTATTCGAAAATCTAGACTCACAGGAGACGGACCACATGGAGCCCGAGGCAGCAATAGACCCTTGGAGACAATTCGCTCGGGGCCGATGTATTGAATCTCGACGCAATTTGAGTGTTCCATCGTCATTAGGAGGCCATGAACGTTACAATTAACTATCTCTTTTTTGCGTCGGATTCGAAAATCTAGACTCACAGGAGAACGACCAAAAGATGCCCGAGGCAACAATAGACTCTTGGAAACATGTCGGCTGAAGAACGATGTATTGAATTTCGACGCAATTTGAGTGTTCTATCGTCATTAGGAGGCCCAGAACGGTACAATTAACTATCAGTTTCGCGTCGGATTCGAAAATCTAGACTCACAGGAGACGGACCACATGGAGCCCGAAGCAGCAATAGACCCTTGTAGACAAGTCGGCTCGAGGCCGGTGTATTGAATCTCGACGCAATTTGAGTGTTCCATCGTCATTTGGAGGCCCTGAACGTTACAATTAACTATCATTTTAGCGTCGGATTCGAAAATCTACTCACAGGAGAAGGATCATATGGTGCCCGAGACAGCAATACCCCTTGGATACAAGTCGGGTGGTGGACGATGTATTGAATCTCGACGCAATTTGAGTGTTCAATCGAAATTAGGAGGCCCTGAACGTTACTATTAACAAACAGTTTTGCGTCGGATTAGAAAATCTAGACTCCCATGAGAACGACGATAAGGTGCCCAAGGCAGCAATAGACCTTTGGAGACAAGTCGGCTGAAGGACGATGTATTGAATCTCGGCGCAATTTGAGTGTTCCATCGTCATTAGGACGCCCTGAACGCTACAATTAACTATCATTTTAGCGTCGGATTCGAAAATCCACTCACAGGAGTATTATAATATGTTGACCGAGACATCAATATCCCCTTGGATACAAGTCGGCTGGACGACGATGTGTTGAATCTCGACGCAATTTGAGTGTTCCATCGTCATTAGGAGGAACTGAACGTTACAATTAACTATCAGTTTTGCGTCGGATTCGAAAATCTAGACTCACAGGAAAACGATCATAAGGTGCCCCAGACAGCAATTGACCCTTGGAGACATGTCGGCTGGAGGACGAAGTATTGGATCGCGACGCAATTTGAGTGTTCCATCGTAACTAGGAGTCCCTGAATGTTACATTTAACTATCAGTTTTTCGTCGGATTCGAAATTCTAGACTCACTGGAGATGGACCATAAGGTACCCGAAGCAGCAATATCCCCTTGGAGACCAGTCCGCTGGAGGACGATGTATTGAATCGCGACGCAATTTGAGTGCTCCATCGTCATTAGGAGGCCCTGAACGTTAGAATTAACTATCAGGTTCGCGTCGGATTCGAAAATCTTGACTCACACTAGAACGACCGTAAGGTGCCCGAGGCAGCAACAGACCCTTGGAGACAAGTCGGCTGGGGGCCGATGTATTGAATCTCGACGCAATTTGAGTGTTCCATTGTCATTAGGAGGCCCTGAACGTGACAATTAACTATCATTTTTGCGTCGGATTCGAAAATCTAGACTTACAGGAGAACGACCATAAGGTGCCTGAGGCAGCAATGGACCCTTGGAGACAAGTAGGCTGGAGGACGATGTATTTAGTCTCGACGCAATTTGAGTGTTCCATCGTCATTAGGAGGCGCTGAACGTTACAATTAACTATCATTTTAGCGTCGGATTCGAAAATCTACTCACAGGAGAAGGATCATATGAAGCCCGAGACAGCAGTATCCCCTTGGGTACAAGTCGGCTGGAGGACGATATATTGAATCTCGACGCAATTTGAGTGTTCCATCGTCATTAGGATTACCTGAACGTTACAATTAACAATCAGTTTTGCGTCGTATTAGAAAATCTAGATTCACAGGAGAACGACCATAAGGTGCCCGAGGCAGCAATAGACCTTTGGAGACAAGTGGGCTGAAGGACGATGTATTGAATCTCGACTCAATTTGAGTGTTCCATCGTCATTAGGAGGCGCTGAACGTTACAATTAACTATCATTTTTGCGTCGGATTCGAAAATCTAGACTCACAGGAGACGGACCATATGGTGCCCAAGGCAGCAATATCCCCGTGGAGACAAGTCGGCTGGAGGCCGATGTATTGAATCTCGACGCAATTTGAGTGTTCCATCGTCATTAGGAAGCGCTGAACGTTACAATTAACTATCATTTTAGCGCCGGATTCGAAAATCCACTCACAAGAGAAGGATCATATGGTGACCGAGACATCAATATCCCCTTGGATACAAGTCGGCTGGACGACGATGTATTGAATCTCGACGCAATTTGAGTGTTCCATCGTCATTAGGAGGCCCTGAACGTTACAATTAATTATCAGTTTTGCGTCGGATTCGAAAATCTTGACTCACAGGAAAACGATCATAAGGTGCCCGAGACAGCAATTGACCCTTGGAGACAGGTCGGCTGGAGGACGATGTATTGGATCGCGACACAACTTGAGTGTTCCATCGTAACTAGGAGTCCCTGAATATTACAATTAACTATCAGTTTTTCGTCGGATTTGAAAATCTAGACTCACTGGAGACGGACCAATAGGTACCCGAAGCAGTAATATCCCCTTGGAAGCCAGTCGGTTGGAGGACGACGTATTGAATCGCGACGCAATTTGAGTGCTCCATCGTCATTAGGAGGCCCTGAACGTTAGAATTAACTATCAGGTTCGCGTCGGATTCGAAAATCTAAACTCACAGGAGAACGACCGTAAGGTGCCCGAGGCAGCAACAGACCATTGGAGACAAGTCGGCTGAGGGGCGATGTATTGAATCTCGACGCAATTTGAGTGTTCCATCGTCATTAGGAGGCCCTGAACGTTACAATTAACTATCATTTATGCGTCGGATACAAAAATCTAGACTTACAGGAGAACGACCATAAGGTGCCCGAGGCAGCAATAGACCCTTGGAGACAAGTCGGCTGGAGGACGATGTATTTAGTCTCGACGCAATTTGAGTGTTCCATCGTCATTAGGAGGCGCTGAACGTTACAATTAACTATCATTTTGGCGTCGGATTCGAAAATCTACTCACAGGAGAAGGATCATATGAAGCCCGAGACAGCAATATCCCCTTGGGTACAAGTCGGCTGGAGGACGATATATTGAATTTCGTTGCAATTTGAGTGTTCCATCGTCGTTAGGAGTACCTGAACGTTACAATTAACAATCAGTTTTGCGTCGGATTAGAAAATCTAGACTCACAGGAGACGGACCATATGGTGCCCAAAGCAGCAATATCCCCTTGTAGACAAGTCGGCTGGAGGCCGATTTATTGAATCTCGACGCAATTTGAGTGTTCCATCGTCATTAGGAGGTGCTGAACGTTACAATCAACTATTATTTTAGCGTCGGGCTCGAAAATCTACTCACAGGAGAAGGATGATATGGTGCCCGAGACAGCAATATCCCCTTGGATACAAGTGGGCTGGAGGATGATGTATTGAATCTCGACGCAATTTGAGTGTTCCTTCGTCATTAGGAGGCCCTGAACGTTACAATTAATTATCTGCTTTGCGTCTGATTCGAAAATCTAGACTCTCAGGAGAACGACCATAAGGTGCCCGAGGCAGCTATAGACTCTTGGAGACAAGTCGGCTGAATGACGATGTATTGAAACTCGTCGCAATTTGAGCGTTCCATCGTCATTATGAGGCCCTGAACGTTACAATTAACTATGTGTTTTGCGTCGCATTCGAAAATCTAGACTCACAGGAAAACGATCATAACGTGCCCGGGGGTGCAATAGACCCTTGGAGACAAGTCGGCTGGAGGACCATGTATTGGATCGCGACGCAATTTGAGTGTTCCAACGTAACTAGGAGGCCCTGAAAGTTACAATTAACTATCAGTTTTTCGTCGGATTCGAGAATCTAGAGTCACAGTAGACGGACCATGAGGTGCCCAAAGCAGCAATATCCCCTTTTAGACCAGTCCGCTGGAGGACGATTTATTGAATCTCGACGCAATTTGAGTGCTCCATCGTCATTAGGAGGCCCTGAACGTTAGAATTAACTATCAGGTTCGCGTCGGATTCGAAAATCTAGACTCACAGGAGAACGACCATAAGGTGCCCGAGGCAGCAATAGACCAATGGAGACAAATCGGCTGAAGGACGATGTATTGAATCTCGACGCAATTTGAGTGTTCCATCGTCATTAGGAGGCGCTGAACGTTACAATTAAGTATCAGTTTTGCGTCGGATTCGAAAGTCTAGACTCACAGGAAAACGATCATAAGATGCCCCAGACAGCAATTGACCCTTGGAGACAGGTCGGCTGGAGGACGATGTATTGGATCGCGACACAACTTGAGTGTTCCATCGTAACTAGGAGGCCATGAATGTTACAATTAACTATCAGTTTTTCGTCGGATTCGAGAATCTAGAGTCACAGTAGACGGACCATGAGGTGCCCAAAGCAGCAATATCCCCTTTTAGACCAGTCCGCTGGAGGACGATTTATTGAATCTCGACGCAATTTGAGTGCTCCATCGTCATTAGGAGGCCCTGAACGTTAGAATTAACTATCAGGTTCGCGTCGGATTCGAAAATCTAGACTCACAGGAGAACGACCGTAAGGTGCCCGAGGCAGCAACAGGCCCTTTGGAGACATGTCGGCTGGGGGCCGATGTATTGAATCTCGACGCAATATGAGTGTTCCATCGTCATTAGGATTCCCTGAACGTTACAATTAACTATCATTTTTGCGTCGGATTCAAAAATCTAGACCTACAGGAGAACGACCATAAGGTGCCGGAGGCAGCAATAGACCCTTGGAGACAAGTCGGCTGGAGGACGATGTATTTAGTCTCGACGCAATTTGAGTGTTCCATCGTCATTAGGAGGCGCTGAACGTTACAATTAACTATCTGCTTTGCGTCTGATTCGAAAATCTAGACTCACAGGAGAACGACCATAAGGTGCCCTAGGCAGCAATAGACTCTTGGAGACAAGTCGGCTGAAGGACGATGTATTGAATCTCGTCGCAATTTGAGCGCTCCATCGTCATTATGAGGCCCTGAACGTTACAATTAACTATCTGTTTTGCGTCGCATTCGAAAATCTAGACTCACAGGAAAACGATCATAACGTGCCCGAGGCAGCAATAGACCCTTGGAGACAAGTCGGCTGGAGGACGATGTATTGGATCGCGACGCAATTTGAGTGTTCCAACGTAACTAGGAGGCCCTGAATGTTACAATTAACTATCAGTTTTTCGTCGGATTCGAAAATCTAGACTTAGAGGAAAACGACCATAAGGTGCCCGAGGCAGCAATAGACCCTTGGAGACAAGTCGGCTGGAGAACGATGTATTTAGTCTCGACGCAATTTGAGTGTTCCATCGTCATTAGGAGGCGCTGAACGTAACAATTAACTATCATTTTAGCGTCGGATTCGAAAATCTACTCACAGGAGAAGGATCATATGAAGCCCGAGACAGCAATATCCCCTTGGGTACAAGTCGGCTGGAGGACGATATATTGAATCTCGACGCAATTTGAGTGTTCCATCGTCATTAGGAGGCCCTGAACGTTACAATTAACTATCAGTTTCGCGTCGGATTCGAAAATCTAGACTCACAGGAGAACGACCGTAAGGTGCCCGAGGCAGCAACAGACCAATGGAGACAAGTCGGGTGGAGGCCGATGTATTCAATCTCGACGCAATTTGAGTGTTTCATCGCCATTAGGAGGCCCTGAACGCTAGAATTAACTATCAGGTTCGCGTCGGATTCGAAAATCTAGACTCACAGGAGAACGACCGTAAGGTGCCCGAGGCAGCAACAGACCCTTGGAGACAAGTCGGCCGGGGGCCGATGTATTGATTCTCGACGCAGCATGAGTGTTCCATCGTCATTAGGAGGCCCTGAACGTTACAATTAACTATCAGTTTTGCGTCAGTTTCGAAAATCTAGACTCACAGGAAAAGATCATAAGGTGTCCCAGACAGCAATTGACCCTTGGAGACAGGTCGGCTGGAGGCCGATGTATTGGATCGCGACGCAATTTTAGTGTTCCATCGTAACTAGGAGTCCCTGAATGTTACAATTAACTATCAGTTTTTCGTCGGATTCGAAAATCTAGACTCACTGGAGACGGACCATAAGGTACCCGAAGCAGCAATATCCCCTTGGAGACCAGTCCGCTGGAGGACGATGTATTGAATCGCGACGCAATTTGAGTGCTCCATCGTCATTAGGAGGACCTGATCGTTAGAATTAACTATCAGGTTCGCGTCGGATTCGAAAATCTAGACTCACAGGAAAACGACCGTAAGGTGCCCGAGGCAGCAACAGACCCTTGGAGACAAGACGGCTGGGGGCCGATGTATTGAATCTCGACGCAATTTGAGTGTTCCATCGTCATTAGGAGGCCCTGAACGTTACAATTAACTATCATTTTTGCGTCGGATTCGAAAATCTAGACTTAGAGGAAAACGACCATAAGGTGCCCGAGGCAGCAATAGACCCTTGGAGACAAGTCGGCTGGAGAACGATGTATTTAGTCTCGACGCAATTTGAGTGTTCCATCGTCATTAGGAGGCGCTGAACGTTACAATTAACTATCATTTTAGCGTCGGATTCGAAAATCTACTCACAGGAGAAGGATCATATGAAGCCCGAGACAGCAATATCCCCTTGGGTACAAGTCGGCTGGAGGACGATATATTGAATCTCGACGCAATTTGAGTGTTCCATCGTCATTAGGAGTACCTGAACGTTACAATTAACAATCAGTTTTGCGTCGGATTAGAAAATCTAGACTCACAGGAGAACGACCATAAGGTGCCCGAGGCAGCAATAGACCCTTGGAGACAAGTCGGCTCAAGGACGATGTATTTAATCACGACGCAATTTGAGTGTTCCATCGTCAATAGGAGGCGCTGAACGTTACAATTAACTATCATTTTTGCGTCAGATTCGAAAATCTAGACTCACAGGAGACGGACCATATGGTGCCCAAAGCAGCAATATCCCCTTGGAGACAAGTCCTCTGGAGGCCGATTTATTGAATCTCGACGCAATTTGAGTGTTCCATCGTCATTAGGAGGCGCTGAACGTTACAATCAACTATTATTTTAGCGTCGGACTCGAAAATCTACTCACAGGAGAATGATGATATGGTGCCCGAGACAGCAATATCCCCTTGGCTACAAGTGGGCTGGAGGATGATGTATTGAATCTCGACGCAATTTGAGTGTTCCATCGTCATTAGGAGGCCCTGAACGTTACAATTAACAATCAGTTTTGCGTCGCATTAGAAAATCTAAACTCACAGGAGAACGACCATAAGGTGCCCGAGGCAGCAATAAACCCATGGAGACAAGTCGGCTGTAGGACGATGTATTAAATCTCGACGCAATTTGAGTGTTACATCGTCTTTAGGAGCCCCTGACGTTACAATTAACTATCAGTTTTGCGTCGGATTCGAAAATCTACACTCACAGGAGAATGACCATAAGGTGCCCGAGGCAGCAATAGACCCCTGGAGACAAGTCGGCTGAAGGACGATGTATTGAATCTCGACGCAATATCAGTGTTCCATCAACATTAGGAGTCCCTGAACTTTACATTTAACTATCAGATTCGCGTCGGATTGAAAATAATAGACTCACAGGAGACGGACCATTTGGTGCCCGAGGCAGCGATATCCCCTTGGAAACAAGTCCGCTGGAGGACGATGTAGTGAATATCGACGCAATTTGAGTGTTCCTTCGTCATTAGGAGGCCCTGAACGTCACAATTAACTATCTGTTTTGCGTCTGATTCGAAAATCTAGACTCACAGGAGAACGACCATAAGGTGCCCGAGGCAGCAATAGAATCTTGGAACCAAGTCGGCTGAAGGACGATGTATTGAATCTCGTCGCAATTTGAACGTTCCGTCGTCATTATGAGGCCCTGAACGTTACAATTAACTATCTGTTTTGCGTCTGATTCGAAAATCTAGACTCACAGGAGACGGACCACATGGAGCCCGAGGCAGCAAAAGACCCTTGTAGACAAGTCGGCTCGAGGCCGGTGTATTGAATCTCGACGCAATTTGAGTGTTCCATCGTCATTTGGAGGCCCTGAACGTTACAATTAACTATCAGTTTTGCGTCGGATTATAAAATCTTGTCTCACAGGAGAACGACCATAAGGTGCCCGAGGCAGCAATAGACCCTTGGAGACCATTCGGCTGGAGGACGATATATTGACTCTCGACGCATTTTTATTGTTCCATCGTCATTAGGAGGCGCTGACTGTTACAATTAACTATCATTTTAGCGTCGGATTCGAAAATCTACTCACAGGAGAAAGATCATATGGTGCCCGAGACAGCAATACCCCTTGGATACAAGTCAGCTGGAGGACGATGTATTGAATCTCGACGCAATTTGAGTGTTCCATCGTTATTAGGAGGCCCTGAACGTTACAATTAACTATCATTTTTGCGTCGGATTCGAAAATCTAGACTTACAGGAGAACGACCGTAAGGTGCCCGAGGCAGCAACAGACCCTTGGAGACAAGTCGGCTGGGGGCCGATGTATTGAATCTCGACGCAATTTGAGTGTTCCATCGTTATTAGGAGGCCCTGAACGTTACAATTAACTATCATTTTTGCGTCGGATTCGAAAATCTAGACTTACAGGAGAACGACCATAAGGTGCCCGAGGCAGCAATAGACCCTCGGAGACAAGTCCGCTGGAGGACGATGTATTTAGTCTCGACGCAATTTGAGTGTTCCATCGTCATTAGGAGGCGCTGAACGTTACAATTAACTATCATTTTAGCGTCATATTCGAAAATCTACTCACAGGTGAAGGATCATATGAAGCCCGAGACATCAATATCCCGTTCGGTACAAGTCGGCTGAAGGACGATGTATTGAATCTCGACGCAATTTGAGTGTTCCATCGTCATTAGGAGGCGCTGAACGTTACAATTAACTATCATTTTTGCGTCCGATTGGAAAATCTAGACTCACAGGAGACGGACCATATGGTGCCCAAGGCAGCAATATCCCCTTGGAGACAAGTCGGCTGGAGGCCGATGTATTGAAACTCGACGCAATCTCAGTGTTCCATCGTCATTAGGAGGCGCTGAAAGTTACAATTAACTATCATTTTAGTGTCGGATGCGAAAATCTACTCACAGGAGAAGGATCATATGAACCCCAAAACAGCAATATTCCCTTGTGTACAAGTCGGCTGGAATGCGATGTATTGAATCTCGACGCAATTTGAGTGTTCCATCGTCATTAGGAGGCGCTGAACGTTACAATTAACTATCATTTTGGCGTCGGATTCGAAAATCTAGAATCACAGGAGAACGAACATAAGGTGCCCGAGGCAGCAATAGACCCTTGGAGACAAGTCGGCTGGAGGACGATGTATTGGATCACGACAAAATTTGAGTGTTCCATCGTCATTAGGAGGCCCTGAACGTTACAATTAACAATCAGTTTTGCGTCGGATTCGAAAACGTAGAATGACCGGAGACGGACCAAGTGGTGCCCGAGGCAGCGATATCCCCTTGGAAACAAGTCCGCTGGAGGACGATGTAGTGAATATGGACGCAATTTGAGTGTTCCTGCGTCATTAGGAGGCCCTGAACGTTACAATTAACTATCTGTTTCGCGTCGGATTCAAAAATATAGACTCACAGGAGACGGACCATTTGGTGCCCGAGGCAGCGATATCCCCTTGGAAACAAGTCCGCTGGAGGACGATGTAGTGAATATCGACGCAATTTGAGTGTTCCTTCGTCATTAGGAGGCCCTGAACGTTACAATTATTTATCAGTTTTGCCTCGGATTCGAAAATCTACACTCACAGGAGAACGACCATAAATTGCCCGAGGCAGCAATAGACCCTTGGAGACAAGTCGGCTGAAGGACGATGTATTGAATCTCGACGCAATTTCAGTGTTCCATCGACATTAGGAATCCCTCAACTTTACAATTAACTATCAGTTTCGCGTCGGATTCAAAAATATAGACTCACAGGAGACGGACCATTTGGTGCCCGAGGCAGCGATATCCCCTTGGAAACAAGTCCGCTGGAGGACGATGTAGTGAATATCGACGCAATTTGAGTGTTCCTTCGTCATTAGGAGGCCCTGAACGTTACAATTAACTATCTGTTTTGCGTCTGATTCGAAAATCTAGACTCACAGGAGAACGACCATTGGGTGCTCGAGGCAGCAATAGACACTTGGAGACAAGTCGGCTGAAGGACGATGTATTGAATCTCGTCGCAATTTGAGCGTTCCATCGTCATTATGAGGCCCTGAACGTTACAATTAACTATCTGTTTTGCGTCGCATTCGAAAATCTAGACTCACAGGAGAACGACCGTAAGGTGCCCAAAGCAGCAATATCCCCTTTTAGACCAGTCCGCTGGAGGACGATTTATTGAATCGCGACGCAATTTGGGTGCTCCATTGTCATTAGGATGCCCTGAACGTTACAATTAACTATCAGTTTCGCGTCGGATTCGAAAATCTAGACTCACAGGAGAACGACCGTAAGGCGCCCGAGGCAGCAACAGACCCATGGAGACAAGTCTGGTGGAGTCCGATATATTGAATCTCGACGCAATTTGAGTGTTCCATCGTCATTAGGAGGCCCTGAACGTTACAATTAACTATCAGTTTCGCGTCGTATTCGAAAATCTAGACTCACAGGAGCCGGAAAACATGGAGCACGAGGCAGCAATAGACCCTTGGAGACAAGTCGGCTCGGGGCCGATGTATTGAATCTCGACGCAATTTGAGTGTTCCATCGTCATTTGGAGGCCATGAACGTTACAACTAAGTATCTGTTTTGCGTCGGATTAGAAAATCTAGACTCACAGGAGAACGACCATAAGTGCCCGAGGCAGCAATAGACTATTGGAGACAAGTCGGCTGAAGGACGATGTATTGAATTTCGACGCAATTTGAGTGTTCCATCGTCATTAGGAGGCCCTGAACGTTACAATTAACTATCAGTTATGCGTCGGATTCGAAAATCTAGACTCACAGGAAAACGATCATAAGGTGCCCCAGACAGCAATTGACCCCTGGAGAGAGGTCGGTTGGAGGACGATGTTTTGGATCGCGACGGAATTTGAGTGTTCCATCGTAACTAGGAGTCCCTGAATGTTACAATTAACTATCAGTTTTTCGTTGATTTGAAACTCTAGACTCACTGGAGACGGACCATAAGGTACCCGACGCAGGAATATCTTCTTGGAGACCAGTCCGCTGGAGGACGATGTATTGAATCGCGACGCAATTTGAGAGCTCCATCGTCATTAGGAGGCCCTGAACGTTAGAATTAACTATCTGGTTCGCGTCGGATTCGAAAATCTAGACTCACAGGAGAACGACCGTAAGGTGCCCGAGGTAGCAACAGACCCTTGGAGACAAGTCGGCTGGGGGACGATGTATTGAATCTCGACGCAATTTGAGTGTTCCATCGTCATTAGGAGGCTCTGAACGTTACAATTAACTATCATTTTTGCGTCGGATTCGAAAATCTAGACTCACCGGAGGACGACCATAAGGTGCCCGAGGCAGCAATAGACCCTTGGAGACAAGTCGGCTGGAGGACGATGTATTGAGGCTCGACGCAATATGAGTGTTCCATCGTCATTAGGAGGCGCTGAACGTTACAATTAACTATCATTTTTGCGTCGGATTCGAAAATCTACACTCACAGGAGACGGACCATATGGTGCCCAAGGCAGCAATATCCCCTTGGAGACAAGTCGGCTGGAGGCCGATGTATTGAATCTCGACTCAATTTGAGTGTTCCATCGTCATTAGGAGCCACTCAACGTTACAATCAACTATTATTTTAGCGTCGGATTCGAAAATCTACTCACAGGAGAAGGATGATATGGTGCCCGAGACAGCAATATCCTCTTGGAGACAAGTCGGCTGGAGGACGATGTATTGGATCGCGACGCAATTTGAGTGTTCCAACGTAACTAGGAGGCCCTGAATGTTACAATTAACTATCAGTTTTTCGTCGGATTCGAGAATCTAGACTCACAGGAGACGGAACATAAGGTGCCCAAAGCAGCAATATCCCTTTTTAGACCAGTCCGCTGGAGGACGATTTATTGAATCGCTACGCAAATTGGGTGCTCCATCGTCTGTAGGAGGCCCTGAACGTCACAATTAACTATCAGTTTCGCGTCGGATTCGAAAATCTTGACTCACAGGAGAACGACCGTAAGGTGCCCGAGGCAGCAACAGACCCCTGGAGACAAGTCGGGTGGAGGCCGATGTATTGAATCTCGACGCAATTTGTGTGTTCCATCGTCATTAGGAGGCCCTGAACGTTACAATTACCTATCAGTTTCGCGTCGTATTCGAAAATCTAGACTCACAGGAGACGGACCACATGGAGCCCGAGGCAGCAATAGACCCTTGGAGACAATTTGGCTCGGGGCCGATGTATTGAATCTCGACGCAATTTGGTGTTCCATCGTCATTAGGAGGCCATGAACGTTGCAATAAACTATCTGTTTTGCGTCGGATTCGAAAATCTAGACTCACAGGAGAACGACCGTAAGGTGCCCGAGGCAGCAATAGACTCTTGGAGACAAGTCGGCTGAAGGACGATGTATTGAATCTCGGCGCAATTTGAACGTTCCATCGTCATTATGAGGCCCTGAACGTTACAAATAACTATCTGTTTTGCGTCGCATTTGAAAATCTGGACTCACAGGAAATCGATCATAACGTGCCCCAGGCACAATAGACCCTTGGAGACAAATCGGCTGGAGGACGATGTATTGCATCGCGACGCAATTTGAGTGTTCCAACGTAACTAGGAGGCCCTGAATGTTACAATTAACTATCAGTTTTTCGTCGGATTCGAGAATCTAGACTCACTGGAGACGGACCATGAGGTGCCCAAAGCAGCAATATCCCCTTTTAGACCAGTCCGCTGGAGGACTATTTATTGAATCGCGACGCAATTTGAGTGTTCCATGGTAACTAGGAGTCCCTGAATGTTACAATTAACTATCAGTTTTTCGTCGGATTCGAAAATCTAGACTCACTGGAGACGGACCATAAGGTACCCGAAGCAGCAATATCCCCTTGGAGACCAGTCCGTTGGAGGACGATGTATTGAATCGCGACGCAATTTGAGTGCTCCATCGTCATTAGGAGGCCCTGAACGTTGGAATTAACTACCAGGTTCGCGTCGGATTCGAAAATCTAGACTCACAGGAGAACGACCGTAAGGTGCCCGAGGCAGCAGCAGGCCCTTGGAGACAAGACGGCTGGGGGCCGATGTATTGAATCTCGACGCAATTTGAGTGTTCCATCGTCATTAGGAGGCCCTGAACGTTACAATTAACTATCATTTTTGCGTCGGATTCGAAAATCTAGACTTACAGGAGAACAACCATAAGGTGCCCGAGGCAGCAATAGACCCTTGGAGACAAGTCGGCTGGAGGACGATGTATTTAGTCTCGACGCAATTTGAGTGTTCCATCGTCATTAGGAGGCGCTGAACGTTACAATTAACTATCATTTTAGTGTCGGATTCGAAAATCTACTCACAGGAGAAGGATCATATGAAGCCCAGGACAGCAATATCCCCTTGGGTACAAGTCGGCTGGAGAACGATGTATTGAATCTCGACGCAATTTGAGTGTTCCATCGTCATTTGGAGGCGCTGAACGTTACAATCAACCATTATTTTAGCGTCGGATTCGAAAATCTACTCACAGGAGAAGGATGATATGGTGCCTGAGACAGCAATATCCCCTTGGATACAAGTGGGCTGGAGGATGATGGATTGAATCTCGACGCAATTTGAGTGTTTCATCTTCATTAGGCGGCCCTGAACGTTACAATTAACAATCAGTTTTGCGTCGGATTAGAAAATCTAGACTCACAGGAGAACGACCATAAGGTGCCCGAGGCAGCAATAGACCCATGGAGACAAGTCGGCTGAAGGACGATGTATTGAATCTCGACGCAATTTGAGTGTTCCATTGTCATTAGGTGGCCCTGAGCGATACAATTAACTATCAGTTTTGCGTCGGGTTCGAAAATCTAGACTCACAGGAGACGGACCATTTGGTGCCCGAGGCTACAATTTCCCTTTGGAGACAAGTCGGCTGATGGACGATGTATTGAACCTCGACGCCTTTTGAGTGTTCTATCGTCATTGGGAGGCGCTGAACGTTACAATTCACTATCATTTTTGCGTCGGATTCGAAAATCTAGACTCACAGGAGAAGGATCATATTGTGCCCGAGGCAGCAATATCCCCGTGGAGACAAGTCGGCTGGAGGCCGATGTATTGAATCTCGACGCAATTTGAGTGTTCCATTGTCATTAGGTGGCCCTGAGCGTTACAATTAACTATCCGTTTTGCGTCGGGTTCGAAAATCTAGACTCACAGGAGAACGATCATATGGTGCCCGAGGCAGCAATAGACCCTAGGAGAATAGTCGGCTGGAAGACGATGTATTGGATCGCTACGTAATTTGAGTGTTCCATCGCCATTAGGAGGCCCTGAATGTTACAATTAACTATCAGTCTTTCGTCGGATTCGAAAATCTAGACTTACTGGAGATGGACCATAAGGTGCCCGAGGCAATATCCCCTTGGAGACCAGTCCGCTGGAGGACGATGTATTGAATCGCGTCGCAATTTGAGTGCTCCATCGTCATTAGGAGGTGCTGAACGTTGCAATTAACTATCAGTTTTGCATCGGATTCCAAAACTTAGAATCACCGGAGACGGACCATGTGGTGCAAGAGCCAGCGATATCCCCTAGGAGCCAAGTCGGCTGGAGGACGATGTATTGAATCTCGACGCAATCTGAGTGTTCAATCGTCAATACGAGGCACTGAACTATACAATTAAATATCAGATATGCGTCGGATTCGAAAATCTAGACTCACAGGAGACGGACGATGTGGTGCCCGAGGCAGCGATATCCCCTTGGAAACAAGTCCGCTGGAGGACGATGTAGAGAATATCGACGCAATTTGAGTGTTCCTTCGTCATTAGGAGGCCCTGAAAGTTACAATTAACTATCTGTTTTTCGTCGGATTCGAAGATCTAGACTCACAGGAGAACGACCATAAGGTGCCCGAGGCAGCAATAGACTCTTGGAGACAAGTCGGCTGAAGGACGATGTATTGAATCTCGTCGCAATTTGAGCGTTCCATCGTCATTATGAGGCCCTGAACGCTACAATTAACTATCTGTTTTGCGTCGCATTCGAAAATCTAGACTCACAGGAAAACGATCATAACGTGCCCCAGGCACAATAGACCCTTGGAGACAAATCGGCTGGAGGACGATGTATTGGATCGCGTCGCAATTTGAGTGTTCCAACGTAACTAGGAGGCCCTGAATGTTACAATTAACTATCAGTTTTTCGTCGGATTCGAGAATCTAGACTCATTGGAGACGGACCATGAGGTGCCCAAAGCAGCAATATCCCCTTTTAGACCAGTCTGCTGGAGGACTATTTATTGAATCGCGACGCAATTTGGGTGCTCCATCGTCATTAGGAGGCCCTGAACGTTACAATTAACTATCAGCGTCGGATTCGAAAATCTAGACTCACAGGAGAACGACCGTAAGGTGACCGAGGCAGAAACAAACCCGTGGAGACAAGTCGGGTGGAGGCCGATGTATTGAATCTCGACGCAATTTGAGTGTTCCATCGTCATTAGGAGGCCCTGTACGTTACAATTAACTATCAGTTTCGCGTCGTATTCGAAAATCTAGACTCACAGGAGACGGACCACATGGAGCCCGAGTCAGCAATAGACCCTTGAAGACAAGTCGGCTCGCGGCCGATGTATTGAATCTCGACGCAATTTGAGTGTTCCATCGTCATTAGGAGGCAATGAACGTTACAATTAACTATCTGTTTTGCGTCGGATTCGAAAATCTAGACTCTCAGGAGAACGACCATAAGGTGCCCGACCATTCGGCTGGAGGACGATATATTGACTCTCGACGCAATTTCAGTGTTCCATCGTCATTTGGAGGCCCTGAACGTTACAATTAACTATCATTTTAGCGTCGGATTCGAAAATCTACTCACAGGAGAAGGATCATATGGCACCCGAGACAGCAATATCCCCTTGGATACAAGTCGGCTGGAGGACGATGTATTGAATGTCGACGCAATTTGAGTGTTCAATCGTCATTAGGAGGCCCTGAACGTTACTATTAACACTCACATGAGAACGACCATATGGTGCCTGAGGCAGCAATAGACCTTTGGAGACAAGTCAGCTGGAGGATGATGTATTGAATCTCGGCGCAATTTGAGTGTTCCATCGTCATTAGGATGCCCTGACGTTACAATTAACTATCAGTTTTGCGTCGGATTCGAAAATCTACACTCACAGGAGAACGACCATAAGGTGCCCGAGGCAGCAATCGACCCTTGGAGACAAGTCGGCTGAAGGACGATGTATTGAATCTCGACGCAATTTGAGTGTTCCAACGTCATTAGGAGGCCCTGAACTTTATAATTGATTGTCACTTTCGCGTCGGATTCAAATATCTCGACTCACAGGAGACGGACCATTTGGTGCCCGAGGCTACAATTTCCCCTTGGAGACAAGTAGGCTGATGGACGATGTATTGAATCTCGACGCCTTTTGAGTGTTCTATCGTCATTGGGAGGCGCTGAACGTTACAATTCACTATCATTTTTGCGTCGGATTCGAAAATCTAGACTCACAGGAGAAGGGTCAAATTGTGCCCGAGACAGCAATATCCCCTCGGAGACAAGTCGGCTGGAGGCCGATGTATTGAATCTCCACGCATTTTGAGTGTTCCATCGTCATTAGGTGGCCCTGAGCGTTACAATTAACTATCAGTTTTGCCTCGGGTTCGAAAATCAAGACACAGGAGAGCGATCATAAGGTGCCCGAGGCAGCAATAGACCCTAGGAGAAAAGTCTTCTGGAAGACGATGTATTCAATCGCGACGTAATTTGAGTGTTCCATCGCCATTAGGAGGCCCTGAATGTTACAATTGACTATCAGTTTTTCGTCGGATTCGAAAATCTAGACTCACTGGTGACGGACCATAAGATGCCCGAGGCAACATCCCCTTGGAGACCAGTCGGCTGGAGGACGATGTATTGAATCTCGACTCAATTTGAGTGTTCAATCGTCATTAGTAGGCGCTGAACTATACAATTAAATATCAGATATGCGTCGGATTCGAAAATCTGGACTCACAGGAGACGGACCATAAGGTGCCCGAGGCAAGTCGGCTGGAGGACGTTGTATTGAATCTCGTCGCAATTTGTGCGTTCCATCGTCATTATGAGGCCCTGAACGTTACAATTAACTATCTGTTTGGCGTCGCATTCGAAAATCTAGACTCACAGGAAAACGATCATAACGTGTGTAACGGAACTGAAATGATGGTGGGCTGACAGTAATTTGGAGCCCGCGCGTCGGAAACGGGCGCGCTGGTGTGAGACTGCCAGGGAGTGCACCCTGATGCCATCTATTGGCGAAACTGGGAATTAGCGCTGTCTCAGACAATGCACTGTGGTATCGGAGTCAAATGTATTCTTTTTCTTGGTAATTATAAGCTATTACTGTATGATTTAATGTTATAAAGCGCTAGTAGTAAATTATTGTGACTGGTATGAACTCCAGGGTAATAAATGTAAATATTCTTAAATACTAAATGATTTCGGTAAAAAGGTGGTAGGGGAACGCCCCCACTCTTGGTGATACGAGCATAGCTAGAGGTAGCTGGAGACACAGCTACTGAACAATGGAATGGCCTGGGGATTGTTGACGTGAGCGGACGTGCATAACTGTGCTCACGCAAAAGTGAATGTGCAACAGCGAAAAGGAGAATATCGTCGCCGTTTGTGGAGTAGAACGCGACGAGTGGTTGTCGAAGCCGTCTCTATGCCACTGGGGCTGATTGTAAGAGTTCCTGCGCCCAGATTTTATGGCGGACGTGCAGTAGCTTATACGAGTACTACAGCTCGTAGTTCCAGCCGCCATTAAGGGCATGAGGCGTGAAGAGCTGCGTTAGCCACATGCATCCCAACACCAGCACCGACACGTCTACCCAAGGCAAGACTGCTTGAAATTGTTAAGTCGAACTTTGTATACATGTAAAAGGAGAATACCAGTTTTCTTTTGTGCAAGTGCAGAAGACTGAATATAGTAATGAGTAAAATTACAACGCATGTTGTTCATTGTAAAGTGTAGTAACCTGAAACATAGTGTAGTGAAATCAGACTGAGGCCACCATCGCCTCTTTCATTTACAATTCTTTTGGTTGTAGAATACTTTAGCGTTTAAGAATGTAGAAAAGAGCAATGGTCACACCAGAATGAGTCGCCTATTTATAGTTACTTAAATTTTTCTGAGTAACCTTTCAAGTAAAGTCACTTAACTAATTCTATAGCAATTGTCCAAAGAGTAATATCCCAAAATCATTAAATAAGTTGAAGGGTAGAAGTCTGTTAACCTAAGTAGCTTAAATTGTCTTGGTGGTAATTACCAAGCCAACTCACAGAAATTGAGAGAGTATTTGCTTTGTAGAATCACCTAGAATGATCAGAAATAGTAATATTCAGAATTAAGTTTAAAATTCAACTCAAGGCGTTTCACTTTGAAACGAGCCAAAAAATTGATTTATTCTTTTGCTCCTTCAGAGCTGGCGACCGTAGTTATAAGTATTTTCAGGAGGATTCGACGGTAAGTCTGCTGCTCTCGTCGTGCTGATAGGATTATCTACTGCTGCTAGCAGTGGTGATTGGATACATAAGCTCACTACCAAGTTAAGTGGGTCAGGTAGGCAGGATTACCGTGTGAACTGTAGGGCACTGTAGGCCGTGGATCGAACCCGTTCAATCATCACAGCTCTTTGAGAAATAGTCCGGTTAGGAGTGTACTAATCCAATAGGTAAATACTGGCGAGTAACGGTCAGAAATGTATACGCAAGTGAATTTAGCAAGGTCTATGTAGCACCTAGTTAATGTGGTGTAATGGCGAGGGTAGGAGTGGAGTAAAAGTGAGCTGAGCTTGTGGCAGCTGTGCTGTCTTCAAAGATTAATAACGCCAGAATTCACTACTAACTCTTACCATTAGGGCTGAGCTATTTACGGTTAAAATACGTAGCAGTAAGCGCAAAGGCGTGACAGCTACAAGTCCGTATTGGCTTTATACATACGGAAGTAGGAAGCGGGTCATTCTGTCAGTGGAGGGGTTAAAACAACGGAGTCACTTGAGAACATACCCCATTTACTGATGGAAAGATTCGGCGGTTCGGTCGCATGTGGCGACCGTGACAGGACTTACCAAGTTTGTAGAATAATGGCTGCAATAAAAGTGTTTTATATAAGCTGGTAGTTTCAAGAAAATTTTAAATTTAAAATTCTGTTGTAGACAAATATACCACAATTGGTAAGTTCAAGACGACAACCTGCAAAGCAGCAAAAGAATGTCCAATAGTAGGAGTTAAACAAGTAATACTTGGTTTAATAAACATTTCTATTAGGCACGAAATACAGCAGATTAAGATGGAGTCGAATAGTAACAAGCAAGACGAAAACATTACAAGGTCAGACCCAGAGTTAGGGACCATAGATACTGTTGTAGGGTTGGAAAATCTTATAGATGAATCCACATCCACAAGACAGGAGGAACGGGAAGTGAAACCAAAGGTAGTGAAAAGTGAACCCAATGTATCTGTGGATGCATGTCACAAGGGAGAGGATATGGAATTAACAAGTTTGTTAAATAGTATGATGGCGCAAATTCGAGAAGGGAATGCTAGTTTGAAAGCAGAAATGGCTAGTCATATATCCCAACTGGATGAAAACCTAACTGGTAAAATAAAAGCCAATTTAGATATTTTGAATACGCAAAGCCAACGTATCACAGAGGTAAACAAATCAGTAAATAGCATTAGGGCTGAAATAACAAATGTTCAGAGAAAAGTCACAGAAATAGAGAAAAGATTGGATACCGAAATTCAGAGAATAGAGAAATCAGTGGAACCTTTGGTTAGTGAAAAATTAGAACCGATAATTGAAAGTAAATTACAGGTGATAGTACCAGTTGTAAGGAAAGAGATTGTTAAAAAAACGGCACCTGATATTGAAACACTGCGCAATACCATGTTGAGTTTTGATGCATGTGTGCAGGAGCAGGAAAATACACTGCGTAATGAGATAAAATTGTTAAGTCAGCAAGTTCAGAATCAGACGTTTCTTAACTGTAGTGGTATCCCATTGGTAATGCAAAAATCGGAAATACTGAGTAGGGAGGAAAAATACGATCCTCAAAAGAAACAAGGTGGATGGCATCCAATGGATTTTATAAAAAATTGTGAACGTGTCTTACCAACAGACATGTCGGATAAAGAAAAAATTAATTTAGTAATAGACGCTTTAGCAGGTCATGCTAAACGTTGGGGATTGAATTTGGATATCGATAATTTGAAGTTTACAGACTTCAAAGAAAAGTTCCTTGAGGAATTCTGGGGCACACAACAGAGGGATAGGTTGTGGAGAGAATTCGTTGTCGCCAGAATGCCAGAACATGGGCGTGGGCTCATGAAAGAATACTGTGAAGGATGGTTCAAGCGTTTGGAGTATCTTAAAGATCGTAGATCAGAATCGGAGATAGTGTGGGAGTTGTGGAAAAAGCTACCTGACGATTCAAAGCGTTATGTAGGAGGCACTCATCGAACATTCAATGAATTTTTAGAAAAAATCGAGAATGAAGATAGGTGGCGTGAAACTAGAGAGTTTCGAGGTTTCAGAAATCAGAATGGAATAGTAAAAGGTGGTAGGAATGAACCGCAAATTAACATGATGAGAGGAAGAGGTCGAGGAGGTAACTCTCAGCGAGGGAGAGGACACTATCAGGGAAACGGGATGCATTATCAAAATCAGGAAAACTAAATACCGCGCAGGTCAGGGGCCTAACGCGCGCGGAAAGAAAGAAATGGCCCAAATATAGGGAAGATCGGAGTAGTCAGTACTATAGTAGGATAGTGCGTCGTTCGCCTGAAGAGCAGTTACATAAACGAAACTTTGCGAAGTATAATGCAGGGATACAGAGGAGAGAGAGCAGGGAGGAATTATTAAGGGAAATGAAGTAGGAAAAGAATATCGGTCGGATGTGAAGGCTCACGTGAATGAAATAAGTACAATTCGAGGTCAGAGTGACGAATTGATGATGGAAGAGTCAGAGAAGGCGTTGTTTGTCGGTAGGGATGGCAACTGTGCAGAGAGGCAGGGGCAAGGTAGGAGTGATGTGACTTATGGTAAAAGGTTCGTACGAATAGTCGACGAATCGCATCGAGAAGTAATTAAAGAGGAAAGGGTGGATAAGAAAAAGGGGCATAGTGCAGAGACGCATGCCGATTCAGAAATTACCTCGTATGCAGAATATGTACATCAGCTCAAAAGCCAGCCAGCACAATTAGAAAGATCTTCCACTCAAGTGATTAATTTGGACCCGAATATGACAGTGTTACAGAGCCATACCGATTATGATGTGTACCTAGTGACAGCAAGAGTACATGACTGTGCTGAAGATTCTTTTAAAGAAATTAGAGAAAGTGTATCTAACCAAGAGAAAGAGTGTTGTGATCCCTGTAGTACTGAAGCAAATGAGTTGAGTGAGACTGGAATTCCATTAGTAGGGGAAAATAATGAAAGTAAGAGTGGCGAATGTACTATCCAACAAAGGGAAAGTAGAGAAATGGATTATAATTTGCAAGAATTATTTGAAACCGATGAAGGTCATATTTCTAAGGAGGAGGAATTATCGTCAGAATCATCAGAAAGCATCCAGGGAGAAAAAGAAGTAGAGGAAGTTTCCGATTCTGCAACCGAGAGTTCAGGCATGACAGATTTGAATGAGAACGAGATGGCATTAAAGAGCCTAGACGAAGGACTATTGGAAAAAGTGGTGAAAGAATTTAGGATGAAGAGGAGAAAGAAACCTCCAGATGGAATGGTCAGTATAAAAACCGGAAAAATAATATGGCAAGACTTGGCGGTGGAAAAGGATTTATTATGGGAAGATAAAGAAAGTATGAAAGAGGACAATAGGATGCAAACAATCCTGCCCATTAATCTATGTGGGTACGATTTATATGTATTGTTGGATACGGGTGCTCAAATAAGTGCTATTTCGCACGCATTTTTTGAGATGATCAAAGAGCAACGAGGAGTAGTCATGATGCCAGTAACAGGTGTTAAAGTGATAGGGGCGACAGGGAAATGTAGTAAACCTGTTGAACATCAAGTGATGATGGAATTTAAGATAAAAAACAAGCAATTTTCGAATGCATTTTTAGTAGTTCCAGAGCTCAGGGCCGAGATCATTTTAGGCATTGACTGGTTAATAAAACAGAAAGTAATTATAGATTGTGACAAAGGGATAACAGTTTGTAAAGTTGATAGTGCGGTATTAGAAATACCATTTGAATCATCTAGAGTAATGGAAGAGAACCAGCTGAGATGGGTAGAATTTAGAGATGATCATGATTCAGGAATAGGTCAAAAATTCGATTGGTGTCTGGTGAGGCAGATAGTTGAAGATGGAAATAAGGAGCCACTCCTTCGAAATGTAGTGAATAAAACGGAAGGACTATCTGATGACCAAAGGGAGGATCTATGGCAAATTCTGAAAGAAAATCAGGAAGTATTTTCGGACAGACCGGGACGAGTGATAAATTATGAGTACTGCATGGAGGTAGAGGAGCATGAACCTTTCTTTAAACCACCATATAGTGTACCCTTGTCTAAGAAAGAAGCAGTTCAAAAAGAAATAGATAAAATGGTTTCATGTGGGGTCATTGAACGGAGTTCTAGCCCATATAATAACCCACTGGTGATAGTAGGTAAGAAGGATGGAAGTGTACGAATAGTGATAGATGCTCGTACTCTGAATAAAGTAGTGAAGAGGGAGTTGGATCGTCCAGAGAACATAGATAATGTATTGCAGAAGTTTAATGGTGTAAAGTACATGACTAGTTTAGACCTAACTGCAGGATACTGGCAAATCCCATTAAGTGAGGAGTCTAGGAAGTACACGGCATTTTTATTCAATGGCAAATGCTACCATTTCACAGTGGTACCATTTGGCCTAAATACTTCCGTTTCAGTGTTCATTCGGGCTTTAGACAAAATTTTAGGGAGTGAACTTAGTTCGCTAATCACGATTTATGTAGATGATTTGTTAATTGCTACAAGGACATGGGAAGAGCAAATGGAGTTATGCGACAGGGTGTTCAAAGCTTTAATTAAAGGAGGAATGACCCTGAACCTGAAAAAATGCGAGTTTGTGAAGAAAGAAATAAAGTTTTTAGGTCACATAGTAACACCAGAGGGAATTGAAAAGGATCCCAATAAAGTCAAAGCAATAAGAAATTGTCCGGCTCCCAAGAATAAAAAACAACTAAAGTCATTTATAGGACTTTGTTCATTTTATCGTAAGTATGTGGATGATCAGGTGTTCAATAGCCCACATCTGAACAACCCACTTAAGAAGAACAGTGTGTATATATGGACTGAGGAATGTGAAACAGCATTCAACCGGCTAAAAGACAATTTGGCTAAAAACATAAAGTTATGGCACCCTGACCTGTGTGAACCATTCCACATGGCAACAGATAGTTCAGATTATGGATTGGGAGTATCCATATTTCAGGAGGTAATGATAGATGGGGAAAAAACTCATAGACAAATTGCATTTGCGAGTAGAACCATGTCTAAGTACGAAAGAAACTATACGGTTTCAGAGAAGGAGGCTTTAGCTGTAGTATGGGGTTTTAGGAAATTTCAACTTTTCTTATGGGGGCATAAGACTGTGGTCCATACAGACCACAAAGCTTTAATGTTTTTGAAGGACTGCAGATTGTTACATAACAGGTTGACCAGATGGGCGCTGTTTTTACAACAATTTGATATAGAGATCAAGTATGTTAAAGGGAAAGAACATGCAGTACCGGATGCTTTGTCGAGATTACCGGAAGGATGTGAGACACTAGAAAGTGTAAAGAATAGGGAAGATGTTTTTGAGATGAATTACTTCAAAAAAGCGGAAGGGAGAGAAAAAATTAGGGAAATATGTTGGAATATGCGAAGATATCAAAGTGATGATGATGCACTCAAGTTGGTAAAGGTCAAGTTTGACAATCCGGACGCAACTAACATAAGGGCTTCATATAAAATACATAAAGGTGTACTGTATCTTCAAAGATTAAATAATCCAGGGAAGTGGAGAGTATGTTGGCCGGAACAACACACTGAAGTGCTGATAGATTATGTTCACTTGGCATATGGCCATTGTGGTGTGCGGAAGTGTACCGATAAGTTAGATGAATGCATTACCTTTAATAACGTGGCACGAAGGGTAGCACAGAGGATAAGATCTCGTGATCTATGCCAAAAGGCGAAAGTAACAAATGCAACTAATCAAGGGCCCATGCAATCAATAAAACCTGATGAAGTATTAGAAATAGTAGCAGTAGATATCTTTGGACCATTACCGAAAACCATGGGGGGTTTTGTGTACATATTTGTAGCAGTTGAACTTTTCTCAAAGTATATAAAGCTATATCCCTTGAGAAAAGCTACTGCCAGAGCTGTGTATGATAAAATGGTGTGTGATTATTTTGTGAAAGTAGGGAAGCCAAAGAGAATACTATCAGATAATGGTGTTCAGTTTTGCTCAAAAATGTGGAAGGATGGGATAACTGAGAAACAGGTAGAAGTGGTACATATATCAGCTTATTACCCATCAAGCAATCCGGCAGAAAGATATATGCGTGAGATAGGTCGGTTATTTAGGACGTACTGCCATAGTAACCACAAGAAGTGGGGCATGTATGTGAGTGAATTCGAAGAAATCATGAATTCATTAACAAACGAGAGCACTGGATTTACTCCAGAAGAAATCCTGAAAAAGACGAGAAGTAAAAGTCTAGTAGAAGACCTACTAGAATTTCCAGATAGAGTTGAATTAGATTATGATAGTAAAAAGAACTTAGTAAAAGACAAGATGAGAAAACAAGCAGATGCGAGAATTCGTCGTCATGACGAAAAAGTAAGGAATCCTAAATTCAAAATAGGTGATCTCGTTCTTGTAAAAACACATGAAAAGTCAAGTGAAATTAATAACGAGATCAGTAAATTTAAATATATATATAATGGACCATTTAAAATAGTGTCCATACCCAATGTGAACGCTTATTATTTAGAGTACCCATTAACAGGCAAACGCCTGGGAGTAAGAAACATAGTGGATCTCAAAAGGTATGAGCCACGAATTCTACCAGATTGAAAATAAATATATAAATAAATATTAAAGTAAACCAATATGTAAATAGTTTTGTTTCTTTTGTACTATGTGAAAGGTAAATGTTCACTAAAATATGTTGCAGTATTCTAATGAAACTTCTAGTTTAAGTAGAGACTAAACAGACTGGGAAAGACTGAGCTTCTGAGAAAGCCTTAATAGATGTGTAAATAAGTGTTGTGGAAGAGGTAGAAAAGTGAGGAGGTAAAGTGAAAAGGACGGGCTATAAAGTAATAGGCGCATAACGTGTGTTTTACTTGCCTGAGATAAAAGAAGTGTATTTAAAATTTTTGTAAAAAAGATGTTTAAAGTGTACTGTGTTTAGATGTAAGAAAATTGTAAAGAATATATGTAAATCATTTATGTAATGTTTAGCAGGAAAGATAGAAAGAATTGGTGTTTAATTTTAAATAAGTTATACAAGTACCGAGGTGTATCAGTAAGAAAGGGAAAACCCTTGGTAAAAAGCTTAACGAAAATTTCAGATTCATTATAGGAGAGACTTCTTATTGAATTATCACTGTTAGATACTTCAATAAGAAGTGGGGTATGTGTAACGGAACTGAAATGATGGTGGGCTGATCGTAATTTGCAGCCCGCGCGTCGGAAACGGGAGCGCTGGTGTGAGACTGCCAGGGAGTGCACCCTGATGCCATCTATTGGCGAAACTGGGAATTAGCGCTGTCTCAGACAATGCACTATGCTATCGGAGTCAAATGTATTCTTTTTCTTGGTAATTATAAGCTATTACTGTATGATTTAATGTTATAAAGCGCTAGTAGTAAATTATTATGACTGGTATGAACTCCAGGGTAATAAATGTAAATATTCTTAAATACTAAATGATTTCGGTAAAAAGGTGGTAGGGGAACGCCCCCACTCTTGGTGATACGAGCATAGCTAGAGGTAGCTGGAGACACAGCTACTGAACAATGGAATGGCCTGGGGATTGTTGACGTGAGCGGACGTGCATAACTGTGCTCACGCAAAAGTGACTGTGCAACAGCGAAAAGGAGAATATCGTCGCCGTTTGTGGAGTAGAACGCGACGAGTGGTTGTCGAAGCCGTCTCTATGCCACTGGGGCTGATTGTAAGAGTTCCTGCGCCCAGATTTTATGGCGGACGTGCAGTAGCTTATACGAGTACTACAGCTCGTAGTTCCAGCCGCCATTAAGGGCATGAGGCGTGAAGAGCTGCGTTAGCCACATGCATCCCACCACCAGCACCGACACGTCTACCCAAGGCAAGACTGCTTGAAATTGTTAAGTCGAACTTTGTATACATGTAAAAGGAGAATACCAGTTTTCTTTTGTGCAAGTGCAGAAGACTGAATATAGTAATGAGTAAAATTACAACGCATGTTGTTCATTGTAAAGTGTAGTAACCTGAAACATAGTGTAGTGAAATCAGACTGAGGCCACCATCGCCTCTTTCATTTACAATTCTTTTGGTTGTAGAATACTTTAGCGTTTAAGAATGTAGAAAAGAGCAATGGTCACACCAGAATGAGTCGCCTATTTATAGTTACTTAAATTTTTCTGAGTAACCTTTCAAGTAAAGTCACTTAACTAATTCTATAGCAATTGTCCAAAGAGTAATATCCCAAAATCATTAAATAAGTTGAAGGGTAGAAGTCTGTTAACCTAAGTAGCTTAAATTGTCTTGGTGGTAATTACCAAGCCAACTCACAGAAATTGAGAGAGTATTTGCTTTGTAGAATCACCTAGAATGATCAGAAATAGTAATATTCAGAATTAAGTTTAAAATTCAACTCAAGGCGTTTCACTTTGAAACGAGCCAAAAAATTGATTTATTCTTTTGCTCCTTCAGAGCTGGCGACCGTAGTTATAAGTATTTTCAGGAGGATTCGACGGTAAGTCTGCTGCTCTCGTCGTGCTGATAAGATTATCTACTGCGGCTAGCAGTGGTGATTGGATACATAAGCTCACTACCCAGTTAAGTGGGTCAGGTAGGCAGTGTTACCGTGTGAACTGTAGGGCACTGTAGGCCGTGGATCGAACCCGTTCAATCATCACAGCTCTTTGAGAAATAGTCCGGTTAGGAGTGTACTAATCCAATAGGTAAATACTGGCGAGTAACGGTCAGAAATGTATACGCAAGTGAATTTAGCAAGGTCTATGTAGCACCTAGTTAATGTGGTGTAATGGCGAGGGAAGGAGTGGAGTAAAAGTGAATTGAGCTTGTGGCAGCTGTGCTGTCTTCAAAGATTAATAACGCCAGAATTCACTACTAACTCTTACCATTAGGGCTGAGCTATTTACGGTTAAAATACGTAGCAGTAAGCGCAAAGGCGTGACAGCTACAAGTCCGTATTGGATTTATACATACGGAAGTAGGAAGCGGGTCATTCTGTCAGTGGAGGGGTTAAAACAACGGAGTCACTTGAGAACATACCCCATTTACTGATGGAAAGATTCGGCGGTTCGGTCGCACGTGCCACAGGCAGCAATAGACAATTGGAGACAAGTCGGCTGGAGGACGATGTATTGGATCGAGACGCAATTTGAGTGTTCCAACGTAACTAGGAGGCCCTGAATGTTACAATTAACTATCAGTTTTTCGTCGGATTCGAGAATCTAGACTCACTGGAGACGGACCATAAGGTGCCCAAAGCAGCAATATCCCCTTTTCGACCAGTCCGCTGGAGGACGATTTATTGAATCGCGACGCAATTTGGGTGCTCCATCGTCATTAGAAGGCCCTGAACGTTACAATTAACTATCAGTTTCGCGTCGGATTCGAAAATCTAGACTCACAGGAGGATGACCATAAGGTGCCCGATGCAGCAATAGACCCTTGGACACCATTCGGCAGGAGGACGATATATTGACTCTCGACGCAAATTGAGTGTTCCATCGTCATTAGGAGGCGCTGACTGTTACAATTAACTATCATTTTAGCGTCGGATTCGAAAATCTACCCACAGGTGAAGGATCATATGGTGCCCGAGACAGCAATATCCCCTTGGAAACATGTCGGCTGGCGGACGATGTATTGAATCTCGACGCAATTTGAGTGTTCAATCGTCATTAGGAGGCCCTGAACGTTACTATTAACAATCAGTTTTGCGTCGGATTAGAAAATCTAAATTCACATGAGAACGACCATAAGGTGCCCGAGGCAGCAATAGACCTTTAGTGACAAGTCGGCTGGACGCCGATGTATTGAATCTCGACGCAATTTGAGTGTTCCATCGTCATTAGGAGGCGCTGAACGTTTATTTTAGCGTCGGATTCGAAAATCTACTCACAGCAGAAGGATCATATGGTGCCCGAGACAGCGATATCCCCTTGGATACATGTCGGCTGGAGGACGATGTATTGAATCTCGACGCAATTTGAGTGTTCCATCGTCATTAGAAGGCCCTGAGCGTTACAATAAACTAACAGTTTCGCGTCGGATTCAAAAATCTAGACTCACAGGAGACGGACTATTTGGAGCCCAAGGCAGCTATAGACCCTTGGAGACAAGTCGGCTGGAGGACGATGTATTGGATCGCGAATCAATTTGAGTGCTCCATCGTCATTAGGAGGCCCTGTTACAATTAACTATCAGTTTTTCGTCGGATTCAAAAATCTAGCCTCACTGGAGACGGACCATAAGGTGCCCGAGGCTATATCACCTTGGAGACCAGTCAGCTGGAGGACGATGTATTGAATCGCGACGCAATTTGAGTGTCCGATCGTCATTAGGAGGCGCTGAACGTTACAATTCACCATAATGTTTGCGTCGGATTCGAAAATCTAGACTCACAGTAGAAGGATCATATTGTGCCTGAGACAGCAATATCCCCTTGGAGACAATTCGGCTGGAGGTCGATGTATTGAATCTCGAAGCAATTTGAGTGTTCTATCGGCATTAGGAAGCCCTGAACGTTACAATTAACAATCAGTTTCGCGTCGGATTCGAAAATGTAAACTCACAGGAGAGCGACCATAAGGAGCCCGAGGCAGCAATATCCCAATGGAGACAAGTCGGCTGGAGGACGATGTATTGAGTCTCGTCGCAATTTGAGTGTTCCATCGTCATTAGGAGGCCCTGAACGTTACAATTAACTATCAGTCTTTCGTCGGATTCGAAAATCTAGACTCACTGGATACCGACCATAAGGTACCCGAAGCAGCAATATCCCCTTGGAGACAAGTCGGCTGGAGGCCGATGTATTGAATCTCGACGCATTTTGAGTGTTCCATCGTCATTAGGAGGCGCTGAACGTTACAATCAACTATTATTTTAGCGTCGGATTCGAAAATCTACTCACAGGAGAAGGATGATATGGTGCCTGAGACAGCAATATCCCCTAGGATACAAGTGGGCTGGAGGATGATGTATTGAATCTCGACGCAATTTGAGTGTTCCATCGTCATTAGGAGGCCCTGAACGTTACAATTAGCAATCAGTTTTGCGTCGGATTAGAAAATCTAAACTCACATGAGAACGACCATATGGTGAACGAGGCAGCAATAGACCTTTGGTGAGAAGTCGGCTGGACGACGATGTATTGAATCTCGACGCAATTTGAGTGTTCCATCGTCATTAGGAGGCCCTGAACGTTACAATTAGCAATCAGTTTTGCGTCGCATTAGAAAATCTAGACTCACAGGAGAACGACCATAAGGTGCCCGAGGCAGCAATAGACTCTTGGAGACAAGTCGGCTGAAGGACGATGTATTGAATCTCGTCGCAATGTGAGCGTTCCATCGTCATTATGAGGCCCTGAACGTTACAATTAACTATCTGTTTTGCGTCGCATTCGAAAATCTAGACTCACAGGAAAACGATCATAACGTGCCCCAGGCAGCAATAGACCCTTGGAGACAAGTCGGCTGGAAGATGATGTATTGGATCGAGACGCAATTTGAGTGCTCCAACATAACTAGGAGGCCCTCAATGTTACAATTAACTATCAGTTTTTCGCCGGATTCGAGAATCTAGACTCACTGGAGACGGACCATAAGGTGCCCAAAGCAGCAATATCCCCTTTTAGACCAGTCCTTTGGAGGACGATTTATTAAATCGCGACGCAATTTGGGTGCTCCATCGTCATTAGGAGGCCCCGAACGTTACAATTAACTATCTGTTTTGCGTCGGATTCGAAAATCTAGACTCACTGGAGACGGACCATAAGGTGCCCGAAGCAGAAGACCAGTGCGCTGGAGGACGATGTATTGAATTGCGACCTAATTTTAGTGTTCCATCGTCATTAGGAGGCCCTGAACGTTACAATTAACTATCTGTTTTGCGTCGGATTCGAAAATCTAGACTCACAGGAGACGGAATGCATGGAGCCCGAGGCAGCAATATCCCCTTGTAGATAAGTCGGCTGGAGGTCGATGTATTGTCTCTCGACGCAATTTGATTGTTCCATCGTCATTAGGAGGCCCTGATCGTTACAATTAACTATCTGTTTTGCGTCGGATTCGAAAATCGAGACTCACAGGAGAACTGCCATAAGGTGCCCGAGGCAGCAATGGACTCTTGGAGACAAGTCGGCTGAAGGACGACGCAATTTGAGTGTTCCATCGTCATTAGGATGCCCTGAACTTTACAATTAACTATTAGTTTCGCGTCGGATTCAAAAATCCACACTCACAGGAGATGGGCCATTTGGTGCCCGAGGCAGCAATATCCCCTTGGAGTCAAGTCGGCTGATGGACGATGTATTAGATCGCGACGCAATTTGAGTGTTCCATCGTAACTAGGAGGCCCTGAATGTTACAATTAACTATAAGTTTTTCGTCGGGTTCGATAATCTTGACTCACCGGAGACGGACCATAAGGTGCCAGAAGCAGCAATAGACCCTTGGAGACAAGTCGGCTGGAGGACGATGTATTGAATCTCGACGCAATTTGAGTGTTCCATCGTCATTAGGTGGCCCTGACCGTTACAAGTAACTATCAGTTTTACGTCGGGTTCGAAAATCTAGACTCACAGGTGAACGATCATAAGGTGCCCGAGGCAGCAATAGACCTTTGGAGACAAATCGGCTGAATGCCGATGTATTGAGTCTCGACGCAATTTGAGTGTTCCATCGTCACTAGGAAGCCCTGACCGTTACAATTAACAATTAGTTTCGCGTCGGATTCGAAAATCTAGACTCACAGGAGAGCGACCATAAGTAGCCCGAGGCGGCAATATCACCATGGAGACAAGTCGGCTGGAGGACGATGTATTGAATCTCGACGCAATTTGAGTGTTCCATCGTCATTAGGAGGCCCTGAACGTTACAATTAACTATCAGTTTCGCGTGGGATTAGAAAATCTAGACTCACTGGAGACGGACCATAAGGTGCCCGAGGCTATATCCCCTTGGAGACCAGTCCGCTGCAGGACGATGCATTGAATCGCGACACAATTTGAGTGCTCCATCGTCTTTAGGAGGCCCTGAACGTTACAATTAACTATCAGTTTTGCGTCGGATTCGAAAACGTAGAATCACCGGAGACAGACCATGTGGTGCCCGAGGCAGCGATATCTTCTTAGAGACAAGTCGGCTGGAGGACGAAGTAGTGAATCTCGACGCAATTTGAGTGTTCCATCGTCATTAGGAGGCCCTGAATGTTACAATTAACTATCAGTTTTTCGTCGGATTCGAAAATCTAGACCCACTGGAGAAGGACCATATGGTGCCCGAGGCAGCAATATCCCCTTGGAGACAAGTCGGCTGGAGGCAGATATATTGAGTCTCGAGGCAATTTGAGTGTTTCATCGTCATTAGGAGGCCCTGAAAGTTACAATTAACTATCATTTTTGCGTCGGATTCGAAAGTCTAGACTCACAGGAGAACGACCATAAGGTGCCCGAGGCAGCAATAGACCCTTGGAGGCAATGCGGCTGGAGAACGATGTATTGACTCTCGACGCAATTCGATGGTTCCATCGTCATTAGGAGGCGCTGAACGTTACAATTAACTTTCATTCTAGCGTCGGGTTCGAAAATCCACTCACAGGAGAAGGTTCATATGGTGCCCGAGGCAGCAATATCCCCTTGGAGTCAAGTCGGCTGATGGACGATGTATTGAATCTCGACGCAATTTGAGTGTTCCATCGTCATTACGAGGCCCGGAACTTTACAATTAACTATTAGTTTCGCGTCGGATTCAAAAATCTAGACTCACAGGAGACGGACTATTTGGTGCCCGAGGCAGCAATAGACCCTTGGAGACAAGTCGGCTGGAGGACGATGTATTGGATCGCGAATCAATTTGAGTGCTCCATCGTCATTAGGAGGCCATGAATGTTACAATTAACTATCAGTTTTTCGTCGGATTCAAAAATCTAGCCTCACTGGAGACGGACCATAAGGTGCCTGAGGCTATATCCCCTTGGAGACCAGTCCGCTGGAGGGCGATGTATTGAATCGCGACGCATTTTGAATGTTCGACCGTCATTACGAGGCGCTGAACGTTACAATTCAATATCATGTTTGCGTCGGATTCGAAAATCTAGACTCACAGTAGAAGGATCATATTGTGCCCGAGACAGCAATATCCCCTTGGAGACAAGTCGGCTGGAGGCCGAAGTATTGAATCTCGACGCAATTTGAGTGTTTCATCGGCATTAGGAAGCCCTGAACGTTACAATTTACAATCAGTTTCGCGTCGGATTCGAAAATCTAAACTCACAGGAGAGAGACCATAAGGAGCCCGAGGCAGCAATATCCCAATGGAGACAAGTCGGCTGGAGGACGATGTATTGAGTCTCGACGCAATTTGAGTGTTCCATCGTCATTAGGAGGCCCTGAACGTTACAATTAACTATCAGTTTTTCGTCGGATACGAAAATCTAAATTCACAGGAAAACGATCATAAGGTGCCCCAGGCGGCAATAGACCCTTGGAGACAAGTCGGCTGGAGGACGATATATTGGATCGCGACGCAATTTGAGAGTTCCATCGTAACTAGGAGGACCCGAATGTTACAATTAACTATCAGTCTTTCGTCGGATTCGAAAATCTAGACTCACTGGAGACGGACCATACGGTGCCCGAGGCAGCAATATCCCCTTGGGGACCAGTTAGCTGGAGGACGATGTATTGAATCGCGACGCAATTTGAGTGTTCCATCGTCATTAGGAGGCCCTGAACGTTACAATTAACTATCAGTTTCGCGTCGGATTCGAAAATCTAGACTCACAGGAGAAGGACCATATGGTGCCCGAGGCGGCAATATCCCCTTGGAGACAAGTCGGCTGGAGGGCGATGTATTGAACCTCGACGCAATTTGAGTGTTTCATCGTCATTAGGAGGCGCTGAACGTTACAATTAACTAACAGTTATGCGTCGGATTCGCAAATCTAGACTAACAGGAGAACGATCATAAGGTTCCCGAGGTAGCAATATCCCCTTGGAGACAAGTCGGCTGGAGGGCGATGTATTGAATCTCGACGCAATTTGAGTGTTCCATCGTCATTAGGAGGCCCTGAACGTTACAATTAAATATCAGTTTCGCGTCGGCTTCAAAAATCTAGACTCACTGGAGACGGGCCATAAGGTGCACGAGACTATATCCCCTTTGAGACCAGTCCGCTGGAGGACGATGTATTGAATCGCGACGCAATTTGAGTGCTCCATCGTCTTTAGGAGGCCCTGAACGTTACAGTTAACTATCAGTTTTGCGTCGGATTCGAAAACGTAGAATCACCGGAGACAGACCATGTGGTGCCCGAGGCAGCGATATCACCTTGGAGACAAGTCGGCTGGAGGACGATGTAGTGAATCTCGACGCAATTTGAGTGTTCCATCGTCATTAGGAGGCCCTGAACATTACAATTAACAATCAGTTTTGTGTCGGATTCTAAAATCTAGACCTACAGGGAAACGACCATAAGATGCCCGAAGCAGCAATAGATCCTTGGAGACAAATCGGCTGAATGCCGATGTATTGAGTCTCGACGCAATATGAGTGTTCCATCGTCATTAGGAAGCTCTGACCTTTACAATTAACAATCAGTTTCGCGTCGGATTCGAAAATCTAGACTCACAGGTGAGCGACTATAAGTAGCCCGAGGCAGCAATATCACCATGGAGACAAGTCGGCTGGAGGACGATGTATTGAATCTCGACGCAATTTGAGTGTTCCATCGTCATTAGGAGGCCCTGTACGTTACAATTAACTATCAGTCTTGCGTCGGATTCGAAAATCTAGACTCACAGGAAAACGATCATTAGGTGCCCCAGGCAGCAATAGTCCCTTGAAGACAAGTCGGCTGGAGTACGATGTATTGGATCGCGACCAATTTGAGTGTTCCATCGTAACCAGCAGGCCCTGAAAGTTACAATTAACCATCAGTTTTTCGTCGGATTCGAAAATCTAGACTCACTGGAGACGGACCATAAGGTGCCCGAAGCAGCAATATCCCCTTGGAGACCAGTCCGCTGGAGTACGATGTATTGAATCGCGACGCAATTTGAGTGCTCCATCGTCATTAGGAGGCCCTGAACGTTACAATTAACTATCAGTTTAGCGTCGGATTCGAAAATCAAGACTCACAGAAGAAGGACCATGTGGTGCCAGAGGCAGCAAAATCCCCTTGGAGACAAGTTGGCTGGAGGACGATGTATTGAATCGAGACGCAATTTGAGTGTTGCATCCTTATTAGGAGGCCCTAAACGTTACAATTAACTATCATTTTTGCGTCGGATTCGAAAATCTAGAGTCACAGGAGAACGACCATAAGGTGCCCGAGGCAGCAATAGACCCTTGGAGACCATTCGGCTGGAGGACGATATATTGACTCTCGACGCAATTTGAGTGTTCCATCGTCATTAGGAGGCGCTGAACGTTACAGTTAACTATCATTTTAGCGTCGGATTCGAAAATCTATTCACAGGAGAAGGATCATATGGTGCCCGAGACAGCAATATCCCCTTGGATACAAGTCGGCTGCAGGACGGTGTATTGAATCTAGACGCAATTTGAGTGCTCCATCGTCATTAGGAGGCCCTGAACGTTACAATAAACTATTAGTTTCGCGTCGGATTCAAAAATCTAGACTCACAGGAGACGGACTATTTTGAGCCCGAGGCAGCAATAGACCCTTGGAGACAAGTCGGCTGGAGGACGATGTATTGGATCGCGAATCAATTTGGGTGCTCCATCGCCATTAGGAGGCCCTGAATGTTACAATTAACTATCAGTTTTTCGTCGGATTAGAAAATCTAGACCCACATGAGCACGACCATAAGGCGCCCGAGGCAGCAATAGACCTTTGGAGACAAGTCGGCTGAAGGACGATGTATTGAATCTCGACGCAATTTGAGTGTTCAAACGTCATTAGGAGGCCCTGAACGTTACTATTAACAATCAGTTTTGCGTCGGATTTGAAAATCTAAACTCACAGGAGAGCGACCATAAGGAGCCCGAGGCAGCAATATCCCAATGGAGACAAGTCGGCTGGAGGACGATGTATTGAATCTCGACGCAATTTGAGTGTTCCATCGTCATTATGAGGCCCTGAACGTTTCAATTAACTATCAGTTTTTCGTCGGATTCGAAAATCTAAATTCACAGGAAAACGATCATAAGGTGCCCCAGGCAGCAATAGACCCTTGGAGACAAGTCGGCTGGAGGACGATGTAGTGAATCTCGACGCAATTTGAGTGTTCCATCGTCATTAGGAGGCCCTGAACATTACAATTAACAATCAGTTTTGTGTCGGATTCTAAAATCTAGACCTACAGGGAAACGACCATAAGATGCCCGAAGCAGCAATAGATCCTTGGAGACAAATCGGCTGAATGCCGATGTATTGAGTCTCGACGCAATTTGAGTGTTCCATCGTCATTAGGAAGCCCTGACCTTTACAATTAACAATCAGTTTCGCGTCGGATGCGAAAATCTAGACTCACAGGTGAGCGACTATAAGTAGCCCGAGGCAGCAATATCACCATGGAGACAAGTCGGCTGGAGGACGACGTATTGAATCTCGACGCAATTTGAGTGTTCCATCGTCATTAGGAGGCCCTGTACGTTACAATTAACTATCAGTCTTGCGTCCGATTCGAAAATCTAGACTCACAGGAAAACGATCATTAGGTGCCGCAGGCAGCAATAGTCCCTTGAAGACAAGTCGGCCGGAGTACGATGTATTGGATTGCGACGCAATTTGAGTGTTCCATCGTAACCAGCAGGCCCTGAAAGTTACAATTAACCATCAGTTTTTCGTCGGATTCGAAAATCTAGACTCACTGGAGACGGACCATAAGGTGCCCGAAGCAGCAATATCCCCTTGGAGACCAGTCCGCTGGAGTACGATGTATTGAATCGCGACGCAATTTGAGTGCTCCATCGTCATTAGGAGGCCCTGAACGTTACAATTAACTATCAGTTTAGCGTCGGATTCGAAAATCTAGACTCACAGAAGAAGCACCATGTGGTGCCAGAGGCAGCAAAATCCCCTTGGAGACAAGTTGGCTGGAGGACGATGTATTGAATCGAGACGCAATTTGAGTGTTGCATCCTTATTAGGAGGCCCTAAACGTTACAATTAACTATCATTTTTGCGTCGGATTCGAAAATCTAGACTCACAGGAGAAGGACCATGTGGTGCCCGAGGCAGCAAAATGCCCTTGGAGACAAGTCGGCTGGAGGACGATGTATTGAATCGAGACGCAATTTGAGTGTTGCATCGTCATTAAGAGGCGCTGAACGTTACAATAAACTATTAGTTTCGCGTCGGATTCAAAAATCGAGACTCACAGGAGACGGACTATTTGGAGCCCGAGGCAGCAATAGACCCTTGGTGACAAGTCGGCTGGAGGACGATGTATTGGATCGCGAATCAATTTGGGTGCTCCATCGTCATTAGGAGGCCCTGAATGTTACAATTAACTATCAGTTTTTCGTCGGATTCAAAAATTTAGACTCACTGGAGACGGACCATAAGGTGCCTGTGGCTATATCCCCTTGGAGACCAGTCCGCTGGAGGACGATGTATTGAATCGCGACGCATTTTGAATGTTCGATCGTCATTAGGAGGCGCTGAACGTTACAATTCACTATCATGTTTGCGTCGGATTCGAAAAACTAGACTCACAGTAGAAGGATCATATTGAGCCCGAGACAGCAATATCCCCTTGGAGACAAGTCGGCTGGAGGCCGAAGTATTGAATCTCGACGCAATTTGAGTGTTTCATCGGCATTAGGAAGCCCTGAACCTTACAATTAACAATCAGTTTCGCGTTGGATTCGAAAATCTAAACTCACAGGAGAGCGACCATGAGCCCGAGGCAGCAAT
Source organism: Schistocerca americana (assembly GCF_021461395.2). NCBI lineage: Eukaryota > Metazoa > Arthropoda > Insecta > Orthoptera > Acrididae > Schistocerca > Schistocerca americana. The sequence continues at coordinate 1,096,303 of NW_025726357.1, forward strand.
ATCCCAATGGAGACAAGTCGGCTGGAGGACGATGTATTGAGACTCGACGCAATTTGAGTGTTCCATCGTCATTAGGAGGCCCTGAACGTTACAATTAACTATCAGTTTTTCGTCGGATACGAAAATCTAAATTCACAGGAAAACGATCATAAGGTGCCCCAGGCGGCAATAGACCCTTGGAGACAAGTCGGCTGGAGGACGATATATTGGATCGCGACGCAATTTGAGAGTTCCATCGTAACTAGGAGGACCTGAATGTTACAATTAACTATCAGTCTTTCGTCGGATTCGAAAATCTAGACTCACTGGAGACGGACCATACGGTGCCCGAGGCAGCAATATCCCCTTGGGGACCAGTTAGCTGGAGGACGATGTATTGAATCGCGACGCAATTTGAGTGTTCCATCGTCATTAGGAGGCCCTGAACGTTACAATTAACTATCAGTTTCGCGTCGGATTCGAAAATCTAGACTCACAGGAGAAGGACCATATGGTGTCCGAGGCGGCAATATCCCCTTGGAGACAAGTCGGCTGGAGGGCGATGTATTGAACCTCGACGCAATTTGAGTGTTTCATCGTCATTAGGAGGCGCTGAACGTTACAATTAACTAACAGTTATGCGTCGGATTCGCAAATCTAGACTAACAGGAGAACGATAATAAGGTTCCCGAGGCAGCAATATCCCCTTGGAGACAAGTCGGCTGGAGGGCGATGTATTGAATCTCGACGCAATTTGAGTGTTCCATCGTCATTAGGAGGCCCTGAACGTTACAATTAAATATCAGTTTCGCGTCGGCTTCAAAAATCTAGACTCACTGGAGACGGGCCATAAGGTGCACGAGACTATATCCCCTTTGAGACCAGTCCGCTGGAGGACGATGTATTGAATCGCGACGCAATTTGAGTGCTCCATCGTCTTTAGAAGGCCCTGAACGTTACAGTTAACTATCAGTTTTGCGTCGGATTCGAAAACGTAGAATCACCGGAGACAGACCATGTGGTGCCCGAGGCAGCGATATCACCTTGGAGACAAGTCGGCTGGAGGACGATGTAGTGAATCTCGACGCAATTTGAGTGTTCCATCGTCATTAGGTGGCCCTGAACATTACAATTAACAATCAGTTTTGTGTCGGATTCTAAAATCTAGACCTACAGGGAAACGACCATAAGATGCCCGAAGCAGCAATAGATCCTTGGAGACAAATCGGCTGAATGCCGATGTATTGAGTCTCGACGCAATTTGAGTGTTCCATCGTCATTAGGAAGCCCTGACCTTTACAATTAACAATCAGTTTCGCGTCGGATTCGAAAATCTAGACTCACAGGCGAGCGACTATAAGTAGCCCGAGGCAGCAATATCACCATGGAGACAAGTCGGCTGGAGGACGATGTATTGAATCTCGACGCAGTTTGAGTGTTCCATCGTCATTAGGAGGCCCTGTACGTTACAATTAACTATCAGTCTTGCGTCGGATTCGAAAATCTAGACTCACAGGAAAACGATCATTAGGTGCCCCAGGCAGCAATAGTCCCTTGAAGACAAGTCGGCTGGAGTACGATATATTGGATCGCGACGCAATTTGAGTGTTCCATCGTAACCAGCAGGCCCTGAAAGTTACAATTAACCATCAGTTTTTCGTCGGATTCGAAAATCTAGACTCACTGGAGACGGACCATAAGGTGCCCGAAGCAGCAATATCCCCTTGGAGACCAGTCCGCTGGAGTACGATGTATTGAATCGCGACGCAATTTGAGTGCTCCATCGTCATTAGGAGGCCCTGAACGTTACAATTAACTATCAGTTTAGCGTCGGATTCGAAAATCAAGACTCACAGAAGAAGGACCATGTGGTGCCAGAGGCAGCAAAATCCCCTTGGAGACAAGTTGGCTGGAGGACGATGTATTGAATCGAGACGCAATTTGAGTGTTGCATCCTTATTAGGAGGCCCTAAACGTTACAATTAACTATCATTTTTGCGTCGGATTCGAAAATCTAGAGTCACAGGAGAACGACCATAAGGTGCCCGAGGCAGCAATAGACCCTTGGAGACCATTCGGCTGGAGGACGATATATTGACTCTCGACGCAATTTGAGTGTTCCATCGTCATTAGGAGGCGCTGAACGTTACAGTTAACTATCTTTTTAGCGTCGGATTCGAAAATCTATTCACAGGAGAAGGATCATATGGTGCCCGAGACAGCAATATCCCCTTGGATACAAGTCGGCTGCAGGACGGTGTATTGAATCTAGACGCAATTTGAGTGCTCCATCGTCATTAGGAGGCCCTGAACGTTACAATAAACTATTAGTTTCGCGTCGGATTCAAAAATCTAGACTCACAGGAGACGGACTATTTTGAGCCCGAGGCAGCAATAGACCCTTGGAGACAAGTCGGCTGGAGGACGATGTATTGGATCGCGAATCAATTTGGGTGCTCCATCGCCATTAGGAGGCCCTGAATGTTACAATTAACTATCAGTTTTTCGTCGGATTAGAAAATCTAGACCCACATGAGCACGACCATAAGGCGCCCGAGGCAGCAATAGACCTTTGGAGACAAGTCGGCTGAAGGACGATGTATTGAATCTCGACGCAATTTGAGTATTCAAACGTCATTAGGAGGCCCTGAACGTTACTATTAACAATCAGTTTTGCGTCGGATTTGAAAATCTAAACTCACAGGAGAGCGACCATAAGGAGCCCGAGGCAGCAATATCCCAATGGAGACAAGTCGGCTGGAGGACGATGTATTGAATCTCGACGCAATTTGAGTGTTCCATCAACATTATGAGGCCCTGAACGTTACAATTAACTATCAGTTTTTCGTCGGATTCGAAAATCTAAATTCACAGGAAAACGATCATAAGGTGCCCCAGGCAGCAATAGACCCTTGGAGACAAGTCGGCTGGAGGACGATGTAGTGAATCTCGACGCAATTTGAGTGTTCCATCGTCATTAGGAGGCCCTGAACATTACAATTAACAATCAGTTTTGTGTCGGATTCTAAAATCTAGACCTACAGGGAAACGACCATAAGATGCCCGAGGCAGCAATGGACCCTTGGAGACAAATCGGCTGAATGCCGATGCATTGAGTCTCGACGCAATTTGAGTGTTCCATCGTCATTAGGAAGCCCTGAACGTTACAATTAACAATCAGTTTCGCGTCGGATTGGAAAATCTAGACTCACAGGAGAGCGACCATAAGTAGCCCGAGGCAGCAATATCACCATGGAGACAAGTCGGCTGGAGGACGATGTATTGAATCTCGACGCAATTTGAGTGTTCCATCGTCATTAGGAGGCCCTGTACGTTACAATTAACTATCAGTTTTGCGTCGGATTCGAAAATCTAGACTCACAGGAAAACGATCATAAGGTGCCCCAGGCAGCAATAGTCCCTTGAAGACAAGTCGGCTGGGGTACGATGCATTGAATCGCGACGCAATTTTAGTGTTCCATCGTAACCAGCAGGCCCTGAAAGTTACAATTAACCATCAGTTTTTCGTCGGATTCGAAAATCTAGACTCACTGGAGACGGAACATATGGTGCCCGAGGCAGCAATATCCCCTTGGAGACCAGTCCGCTGGAGTACGATGTATTGAATCGCAACGCAATTTGAGTGCTCCATCGTCATTAGGAGGAACTGAACGTTACAATTAACTATCAGTTTCGCGTCGGATTCGAAAATCTAGACTCACAGGAGAAGGACCATGTGGTGCCCGAGGCAGCAAAATGCCCTTGGAGACAAGTCGGCTGGAGGACGATGTATTGAATCGAGACGCAATTTGAGTGTTGCATCGTCATTAAGAGGCAGTGAACGTTACAATAAACTATTAGTTTCGCGTCGGATTCAAAAATCGAGACTCACAGGAGACGGACTATTTGGAGCCCGAGGCAGCAATAGACCCTTGGTGACAAGTCGGCTGGAGGACGATGTATTGGATCGCGAATCAATTTGGGTGCTCCATCGTCATTAGGAGGCCCTGAACGTTACAGTTAACTATCAGTTTTGCGTCGGATTCGAAAACGTAGAATCACCGGAGACAGACCATGTGGTGCCCGAGGCAGCGATATCACCTTGGAGACAAGTCGGCTGGAGGACGATGTAGTGAATCTCGACGCAATTTGAGTGTTCCATCGTCATTAGGAGGCCCTGAACATTACAATTAACAATCAGTTTTGTGTCGGATTCTAAAATCTAGACCTACAGGGAAACGACCATAAGATGCCCGAGGCAGCAATAGACCCTTGGAGACAAATCGGCTGAATGCCGATGCATTGAGTCTCGACGCAATTTGAGTGTTCCATCGTCATTAGGAAGCCCTGAACGTTACAATTAACAATCAGTTTCGCGTCGGATTCGAAAATCTAGACTCACAGGAGAGCGACCATAAGTAGCCCGAGGCAGCAATATCACCATGGAGACAAGTCGGCTGGAGGACGATGTATTGAATCTCGACGCAATTTGAGTGTTCAAACGTCATTAGGAGGCCCTGAACGTTACTATTAACAATCAGTTTTGCGTCGGATTTGAAAATCTAAACTCACAGGAGAGCGACCATAAGGAGCCCGAGGCAGCAATATCCCAATGGAGACAAGTCGGCTGGAGGACGATGTATTGAATCTCGACGCAATTTGAGTGTTCCATCGTCATTATGAGGCCCTGAACGTTACAATTAACTATCAGTTTTTCGTCGGATTCGAAAATCTAAATTCACAGGAAAACGATCATAAGGTGCCCCAGGCAGCAATAGACCCTTGGAGACAAGTCGGCTGGAGGACGATGTAGTGAATCTCGACGCAATTTGAGTGTTCCATCGTCATTAGGAGGCCCTGAACATTACAATTAACAATCAGTTTTGTGTCGGATTCTAAAATCTAGACCTACAGGGAAACGACCATAAGATGCCCGAGGCAGCAATAGACCCTTGGAGACAAATCGGCTGAATGCCGATGCATTGAGTCTCGACGCAATTTGAGTGTTCCATCGTCATTAGGAAGCCCTGAACGTTACAATTAACAATCAGTTTCGCGTCGGATTCGAAAATCTAGACTCACGGGAGAGCGACCATAAGTAGCCCGAGGCAGCAATATCACCATGGAGACAAGTCGGCTGGAGGACGATGAATTGAATCTCGACGCAATTTGAGTGTTCCATCGTCATTAGGAGGCCCTGTACGTTACAATTAACTATCAGTTTTGCGTCGGATTCGAAAATCTAGACTCACAGGAAAACGATCATAAGGTGCCCCAGGCAGCAATAGTTCCTTGAAGACAAGTCGGCTGGGGTACGATGCATTGAATCGCGACTCAATTTTAGTGTTCCATCGTCACCAGCAGGCCCTGAAAGTTACAATTAACCATCAGTTTTTCGTCGGATTCGAAAATCTAGACTCACTGGAGACGGACCATATGGTGCCCGAAGCAGCAATATCCCCTTGGAGACAAGTCGGCTGGAGGGCGATGTATTGAATCGAGACGCAATTTGAGTGTTGTATCGTCATTAAGAGGCGCTGAACGTTACAATAAACTATTAGTTTCGCGTCGGATTCAAAAATCGAGACTCACAGGAGACGGACTATTTGGAGCCCGAGGCAGCAATAGACCCTTGGTGACAAGTCGGCTGGAGGACGATGTATTGGATCGCGAATCAATTTGGGTGCTCCATCGTCATTAGGAGGCCCTGAACGTTACAGTTAACTATCAGTTTTGCGTCGGATTCGAAAACGTAGAATCACCGGAGACAGACCATGTGGTGCCCGAGGCAGCGATATCACCTTGGAGACAAGTCGGCTGGAGGACGATGTATTGAATCGAGACGCAATTTGAGTGTTGCATCGTCATTAGGAGGCCCTGAACGTTACAATTAACTATCAGTTTCGCGTCGGATTCGAAAATCTAGACTCACAGGAGAAGGACCATATGGTGCCCGAGGCGGCAATATCCCCTTGGAGACAAGTCGGCTGGAGGGCGATGTATTGAAGCTCGACGCAATTTGAGTGTTTCATCGTCATTAGGAGGCGCTGAACGTTACAATTAACTAACAGTTATGCGTCGGATTCGCAAATCTAGACTAACAGGAAAACGATCATAAGGTTCCCGAGGCAGCAATATCCCCTTGGAGACAAGTCGGCTGGAGGGCGATGTATTGAATCTCGACGCAATTTGAGTGTTCCATCGTCATTAGGAGGCCCTGAACGTTACAATTAAATATCAGTTTCGCGTCGGCTTCAAAAATCTAGACTCACTGGAGACGGGCCATAAGGTGCACGAGACTATATCCCCTTTGAGACCAGTCCGCTGGAGGACGATGTATTGAATCGCGACGCAATTTGAGTGCTCCATCGCCATTAGGAGGCCCTGAACATTACTATTAACAATCAGTTTTGTGTCGGATTCTAAAATCTAGACCTACAGGGAAACGACCATAAGATGCCCGAAGCAGCAATAGATCCTTGGAGACAAATCGGCTGAATGCCGATGTATTGAGTCTCGACGCAATTTGAGTGTTCCATCGTCATTAGGAAGCCCTGACCTTTACAATTAACAATCAGTTTCGCGTCGGATTCGAAAATCTAGACTCACAGGTGAGCGACTATAAGTAGCCCGAGGCAGCAATATCACCATGGAGACAAGTCGGCTGGAGGACGACGTATTGAATCTCGACGCAATTTGAGTGTTCCATCGTCATTAGGAGGCCCTGTACGTTACAATTAACTATCAGTCTTGCGTCGGATTCGAAAATCTAGACTCACAGGAAAACGATCATTAGGTGCCCCAGGCAGCAATAGTCCCTTGAAGACAAGTCGGCTGGAGTACGATGTATTGGATTGCGACGCAATTTGAGTGTTCCATCGTAACCAGCAGGCCCTGAAAGTTACAATTAACCATCAGTTTTTCGTCGGATTCGAAAATCTAGACTCACTGGAGACGGACCATAAGGTGCCCGAAGCAGCAATATCCCCTTGGAGACCAGTCCGCTGGAGTACGATGTATTGAATCGCGACGCAATTTGAGTGCTCCATCGTCATTAGGAGGCCCTGAACGTTACAATTAACTATCAGTTTAGCGTCGGATTCGAAAATCTAGACTCACAGAAGAAGCACCATGTGGTGCCAGAGGCAGCAAAATCCCCTTGGAGACAAGTTGGCTGGAGGACGATGTATTGAATCGAGACGCAATTTGAGTGCTGCATCCTTATTAGGAGGCCCTAAACGTTACAATTAACTATCATTTTTGCGTCGGATTCGAAAATCTAGACTCACAGGAGAAGGACCATGTGGTGCCCGAGGCAGCAAAATGCCCTTGGAGACAAGTCGGCTGGAGGACGATGTATTGAATCGAGACGCAATTTGAGTGTTGCATCGTCATTAAGAGGCGCTGAACGTTACAATAAACTATTAGTTTCGCGTCGGATTCAAAAATCGAGACTCACAGGAGACGGACTATTTGGAGCCCGAGGCAGCAATATACCCTTGGTGACAAGTCGGCTGGAGGACGATGTATTGGATCGCGAATCAATTTGGGTGCTCCATCGTCATTAGGAGGCCCTGAATGTTACAATTAACTATCAGTTTTTCGTCGGATTCAAAAATTTAGACTCACTGGAGACGGACCATAAGGTGCCTGAGGCTATATCCCCTTGGAGACCAGTCCGCTGGAGGACGATGTATTGAATCGCGACGCATTTTGAATGTTCGATCGTCATTAGGAGGCGCTGAACGTTACAATTCACTATCATGTTTGCGTCGGATTCGAAAAACTAGACTCACAGTAGAAGGATCATATTGAGCCCGAGACAGCAATATCCCCTTGTAGACAAGTCGGCTGGAGGCCGAAGTATTGAATCTCGACGGAATTTGAGTGTTTCATCGGCATTAGGAAGCCCTGAACCTTACAATTAACAATCAGTTTCGCGTTGGATTCGAAAATCTAAACTCACAGGAGAGCGACCATGAGCCCGAGGCAGCAATATCCCAATGGAGACAAGTCGGCTGGAGGACGATGTATTGAGACTCGACGCAATTTGAGTGTTCCATCGTCATTAGGAGGCCCTGAACGTTACAATTAACTATCAGTTTTTCGTCGGATACGAAAATCCAAATTCACAGGAAAACGATCATAAGGTGCCCCAGGCGGCAATAGACCCTTGGAGACAAGTCGGCTGGAGGACGATATATTGGATCGCGACGCAATTTGAGAGTTCCATCGTAACTAGGAGGACCTGAATATTACAATTAACTATCAGTCTTTCGTCGGATTCGAAAATCTAGACTCACTGGAGACGGACCATACGGTGACCGAGGCAGCAATATCCCCTTGGGGACCAGTTAGCTGGAGGACGATGTATTGAATCGCGACGCAATTTGAGTGTTCCATCGTCATTAGGAGGCCCTGAACGTTACAATTAACTATCAGTTTCGCGTCGGATTCGAAAATCTAGACTCACAGGAGAAGGACCATATGGTGTCCGAGGCGGCAATATGCCCTTGGAGACAAGTCGGCTGGTGGGCGATGTATTGAACCTCGACGCAATTTGAGTGTTTCATCGTCATTAGGAGGCGCTGAACGTTACAATTAACTAACAGTTATGCGTCGGATTTGCAATTCTAGACTAACAGGAGAACGATCATAAGGTTCCCGAGGCAGCAATATCCCCTTGGAGACAAGTCGGCTGGAGGGCGATGTATTGAATCTCGACGCAATTTGAGTGTTCCATCGTCATTAGGAGGCCCTGAACGTTACAGTTAACTATCAGTTTCGCGTCGGCTTCAAAAATCTAGACTCACTGGAGACGGGCCATAAGGTGCACGAGACTATATCCCCTTTGAAACCAGTCCGCTGGAGGACGATGTATTGAATCGCGACGCAATTTGAGTGCTCCATCGTCTTTAGGAGGCCCTGAACGTTACAGTTAACTATCAGTTTTGCGTCGGATTCGAAAACGTAGAATCACCGGAGACAGACCATGTGGCGCCCGAGGCAGCGATATCACCTTGGAGACAAGTCGGCTGGAGGACGATGTAGTGAATCTCGACGCAATTTGAGTGTTCCATCGTCATTAGGAGGCCCTGAACATTGCAATTAACAATCAGTTTTGTGTCGGATTCTAAAATCTAGACCTACAGGGAAACGACCATAAGATGCCTGAGGCAGCAATAGATCCTTGGAGACAAATCGGCTGAATGCCGATGTATTGAGTCTCGACGCAATTTGAGTGTTCCATCGTCATTAGGAAGCCCTGACCTTTACAATTAACAATCAGTTTCGCGTCGGATTAGAAAATCTAGACTCACAGGTGAGCGACTATAAGTAGCCCGAGGCAGCAATATCACCATGGAGACAAGTCGGCTGGAGGACGATGTGTTAAATCTCGACGCAATTTGAGTGTTCCATCGTCATTAGGAGGCCCTGTACGTTACAATTAACTATCAGTTTTGCGTCGGATTCGAAAATCTAGACTCACAGGAAAACGATCATTAATTGCCCCAGGCAGCAATAGTCAATTGAAGACAAGTCGGCTGGAGTACGATGTATTGGATCGCGACGCAATTTGAGTGTTCCATCGTAACCAGCAGGCCCTGAAAGTTACAATTAACCATCAGTTTTTCGTCGGATTCGAAAATCTAGACTCACTGGAGACGGACCATAAGGTGCCCGAAGCAGCAATATCCCCTTAGAGACCAGTCCGCTGGAGTACGATGTATTGAATCGCGAAGCAATTTGAGTGCTCCATCGTCATTAGGAGGCCCTGAACGTTACAATTAACTATCAGTTTAGCGTCGGATTCGAAAATCTAGACTCACAGAAGAAGGACCATGTGGTGCCAGAGGCAGCAAAATCCCCTTGGAGACAAGTCGGCTGGAGGACGTTGTATTGAATCGAGACGCAATTTGAGTGTTGCATCGTCATTAGGAGGCCCTAAACGTTACAATTAACTATCATTTTTGCGTCGGATTCAAAAATCTAGAGTCGAAGGAGAACGACCATAAGGTGCCCGAGGCAGCAATAGACCCTTGGAGACCATTCGGCTGGAGGACGATATATTGACTCTCGACGCAATTTGAGTGTTCCATCGTCATTACGAGGCGCTGAACGTTACAGTTAACTATCATTTTGGCGTCGGATTCGAAAATCTATTCACAGGAGAAGGATCATATGGTGCCCGAGAAAGCAATATCCCCTTGGATACAAGTCGGCTGCAGGACGGTGTATTGAATCTCGACGCAATTTGAGTGCTCTATCGTCATTAGGAGGCCCTGAACGTTACAATAAACTATTAGTTTCGCGTCGGATTCAAAAATCTAGACTCACAGGAGACGGACTATTTTGAGCCCGAGGCAGCAATAGACCCTTGGAGACAAGTCGGCTGGAGGACGATGTATTGGATCGCGAATCAATTTGGGTGCTCCATCGTCATTAGGAGGCCCCGAATGTTACAATTAACTATCAGTTTTTCGTCGGATTAGAAAATCTAGACCCACATGAGAACGACCATAAGGCGCCCGAGGCAGCAATAGACTTTTGGAGACAAGTCGGCTGAAGGACGATGTATTGAATCTCGACGCAATTTGAGTGTTCAATCGTCATTAGGAGGCCCTGAACGTTACTATTAACAATCAGTTTTGCGTCGGATTCGAAAATCTAAACTCACAGGAGAGCGACCATAAGGAGCCCGAGGAAGCAATATCCCAATGGAGACAAATCGGCTGGAGGACGATGTATTGAATCTCGACGCAATTTGAGTGTTCCATCGTCATTATGAGGCCCTGAACGTTGCAATTAACTATCAGTTTTTCGTCGGATTCGAAAATCTAAATTCACAGGAAAACGATCATAAGGTGCCCCAGGCAGCAATAGACCCTTGGAGACAAGTCGGCTGGAGGACGATGTAGTTAATCTCGACGCAATTTGAGTGTTCCATCGTCATTAGGAAGCCCTGAACGTTACAATTAACAATCAGATTCGCGTCGGATTCGAAAATCTAGACTCACAGGAGAGCGACCATAAGTAGCCCGAGGCAGCAATATCACCATGGAGACAAGTCGGCTGGAGGACGATGTATTGAATCTCGACGCAATTTGAGTGTTCCATCGTCATTAGGAGGCCCTGTACGTTACAATTAACTATCAGTTTTGCGTCGGATTCTAAAATCTAGACTCACAGGAAAACGATCATTAGGTGCCCCAGGCAGCAATAGTCCCTTGAAGACAAGTCGGCTGGGGTACGATGTATTGGATCGCGACGCAATTTTAGTGTTCCATCGTAACCAGCAGGATCTGAAAGTTACAATTAACCATCAGTTTTTCGTTGGATTCGAAAATCTAGACTCACTGGAGACGGACCATATGGTGCCCGAGGCAGCAAAATGCCCTTGGAGACAAGTCGGCTGGAGGACGATGTATTGAATCGAGACGCAATTTGAGTGTTGCATCGTCATTAGGAGGCGCTGAACGTTACAATAAACTATTAGTTTCGCGTCGGATTCAAAAATCGAGACTCACAGGAGACGGACTATTTGGAGCCCGAGGCAGCAATAGACCCTTGGTGACAAGTCGCCTGGAGGACCATGTATTGGTTCGCGAATCAATTTGGGTGCTCCATCGTCATTAGGAGGCCCTGAATGTTACCCCTAACTATCAGTTTTTCGTCGGATTAGAAAATCTAGACCCACATGAGAACGACCATAAGGTGCCCGAGGCAGCAATAGACCTTTGGAGACAAGTCGGCTGAATTACGATGTATTGAATCTCGGCGCAATTTGAGTGCTCCATCGTCATTAGGAGGCCCTGAACGGCACAATAAACTATTAGTTTCGCGTCGGATTCAAAAATCTAGACTCACAGGAGACGGACTATTTTGAGCCCGAGGCAGCAATAGATCCTCGGAGACAAGTCGGCTGGAGGACGATGTATTGGATCGCGAATCAATTTGGGTGCTCCATCGTCATTAGGAGGCCCTGAATGTTACAATTAACTATCAGTTTTTCGTCGGATTCAAAAATTTAGACTCACTGGTGACGGACCATAAGGTGCCTGAGGCTATATCCCCTTGGAGACCAGTCCGCTGGAGGACGATGTATTGAATCGCGACGCAATTTGAGTGTTCGATCGTCATTAGGAGGCCCTGACCGTTACAATTAACTATCAGTTTTGCGTCGGATTCGAAAACGTAGAATCACCGGCGACAGACCATGTGGTGCCCGAGGTAGCGATATCCCCTTGTAGACAAGTCGGCTGGAGGTCGATGTATTGTCTCTCGACGCAATTTGATTGTTCCATCGTCAATATGAGGCCCTGAACGTTACAATGAACTATCTGTTATGCGTCGGATTCAAAAATCTAGACTCACAGGAGAACTGCCATAAGGTGCCCGAGACAGCAATGGACTCTTGGAGACAAGTCGGCTGAAGGACGACGCAATTTGTGTGTTCCATCGTCATTAGGAGGCCCTGAACTTTACAATTAACTATTAGTTGTGCGTCGGATTCAAAAATCTACACTCACAGGAGATGGACCATTTGGTGCCCGAGGCAGTAATATCCCCTTGGAGAAAAATCGGCTGAGTGCCGATATATTGATTCTCGACGCAATTTGAGTGTTCCATTGTCATTAGGAAGCCCTGAACGTTACAAAAAACCATCAGTTTGGCGTCGGTTTCGAAAATCTAGGCTCACAGGAGATCGATCTTAAGGTGCCTGTGGCAGCAATAGACCCTTGGAGACAAGTCGGCTGGAGGACGATGTATTGGATCGCGACGCAATTTGAGTGTTCCATCGTCATTAGGAGGCCCTGAATGTTACAGTTAACTATCAGTTTTTCGTCGGATTCGAAAATCTAGACTAACAGGAGAACGACCATAAGGTGCCCGAGGCAGCAATGGACTCTTGGTACAAGTCGGCAGAAGGACGATGTATTGTATCTCGACAAAATTTGAGTGTTCCATCGTCATTAGGAGGCCCTGAACGTTACAATTAACTATCAGTTATGCGTCGGATTCGAAAACGTAGAATCATTGGAGACGGACCATGTGGTGCCCGAGGCAGCGTTATGTCCTTGGAGACAAGTCGGCAGGAGGACGTTGTAGTGAATCTCGACGCAATTTGAGTGTTCCTTCGTCATTAGGAGGCCATGAACGTTACAATTAACTATCTGTTTTGAGTCGGATTCGAAAATGTAGACTCGCTGGAGAACGACCATAAGGTGCCCGTGGCAGCAATACACCCTTGGAGACAAGTCGGCTCGAGGCCGATGTATTCAATCTCGACGCGATTTGAGTGTTCCATCGTCAATTTGAGGCCCTGAACGTTACAATGAACTATCTGTTATGCGTCGGATTCAAAAATCTAGACTAACAGAAGAACGACCATAAGGTGCCCGAGGCAGCAATAGACTCTTGGAGGCAAGTCGGCTGAAGGACGATTTATTGAATCTCGACGCAATTTGAGTGTTCTATCGTCATTAGGACGCTCTGAATGTTACAATTCACTATCATTTTTGCGTCGGATTCGAAAATCTAGACTCACTGGAGACGGACCATAAGCTGCCCGAAGCAGCAATATCACCTTGGAGACCAGTCCGCTGGAGGACGGTGTATTGAATCGCGACGCAATTTGAGTGCTCCATCGTCATTAGGAGGCCCTTAACGTTTCAATTAACTATCAGTTATGCGTCGGATTCGAAAACGTAGAATCACCGGAGACGGACCATGTGGTGCCCGAAGCAGCGATATCTCCTTGGAGACAAGTCGGCTGTTGAACGATGTATTGAATCTCGACGCAATTTGAGTGTTCCATCGTCATTAGGTGGCCCTGAGCGTTACAATTAACTATCAGTTTGTCGTCGCGTTCGAATACCTAGACTCACAGGACAACGGTCATAAGGTGCCCGAGGCAGCAATAGACCCCTTGGAGACAAGTCGGCTGGAGGACGATGTATTGGATCGCGACGCAATTTGAGTGTTCCATCGTCTTTAGGAGGCCCTGAACATTACAATCAACTAACAGTTTTGCGTCGGATTCTCATATCTTGACTCGCAGGGGAACGACCATAAGGTGCTCGAGGCAGCAATAGCCCTTGGAGACAAATCGGCAGAATGCCGATATATTGAATCTCGACGCAATTTGAGTGTTCCATCTTCATTAGGAAGCCCTGAACGTTACAATTAACAATCAGTTTCGCGACGGTTTCGAAAATCTAGACTCACTGGACAGCGACCATAAGGAGCCCGAGGCAGCAATATCCCCATGGAGACAAGTCGGCTGGAGGCCGGTATGTTGAATCTCGATGCAATTTGAGTGTTCCATCGTCATTAGGAGGCCCTGAGCGTTACAATTAACTATCAGTTTGTCGTCGCGTTCGAATACCTAGACTCACAGGACAACGGTCATAAGGTGCCCCAGGCAGCAATAGACCCTTGGAGACAAGTCGGCTGGAGGACGATGTATTGCATCGCGATGCAATTTGAGTGTTCCATCGTAACTAGGAGGCCCTGGATGTTACAATTAACTATCACTTTTTCGACGGATTCGATAGTCTAGACAAGTCGGCTGGAGGCAGACATATTGAGTCTCGAGGCAATTTGAGTGTTTCATCGTCATTAGGAGGCCCTGAAAGTTACAATTAACTATCATTTTTGCGTCGGATTCGAAAATCTAGACTCACAGGAGAACGACCATAAGGTGCCCGAGGCAGCAATAGACCCTTGGAGACAATTCAGCTGGAGCACGATGTATTCACTCTCGACGCAAGTCGAGTGTTCCATTGTCATTAGGAGGCGCTGAACGTTACAATTAACTTTCATTCTAGCGTCGGGTTCGAAAATCTACTCACAGGAGAAGGATCATATGGTGCCCGAGACAGCAATATCCCCTGGGAGACAAATCGGCTGGAGGCCGATGTATTGACTCTCGACGCAATTTGATTGTTCCATCGTCATTAGGAGGCCCTGAACGTTACAATTAACTTTCTGTTTTGCGTCGGATTCGAAAATCGAGACTCACAGGAGGACTGCCATAAGGTGCCCGAGGCAGCAATGGACTCTTGGAGACAAGTCGGCTGAAGGACGACGCAATTTGAGTGTTCCATCGTCATTAGGAGGCCCTGAACTTTACAATTAACTATTAGTTTCGCGTCGGATTCAAAAATCTACGCTCAAAGGAGACGGACCATTTGGTGCCCGAGGCAGCAATATCCCCTTGGATTCAAGTCTTCTGATGGACGATGTATTGACTCTCGACGCAATTTGATTGTTCCATCGTCATTAGGAGGCCCTGAACGTTACAATTAACTTTCTGTTTTGCGTCGGATTCGAAAATCGAGACTCACAGGAGGACTGCCATAAGGTGATCGAGGCAGCAATAGACTCTTGGAGACAAGTCGGCTGGAGGACGATGTATTGGATCGCGAATCAATTTGAGTGCTCCATCGTCATTAGGAGGCCCTGAATGTTACAATTAACTATCAGTTTTTCGTCGGATTCAAAAATCTAGCCTCACTGGAGACGGACCATAGGGTGCCTGAGGCTATACCCCTTGGAGACCAGTCCGCTGGAGGACGATGTATTGAATCGCGACGCATTTTGAGTGTTCGATCGTCATTAGGAGGCGCTGTACGTTACAATTCACTATCATGTTTGCGTCGGATTCGAAAATCTAGACCCACAGTAGAAGGATCATATTGTGCCCGAGACAGCAATATCCCCTTGGAGACAAGTCGCCTTGAGGCCGAAGTATTGAATCTCGACGCAATTTTAGTGTTCCATCGGCATTAGGAAGCCCTGAACGTTACAATTAACAATCAGTTTCGCGTCGGATTCGAATATCTAAACTCACAGGAGAGCGACCATAAGGAGCCCGAGGCAGCAATATCCCAATGGAGACAAGTCGGCTGGTGGACGATGTATTGAGTCTCGACGCAATTTGAGTGTTCCATCGTCATTAGGAGGCCCTGAACGTTACAATTAACTATCAGTTTTTCGTCGGATACGAAAATCTAAATTCACAGGAAAACGATCATAAGGTGCCCCAGGCGGCAATAGACCCTTGGAGACAAGTCGGCTGGAGGGCGATGTATTGAATCTCGACGCAATTTGAGTGTTTCATCGTCATTAGGTGGCGCTGAAAGTTACAATTAACTAACAGTTATGCGTCGTGTTCGCAAATCCAGACTAACAGGAGAACGATCATAAGGTTCCCGAGGCAGCAATATCCCCTTATAGACAAATCGGCTGAAAGGCGATGTATTGAATCTCGACGCAATTTCAGTGTTCCATCGTCATTAGGAGGCCCTGAACGTTACAATTAACTATCAGTTTCGCGTCGGCTTCAAAAATCTAGACTCACTGGAGACGGGCCATAAGGTGCACGAGGCTAAATCCCCTTGGAGACCAGTCCGTTGGAGGACGATGTAGTGAATCTCGACGCAATTTGAGTGTTCCATCGTCATTAGGAGGCCCTGAACATTACAATTAACAATCAGTTTTGTGTCGGATTCTAAAATGTAGACCTACAGGGAAACGACCATATGATGCCCAAGGCAGCAATAGACCCTTGGAGGCAAATCGGCTGAATGCCGATGTATTGAGTCTCGGCGCAATTTGAGTGTTCCATCGTCATTAGGAATCCCTGACTGTTACAATTAACAATCAGTTTCGCGACGGATTCGAAAATCTAGACTCACAGGAGAGCGACCATAAGTAGCCCGAGGCAGCAATATCACCATGGAGACCATTCGGCTGGAGGACGTTATATTGACTCTCGACGCAATTTGAGTTTTCCATCGTCATTAGGAGGCGCTGAACGTTACAGTTAACTATCATTTTAGCGTCGGATTCGAAAATCTATTCACAGGAGAAGGATCATATGGTGCCCGAGACAGCAATACCCCCTTGGATACAAGTCGGCTGGAGGACGATGTATTGAATCTCGACGCAATTTGAGTGCTCCATCGTCATTAGGAGGCCCTGAACGTTACAATAAACTATTACTTTCGCGTCGGATGCAAAAATCTAGACTCACAGGAGACGGACTATTCGGAGCCCGAGACAAGTCGGCTGGAGGATGATGTATTGGATCGCGAATCAATTTGGGTGCTCCATCGTTATTAGGAGGTCCTGAATGTTACAATTAACTATCAGTTTTTCGTCGGATTAGTAAATCTAGACCCACATGCGAACGACCATAAGGTGCCCGAGGCAGCAATAGACATTTGGAGACAAGTCGGCTGAAGGACGATGTATTGAATCTCGGCGCAATTTGAGTGGTCCATCGTCATTAGGAGGCCCTGAACGTTACAATAAACTATTAGTTTCGCGTCGGATTCAAAAATCTAGACTCACAGGAGACGGACTATTTTGAGCCCGAGGCAGCAATAGACCCTTGGAGACAAGTCGGCTGGAGGACGATGTATTGGATCGCGAATCAATTTGGGCGCTCCATCGTCATTAGGAGGCCCTGAATGTTACAATTAACCATCCGTTTTTCGTCGGATTCAAAAATCTAGACCCACTGGAGACGGACCATAAGGTGCCTGAGGCTATATCCCCTTGGAGACCAGTCCGCTGGAGGACGATGTATTGAATCGCGACGCAATTTGAGTGTTCGATCGACATTAGGAGGCGCTGAACGTTACAATTCACTATCATGTTTGCGTCGGATTCGAAAATCTAGACTACAATAGAAGGAACATACTGTGCCCGAGACAGCAATATCCCCTTGGAGACAAGACGGCTGGAGGCCGAAGTATTGAATCTCGACGCAATTTGAGTGTTCCATCGTCATTAGGAGGCCCTGACCGTTACAATTAACTATCATTTTAGCGTCGGATTCGAAAATCTACTCGCAGGAGAAGGATCATATGGTGCCCGAGACAGAAATATCCCCTTGGATACAAGTCGGCTGGAGGACGATGTATTGATTCTCGACGCGATTTGAGAGTTCAATCGTCATTAGGAGGCCCTGAACGTTACTATTAACAATCAGTTTTGCGTCGTATTCGAAAATCTAAACTCACATTAGAGCGACCATAAGGAGCCCGAGGCAGCAATATCCCAATGGAGACAAGTCGGCTGGAGGACGTTGTATTGAATCTCGACGCAATTTGAGTGTTCCATCGTCATTATGAGGCCCTGAACGTTACAATTACTATCAGTTTTTCGTCGGATTCGGAAATCGAAATTCACAGGAAAACGATCATAAGGTGCCCCAGGCAGCAATAGACCCTTGGAGACAAGTCGACTGGAGGACGATATATTGGATCGCGACGCAATTTGAGAGTTCCATCGTAACTAGGAGGACCTGAATGTTTCAATTAACTATCAGTCTTTCGTCGGATTCGAAAATCTAGACTCACTGCAGACGGACCATAAGGTGCCCGAAGCAGCAATATCCCCCTGCAGACCAGTTAGCTGGAGGACGATGTATTGAATCGCGACGCAATTTGAGTGTTCCATCGTCATTAGGAGAACCTTAAAGTTACAATTAACAAGCAGTTTCGCGTCGGATTCGAAAATCTAGACTCACAGGAGAAGGAGAGGCCCTGAACATTACAATTAGCTATCAGTGTTGCGTCGGATTCGAAAAACTAGACTCACAGGAGAAGGACCATGTGGTGCTCGAGGCAGCAATATCCCCTTGGAGACAAGTCTGCTGGAGGACGTTGTATTCAATCTCAACACAATTTGAGTGTTCCATCGTCATTAGGTGGCCCTGAGCTTTACAATTAACTTTCAGTTTTGCGTCGGATTCTAAAATCTAGACTCACAGGGGAACGACCATAAGGTGCCCGAGGCAGCAAATGGACCCTTGGAGACAAATCGGCTGAATGCCGATATATTGAATCTCGACGCAATTTGAGTGTTCCATCGTCATTAGGAAGCCCTGAACGTTATTATTAACAACCAGTTTCGCGTCGGTTTCGAAAATCTAGACTCACAGGGCAGCGACCATAAGGAGTTCGAGGCAGCAATATCCCCATGGGGACAAGTCGGCTGGAGGCCAGTATGTTGAATCTCGATGCAATTTGAGTGTTCCATCGTCATTAGGAGGCCCTGAACGTTACAATTAACTATCAGTTTTGCATCGGATTCGAAAATCTGGACTCACAGGAGAACGAACATAAACAGCCCCAGGCAGCAATAGACCCTTGGAGACAAGTCGGCTGGAGGACGATGTATTGGATCGCGACGCAATTTGAGTGTTCCGTCGTAACTTGGAGGCCCTCAGTGTTACAATTAACTATCAGTTTTTCGTCGGATTCGAAAATCTAGACTCACAGGAGAACGATCATAAGGTGCCCGAGGCAGCAATAGACCCTTGGAGACAAGTCGGCTCGAGGACGATGTATTGGATCGCGACGCAATTTGAGTGCTCCATCGTCATTAGGATGCCGTGAACGTTACAATTAACTATCAGTTTTGCGTCGGATTTGAAAACGTTGAATCACCGCAGACGGACCATGTGGTGCCTGAGGCAGCGTATTCCCTTCGAGACAAGTCGGCTGGAGGACGATGTAGTGAATCTCGACGCAATTTGTGTGTTCCATCATCATTTGGAGGCCCTGAACATTACAATTAACTATCAGTTTTGCGTCGGATTCGAAAAACTAGACTCACAGGAGAAGGACCATGTGGTGCTCGAGGCAGCAATATACCCATGGAGACAAGTCTGCTGGAGGACGATGTATTGAAACTCAACGCAATTTGCGTGTTCCATCGTCATTAGGTGGCCCCGAGCTTTACAATTAACTATCAGCTTTGCGTCGGGTTCGAAAAACTAGACTCACAGGAGAACGATCATAAGGTGCCCAGGGCAGCAATAGACCCTTGGAGACAAGTCGGCTGGAAGACGATGTATTGGATCGCGACAATATTTGAATGTTCCATCGTCATTAGGAGGCCCTTATTGTTGCAATTAACTATCAGTTTTGCGTCGGATTCGAAAACGTAGAATAACCGGAGACGGAACATGTGATGCCCGAAGCAGCGATATCTCCTTGGAGACAAGTCGGCTGGAGCTCGATGTAGTGAATCTCGACGCAATTTGACTGTTCCATCGTCATTAGGACGCCCTAAACGTTACAATTAACTATCATTTTTCCGTCGGATTCTAAAATCTAGACTCACAGGAGAACGACCATAAGGTGCCCGAGGCAGCAATATCCCCTTGGAGACCAGTCCGCTGGAGGACGATGTATTGAATCGCGACGCAATTTGAGTGCTCCATCGTCATTAGGAGGCCCTGAAAATTACAATTAACTATCAGTTTCGCGTCGGATTCGAAAATGTAGTCTCACAGGAGAAGGACCATGTGGTGCCCGAGGCAGCAAAATCCCCTTGGAGACAAGAAGGCTGGAGAACGATGTATTGAATCTCGACGCAAATTGAGTGTTCCATCGTCATTAGGAGGACTGAACGTTACAATTAACTATCAGTTTTGCGTCGGATTCGAAAACGTAGAATCACTGGAGACGGAATATGTGGTGCCCGAGGCAGCGATATCCCCTTGGAGACAAGTTGCCTGGAGGAAGTCGTAGTGAATCTCGACGCAATTCGAGTGTTCCTTCGTTATTAGGAGGCCCTGAACGTTACAATTAGCTATCTGTTTTGTGTCGGATTCGAAAATCTAGACTCACAGGAGAACGACGATAAGGTGCCCGCTGCAGCAATAGACCCCTGGAGACAAGTCGACTCGAGGCCGATGTATTGAATCTCGACGCAATTTGAGTGTTCCATCGGCATTAGGAGGCCCTGAACGTTACAATTAACTATCTGTTTGCGTCGGATTCGAAAATCTAGACTCACAGGAGAACGACTGTAAGGTGCCGAGGCAGCAATGGACTCTTGGAGACAAATCGGCTAAAGGACGGTATGTTGAATCTCGACGCAATTTGCGTGTTCCATCGTCATTAGGAAGTCCTGATCGTTACAATTAACAATCAGTTACGCGTCGGTTTCGAAAATCTAGACTCACTGGAGACGGACCATAAGGTGCCCGAGGCAGCAATATCCCCTTTTAGACCAGTCCGCTGGAGGACGATGTATTGAATCGCGAAGCAATTTGAGTGCTCCATCGTCATTAGGAGGCCCTGAACGTTACAATTAACTATCACTTTTGCGTCGGATTCGAAAACGTAGAATCACCGGAGACTGACCATGTGGTGCCCGAGGCAGCGATATCTCTTTGGAGACAAGTCGGCTGGAGGACGATGTATTGAATCTCGACGCAATTTGAGTGTCCCACCGTCATTAGGTGGCCCTGAATGTTACAATTAACTATCAGTTTTCCGTCGGGTTCGAAAATCTAGACTCACAGGAGAAGGATCATAAGGTGCCCGAGGCAGGAATAGACCCTTGGAGACAAGTCGACTGGAGGACGATGTATTGGATCGGGACGCAACTTGAGTGTTCCATCGGCATTAGGAGGCCCTGAATGTTGTTATTAACTTTCAGTTTTTCGTCGGGTTCGAAGATCTAGACTAACAGGAGAACGACCATAAGGTGCCCGAGGCAGCAATGGACTCTTGGTGACAAGTCGGCTGAAGGATGATGTATTGAATCTCGACGCAATTTGAGTGTTCCATCGTCATTAGGTGGCCCTGAACATTACAATTCACTATCAGTTTTGCTTCGGATTCTAAAATCTAGACTCACAGGGGAACGACCATAAGGTGCCCGAGGCAGCAATAGACCCTTGGAGACAAATCGGCTGAATGCCGATATATTGAATCTCGTCGCAATTTGAGTGTTCCATCGTAACTAGGAGGACCTGAATGTTACAATTAACTATTAGGTTTTCCTCGGATTCGATAATCTAGACTCACTGGAGACGCACCATAAGGTGCCCGAAGCAGCAATAGACCCTTGGGGACAAGTCGGCTGGAGGACGATGTATTGAATCTCGACGCAATGTGAGTGTTCAGTCGTCATTAGGAGGCTCTGAACGTTACAATTAACTATCAGTTATGCTTCGGATTCGAAAATCTAGACTCACAGGAGAACGACCATAAGGTGCCCGAGGCAGCAACAGACCCTTGGAGATTAGTCGGCTGGTGGAAGGTATATTGAATCTCGACGCAATTTGAGTGTTCTATCGTCATTAGGAGGTGCTGAACGTTACAATTCACTATCATTTTTGCGTAGGATTCGAAAATCTAGACTCACAGGAGAAGGATCATATGGTGCCCGAGGCAGCAATAGAACCTTGGAGACAAATCGGCTAAATGCCAATGTATTGAATCTCGACGCAATTTGAGTGTTCCATCGTCATTACGAAGTCCTGATCGTTACAATTAACAATCAGTATCGCGTCGGTTTCGAAAATCTAGACTTACAGGACAGCGACCATAAGGAGCCCGAGGCAGCAAAATCCCCTTGGAGACAAGTCGGCTGGAGGCCTATGCATTGAATCTCGACGCAATTTGCGTGTTCCATCGTCATTAGGATTGCCTGAACGTTACAATTACTATCTATTTTGCGTCGGATTCGTAATTCTAGCCTCACAGGAGAACGACCATAAGGTGCCCGAGGCAGCAATAGACCCTTGGAGACAAGTCGGCTGGAGGACGATGTATTGGATCGCGAATCAATTTGAGTGCTCCATCGTCATTAGGAGGCCCTGAATGTTACAATTAACTATCAGTTTTTCGTCGGATTCAAAAATCTAGCCTCACTGGAAACGGACCATAAGGTGCCTGAGGCAATATCCCCTTGGAGACCAGTCCGCTGGAGGACGATGTATTGAATCGCGACGCATTTTGAGTGTTCGATCGTCATTAGGAGGCGCTGAACGTTACAATTCACTATCATGTTTGCGTCGGATTCGAAAATCTAGACCCACAGTAGAAGGATCATATTGTGCCCGAGACAGCAATATCCCCTTGGAGACAAGTCGCCTTGAGGTCGAAGTATTGAATCTCGACGCAATTTGAGTGTTCCATCGGCATTAGGAAGCACTGAACGTTACAATTAACAATCGGTTTCGCGTCGGATTCGAAAATCTAAACTCACAGGAGAGCGACCATAAGGAGCCTGAGGCAGCAATATCACAATGGAGACAAGTCGGCTGGAGGACGATGTATTGAGTCTCGACGCAATTTGAGTGTTCCATCGTCATTAGGAGGCCCTGAACGTTACAATTAACTGTCAGTTTTTCGTCGGATACGAAAATCTAAATTCACAGGAAAACGATCATAAGGTGCCCCAGGCGGCAATAGACCCTTGGAGACAAGTCGGCTGGAGGACGATATATTGGACCGCGACGCAATTTGAGAGTTCCATCGTATCTAGGAGGACCTGAATGTTACAATTAACTATCAGTCTATCGTCGGATTCGAAAATGTAGACTCACTGGAGACGGACCATAAGGTGCCCGAAGCAGTAATATCCCCTTGGAGACCAGTTAGCTGGAGGACGATGTATTGAATCGCGACGCAATTTGAGTGTTCCATCGTCATTAGGAGGCCCTCAACGTTACAATTAACAATCAGTTTCGCGTCGGATTCGAAAATCTAGACTCACAGGAGAAGGACCATATGGTGCCCGAGGCGGCAACATCCCAATGGAGACAAGTCGGCTGGAGGGGGATGTATTGAATCTCGACGCAATTTGAGTGTTTCATCGTCATTAGGGGGCGCTGAACGTTACAATTAACTAACAGTTATGCGTCGGATTCGCAAATCTAGACTAACAGGAGAACGATCATAAGGTTCCCGTGGCAGCAATATCCCCTGGAGACAAGTCGGCTGGACGGCGACGTATTGAATCTCGACGCAATTTGAGTGTTCCATCGTCATTAGGAGGCCCTGAACGTTACAATTAACTATCAGTTTCGCGTCGGCTTCAAAAATCTAGACTCACTGGAGACGGGCCGTAAGGTGCCCGAGGCTATATCCCCTTGGAGACCAGTCCGCTGGAGGACGGTGTAGAGAATCTCGACACAATTTGAGTGTTCCATCGTCATTAGGAGGCCCTGAACATTACAATTAACAATCAGTTTTGTGTCGGATTCTAAAATCTAGACCTACAGGGAAACGACCATATGATGCCCGAATCAGCAATAGACCCTTGGAGACAAATCGGCTGATTGCCGATGTATTGAGTCTCGGCGCAATTTCAGTGTTCCATCGTCATTAGGAATCCCTGACCGTTACAATTAACAATCAGTTTCGCGTCGGATTCGAAAATCTAGACTCACAGGAGAGCGACCATAAGTAGCCCGAGGCAGCAATATCACCATGGAGACAAGTCGGCTGGAGGACGATGTATTGAATCGAGACGCAAGGTGAGTGTTGCATCGTCATTAGGAGGCCCTGAACGTTACAATTATCTATCATTTTTGCGTCGGATTCGAAAATTTAGACTCACAGGAGAACGACCATAAGGTGCCTGAGGCAGCAATAGACCCTTGGAGACCATTCGGCTGGAGGACGATATTTTGACTCTCGACGCAATTTGAGTGTTCCATCGCCATTAGGAGGCGCTGAACGTTACAGTTAACTATCATTTTAGCGTCGGATTCGAAAATCTATTCACAGGAGAAGGATCATATGGTGCCCGAGACAGCAATACCCCCTTGGATACAAGTCGGCTGGAGGACGATGTATTGAATCTCGACGCAATTTGAGTGCTCCATCGTCATTAGGAGGCCCTGAACGTTACAATAAACTATTACTTTCGCGTCGGATTCAAAAATCTAGACTCACAGGAGACGGACTATTTGGAGCCCGAGACAAGTCGGCTGGAGGACGATGTATTGGATCGCGAATCAGTTTGGGTGCTCCATCGTTATTAGGAGGTCCTGAATGTTACAATTAACTATCAGTTTTTCGTCGGATTAGAAAATCTAGACCCACATGAGAACGACCATAAGGTGCCCGAGGCAGCAATAGACCTTTGGAGACAAGTCGGCTGAAGGACGATGTATTGAATCTCGGCGCAATTTGAGTGGTCCATCGTCATTAGGAGGCCCTGAACGTTACAATAAACTATTAGTTTCGCGTCGGATTCAAAAATCTAGACTCACAGGAGACGGACTATTTCGAGCCCGAGGCAGCAATAGACCCTTGGAGACAAGTCGGCTGGAGGACGATGTATTAGATCGCGAATCAATTTGGGTGCTCCATCGTCATTAGGAGGCCCTGAATGTTACAATTAACTATCAGTTTTTCGTCGGATTCAAAAATCTAGACTCACTGGAGACGGACCGTAAGGTGCCTGAGGCTATATCCCCTTGGAGACCAGTCCGCTGGAGGACGATGTATTGAATCGCGACGCAATTTGAGTGTTCGATCGTCATTAGGAGGCGCTGAACGTTACAATTAACTATCATTTTTGCGCCGGATTCGAAAATCTAGACACACAGGAAAACGACCATAAAGTGCCCGAGGCAGCAATAGACCCTTGGAGACAAATCGGCTAAATGCCGATATATTGAATCTCGACGCAATTTAAGTGTTCCATCGTCATTACGAAGTCCTGATCGTTACAATTAACAATCAGTTTCGCGTCGGTTTCGAAAATCTAGACTTACAGGATAGCGACCATAAGGAGCCCGAGGCAGCAAAATCCCCTTGGAGACAAGTCGGCTGGAGGCCTATGCATTGAATCTCGACGCAATTTGCGTGTTCCATCGTCATTAGGATTGCCTGAACGTTACAATTACTATCTATTTTGCGTCGGATTCGTAATTCTAGCCTCACAGGAGAACGACCATAAGGTGTCCGAGGCAGCAAAAGACCCTTGGAGACAAGTCGGCTGGAGGACGATGTATTGGATCGCGAATCAATTTGAGTGCTCCATCGTCATTAGGAGGCCCTGAATGTTACAATTAACTATCAGTTTTTCGTCGGATTCAAAAATCTAGCCTCACTGGAAACGGACCATAAGGTGCCTGAGGCAATATCCCCTTGGAGACCAGTCCGCTGGAGGACGATGTATTGAATCGCGACGCATTTTGAGTGTTCGATCGTCATTAGGAGGCGCTGAACGTTACAATTCACTATCATGTTTGCGTCGGATTCGAAAATCTAGACCCACAGTAGAAGGATCATATTGTGCCCGAGACAGCAATATCCCCTTGGAGACAAGTCGCCTTGAGGCCGAAGTATTGAATCTCGACGCAATTTGAGTGTTCCATCGGCATTAGGAAGCACTGAACGTTACAATTAACAATCGGTTTCGCGTCGGATTCGAAAATCTAAACTCACAGGAGAGCGACCATAAGGAGCCCGAGGCAGCAATATCCCAATGGAGACAAGTCGGCTGGAGGACGATGTATTGCGTCGCGACGCAATTTGAGTGTTCCATCGTCATTAGGTGGCCCTGAACGTTTCAATTAACTATCAGTTTTTCGTCGGATACGAAAATCTAAATTCACAGGAAAACGATCATAAGGTGCCCCAGGCGGCAATAGACCCTTGGAGACAAGTCGGCTGGAGGACGATATATTGGATCGCGACGCAATTTGTGAGTTCCATCGTAACTAGGAGGACCTGAATGTTACAATTAACTATCAGTCTATCGTCGGATTCGAAAATGTAGACTCACTGGAGACGGACCATAAGGTGCCCGAAGCAGTAATATCCCCTTGGAGACCAGTTAGCTGGAGGACGATGTATTGAATCGCGACGCAATTTGAGTGTTCCATCGCCATTAGGAGGCGCTGAACGTTACAGTTAACTATCATTTTAGCGTCGGATTCGAAAATCTATTCACAGGTGAAGGATCATATGGTGCCCGAGACAGCAATACCCCCTTGGATACAAGTCGGCTGGAGGACGATGTATTGAATCTCGACGCAATTTGAGTGCTCCATCGTCATTAGGAGGCCCTAAACGTTACAATGAACTATTACTTTCGCGTCGGATTCAAAAATCTAGACTCACAGGAGACGGACTATTTGGAGCCCGAGACAAGTCGGCTGGAGGACGATGTATTGGATCGCGAATCAGTTTGGGTGCTCCATCGTTATTAGGAGGTCCTGAATGTTACAATTAACTATCAGTTTTTCGTCGGATTAGAAAATCTAGACCCACATGAGAACGACCATAAGGTGCCCGAGGCAGCAATAGACCTTTGGAGACAAGTCGGCTGAAAGACGACGTATCGAATCTCGGCGCAATTTGAGTGGTCCATCGTCATTAGGAGGCCTTGAACGTTACAATAAACCATTAGTTTCGCGTCGGATTCAAAAATCTAGACTCACAGGAGACGGACTATTTCGAGCCCGAGGCAGCAATAGACCCTTGGAGACAAGTCGGCTGGAGGACGATTTATTGGATCGCGAATCAATTTGGGTGCTCCATCGTCATTAGGAGGCCCTGAATGTTACAATTAACTATCAGTTTTTCGTCGGATTCAAAAATCTAGACTCACTGGAGACGGACCATAAGGTGCCTGAGGCTATATCCCCTTGGAGACCAGTCCGCTGGAGGACGATGTATTGAATCGCGACGCAATTTGAGTGTTCGATCGTCATTAGGAGGCGCTGAACGTTACAATTAACTATCATTTTAGCGTCGAATTCGAAAATCTACTCGCAGGAGAAGGATCATATGGTGCCCGAGACAGAAATATCCCCTTGGATTCAAGTCGGCTGGAGGACGATGTATTGAATCTCGACGCAATTTGAGAGTTCAATCGTCATTAGGAGGCCCTGAACGTTACTATTAACAATCAGTTTTGCGTCGGATTCGAAAATCTAAACTCACAGGAGAGCGACCATAAGGAGCCCGAGGCATCAATATCCCAATGGAGACAAGTCGGCTGGAGGACGATGTATTGAATCTCGACGCAATTTGAGTGTTCCATCGTCATTATGAATCCCTGAACGTTACAATTAACTATCAGTTTTTCGTCGGATTCGAAAATCGAAATTCACAGGAAAACGATCATAAGGTGCCCCAGGCAGCAATAGACCCTTGGAGACAAGTCGACTGGAGGACGATATATTGGATCGCGACGCAATTTGAGAGTTCCATCGTAACTAGGAATACCTGAATGTTACAATTAACTATCAGTCTTTCGTCGGATTCGAAAATCTAGACTCACTGCAGACGGACCATAAGGTGCCCGAATCAGCAATATCCCCTTGCAGACCAGTTAGCTGGAGGACGATGTATTGAATCGCGACGCAATTTGAGTGTTCCATCGTCATTAGGAGAACCTGAACGTTACAATTAACAATCAGTTTCGCGTCGGATTCGAAAATCTAGACTCACAGGAGAAGGGCCATATGGTGCCCGAGGCAGCAATATCCCCTTGGAGACAAGTCGGCTGGAGGATGATGTATTGAATCTCGACGGAATTTGAGTGTTCCATCGTCATTAGGAGGCGCTGAACGTTACAATTGACTAACAGTTATGCGTCGGATTCGCAAATCTAGACTAACAGGAGAACGACCATAAGGTGCCCGAGGCAGCAACAGACCCTTGGAGACAAGTCGGCTGGAAGCCGATGTATTGAATCTCGACGCAATTTGAGTGTTCCATCGTCATTAGGAGGCCCTGACCGTTACAATTAACTACCATATTTGCGTCGGATTCGAAAATCTAGACTCACAGGAGAACGACCATAAGGTGCCCGAGGCAGCAATAGACCCTTGGAGACAAGTCGGCTTGAGGGCGATGTATTGACTCTCGACGCAATTTGAGTGTCCCATCGTCATTAGGGGGGGCTGAACGTCACAATTAACTATCATTTTAGCGTCGGATTCGAAAATCTACTCGCAGGAGAAGGATCATATTGTGAGCGAGACAGAAATATCCCCTTGGATACAAGTCGGCTGGAGTACGATGTATTGAATCTCGACGCTACTTGAGTGATCCGTCGTCATTAGGAGGCCCTGAAAGTTGCAATTTACTATCAGTTACGCGTCGGTTTCGAAAATCTAGACTCACTGGAGACGGACCATAAGGTGCCCGAGGCAGCAATATCCCCTTTTAGACCAGTCCGCTGGAGGACTATGTATTGAATCGCGACGCAATTTGAGTGCTCCATCGTCATTAGGTGGCCCTGAACGTTACAATTAACTATCAGTTTTGCGTCGGATTCGAAAACGTAGAATCACCGGAGACTGACCATGTGGTGCCCGAGGCAGCGATATCTCTTTGGAGACAAGTCGGCTGAAGGACGATGTATTGAATCTCGACGCAATTTGAGTGTCCCACCGTCATTAGGTGGCCCTGAATGTTGCAATTAACTATCAGTTTTCCGTCGGGTTCGAAAATCTAGACTCACAGGAGAAGCATCATAAGGTGCCCGAGGCAGGAATAGACACTTGGAGACAAGTCGACTGGAGGACGATGTATTGGATCGGGACGCAACTTGAGTGTTCCATCGGCATTAGGAGGCCCTGAATGTTATAATTAACTTTCAGTTTTTCGTCGGGTTCGAAGATCTAGACTAACAGGAGAACGACCATAAGGTGCCCGAGGCAGCAATGGACTCTTGGTGACAAGTCGGCTGAAGGATGATGTATTGAATCTCGACGGAATTTTGAGTGTTCCATCGTCATTAGGTGGCCCTGAACATTACAATTCACTATCAGTTTTGCGTCGGATTCTAAAATCTAGACTCACAGGGGAACGACCATGAAGTGCCCGAGGCAGCAATAGACCCTTGGAGACAAATCGGCTGAATGCCGATATATTGAATCTCGACGCAATTTGAGTGTTCCATCGTAACTAGGAGGCCCTGAATGTTACAATTAACTATCAGTTTTTCCTCGGATTCGATAATCTAGACTCACTGGAGACGGACCATAAGGTGCCCGAAGCAGCAATAGACCCTTGGGGACAAGCCGGCTGGAGGACGATGTATTGAATCTCGACGCAATGTGAGTGTTCAATCGTCATTAGGAGGCGCTGAACGTTACAATTAACTATCAGTTATGCGTCGGATTCGAAAATCTAGACTCACAGGAGAAAGATCATATGTGCCCGAGACAGCTATATCCCCTAGGAGACAAGTCGGCTTGTGGACGTTGTAGTGAATCTCGACGCAATTTGAGTGTTCCATGGTCATTAGGAGGCCCTGAACGTTACAATTAACTATTAGTTTCGCGTCGGATTAAAAAAATCTAGACGCACATGAGACGGACGACATGGAGCCCGAGGCAGCAATATCCCCTTGTAGACAAGTCGGCTGGAGGCCGATGGATTGAATCTCGACGCAATTTGAGTGTTCAGTCGTCATTAGGAGGCGCTGAACGTTACAATTCACTATCATTTTTGCGTCGGATTCGAAAATCTAGGCTCACTGGAGACGGACCATAAGGTGCACGAAGCAGCAATATCCGCTTGGAGACAAGTCGGCTGGAGGACGATGTATTGACTCTCGACGCAATTTGGGTGTTCCTTCGTCATTAGTAGGTGCTGAACGTTACAATTAACTATCAATTTTGCGTCGGATTCGAAAATCTAGACTCACAGGAGAACGACCATAAGGTGCCCGATTCAGCAACAGACCCTTGGAGACAAGTCGGCTGGTGGCCGATGTATTGAATCTCGTCGCAATTGGAGTGATCCATCGTCATTAGGAGGCGCTGAACGTTACAATTAACTATCAGTTATGCGTCGGATTCGAAAATCTAGACTCACAGGAGCACGACCATAAGGTGCCCGAGGCAGCAACAGCCCCTTGGAGACAAGTCGACTGGAGGCCGATGTATTGAATCTCTACGCAATTTGAGTGTTCTATCGTCATTAGGAGGCGCTGAACGTTACAATTAACTATCATTTTTGCGTCGGATTCGAAAATCTAGACTCACAGGAGACTGAACATATGGTGCGCGAGGCAGCAATATCCCCTTGGAGACAAGTGGGCTGGAGGCCGATGTTTTGAATCTCGACGCAATTTGAGTGTTCCACCGTCATTAGGAAGACCTGAACGTTACAATTAACTATCATTTTTTCGTCGGATTCGAAAATCTAGACCCACAGGAGAACGACCATCAGGTGCCCGAGTCAGCAACAGTCCCTTGGAGATTAGTCGGCTGGAGGCCGGTGTATTGCATCTCGACTCAATTTGAGTGTTCTATCGTCATTAGGAGGTGCTGAACATTACAATTCACTATCATTTTTGCGTCGGATTCGAAAATCTAGACTCACAGGAGCAGGATCATATAGTGCCCGAGACAGCAATATCCCCTTGGAGACAAGTCGGCTGGAGGACGATGTATTGGATCGCGACGCAATTTGAGTGTTCCATCGTCATTAGGAGGCCCTGAACGTTACAATTAACTATCAGTTTTGCGTCGGATTCGAAAATCTAGAGTAACAGGAGAACGACCATAAGGTGCCTGAGGCAGCAATGGACTCTTGGTGACAAGTCGGCTGAAGGACGATATATTGATCTCGACGCAATTTGAGTGTTCCATCGTCTTTAGGTGGCCCTGAACGTTACAATTAACTATCAGTTTCGCGTCGGATTCGAAAATCTAGACTCACAGGAGACGGACCATAAGGAGCCCGAGGCAGCAATATCCCCTTGTTGACAAGTCGGCAGGATGTCGATGTATTGACTTTCGACGCAATTTGAGTGTTCCATCGTCATTAGGAGGCGCTGAACGTTACAATTAATTATCATTTTTGCGTCGGATTCGAAAATCTAGACACACAGGAAAACGACCACAAAGTGCCCGAGGCAGCAATAGACCCTTGGAGACAAATCGGCTAAATGCCGATATATTGAATCTCGACGGAATTTGAGTGTTCCATCGTCATTACGATTGCCTGAACGTTACAATTACTATCTATTTTGCGTCGGATTCGTAATTCTAGCCTCACAGGAGAACGACCATAAGGTGCCCGAGGCAGCAATAGACCCTTGGAGACAAGTCGGCTCGAGGCCGATGTATTGAATCTCGACGCAATTTGAGTGTTCCATCGTCATTAGGAGGCCCTGAACGTTACAATTAATTATTTGGTTTGCGTGTGATTCGAAAATCTAGACTCACAGGAGAACGACCTTAAGGTCCCCGACTAAGCAATGGACTCTTGGAGACATATCGTCTGATTTACGATATACTGAATCTCGACGCAATTTCAGTGTTCCATCGTCATTAGGAGGCCCTGAACGTTACAATTAACTATCAGTTTCGCGTCGGATTCGAAAATATAGACTCACAGGACAGCGACCATAAGGAGCCCGAGGCAGCAATATCCCCTTGGAGACAAGTCGGCTGGAGACCGATGTGTTGAATCTCGACGCAATTTGAGTGTTCCACCGTCATTAGGAGGCGCTGAACGTTACAATTAACTATCATTTTTGCGTCGGATTCGAAAATCTAGACTCACAGGAGACTGACCATATGGTGCCCGAGGCAGCAATATCCCCTTGGAGACAAGAGGGCTGGAGGCCGGTGTATCGAATCTCGACGCAATTTGAGTGTTCTATCGTCCATAGGAGGTGCTGAACATTAGAATTCACTATCATTTTTGCGTCGGATTCGAAAATGTAGACTCACAGGAGCAGGATCATATAGTGCCCGAGACAGCAATATCCCCTTGGAGACAAGTCGGCTGGAGGACGAAGTATTGGATCGCGACGCAATTTGAGTGTTCCATCGTCATTAGGAGGCCCTGAACGTTACAATTAACTATCAGTTTTGCGTCGGATTCGAAAATCTAGACTAACAGGAGAACGACCATAAGGTGCCCGAGGCAGCAATGGACTCTTGGTGACAAGTCGGCTGAAGGACGATGTATTGATCTCGACGCAATTTGAGTGTTCCATCGTCTTTAGGAGGCCCTGAACGTTACAATTAACTATCAGATTCGCGTCGGATTCGAAAATCTAGACTCACAGGAGACGGACCACAAGGAGCCCGAGGCAGCAATATCCCCTTGTTGACAAGTCGGCAGGATGTCGATGTATTGACATTCGACGCAATTTGAGTGTTCCATCGTCATTAGGAGGCGCTGAACGTTACAATTAACTATCATTTTTGCGTCGGATTCGAGAATCTAGACACACAGGAAAACGACCATAAAGTGCCCGAGGCAGCAATAGACACTTGGAGACAAATCGGCTAAATGCCGATATATTGAATCTCGACGCAATTTGAGTGTTCCATCGTCATTAGGAAGTCCTGACCGTTACAATTAACAATCAGTTTCGCGTCGGTTTCGAAAATCTAGACTTACAGGACAGCGACCATAAGGAGCCCGAGGCAGCAAAATCCCCTTGGAGACAAGTCGGCTGGAGGCCGATGCATTGAATCTCGACGCAATTTGCGTGTTCCATCGTCATTAGGAGGGCCTGAACGTTACAATCACTATCTATTTTCCGTCTGATTCGTAATTCTAGCCTCACAGGAGAACGACCATAAGGTGCCCGAGGCAGCAATAGACCCTTGGAGACAAGTCGGCTGGAGGACGATGTATTGGATCGCGAATCAATTTGAGTGCTCCATCGTCATTAGGAGGCCCTGAATGTTACAATTAACTATCAGTTTTTCGTCGGATTCAAAAATCTAGCCTCACTGGAGATGGACCATAAGGTGCCTGAGGCTATATCCCCTTGGAGACCAGTGCGCTGAATTGAATCGCGACGCATTTTGAGTGTTTCGATCGTCATTAGGAGGCGCTGAACGTTACAATTCACTATCATGTTTGCGTCGGATTCGAAATCTAGACCCACAGTAGAAGGATCATATTGTGCCGAGACAGCAATATCCCCTTGGAGACAAGCCGCCTTGAGGCCGAAGTATTGAATCTCGACGAAATTTGAGTGTTCCATCGGCATTAGGAAGCCCTGAACGTTACAATTAACAATCAGTTACGCGTCGGATTCGAAAATCTAAACTCACAGGGAGAGCGACCATAAGGAGCCCGAGGCAGCAATATCCCAATGGAGACAAGTCGGCTGGAGGACGATGTATTGAGTCTCGACGCAATTTGAGTGTTCCATCGTCATTAGGAGGCCCTGAACGTTACAATTAACTATCAGTTTTTCGTCGGATACGAAAATCTAAATTCACAGGAATACGATCATAAGGTGCCCCAGGCGGCAATAGACCCTTGGAGACAAATCGGCTGGAGGACGATATATAGGATCGCGACGCAATTTGAGAGTTCCATCGTAACTAGGAGGACCTGAATGTTACAATTAACTAACAGTCTTTCGTCGGATTCGAAAATGTAGACTCACTGGAGACGGACCATAAGGTGCCCGAAGCAGTAATATCCCCTTGGAGACCAGTTAGCTGGAGGACGATGTATTGAATCGCGACGCAATTTGAGTGTTCCATCGTCATTAGGAAGCCCTGATCGTTACAATTAACTATCAGTTTCGCGTCGGATTCGAAAATCTAGGACTCACAGGTGAAGGGACCATATGGTGCCCGAGGCGGCAATATCCCCATGGAGGAAAAGTCGGCTGGAGGGGCGATGTATTGAATCTCGACGCAAATTGAGTGTTTCATCGTCATTAGGGGGGCGCTGAACGTTACAATTAACTAACAGTTATGCGTCGGATTCGCAAATCTAGACTAACAGGAGAACGATCATAAGGTTCCCGAGGCAGCAATATCCCCTTGGAGACAAGTCGGCTGGGACGGCGATGTATTGAATCTCGACGCAATTTGAGTGTTCCATCGTCATTAGGAGGCCCTGAACGTTACAAATAACTATCAGTTTCGCGTCGGCTTCAAAAATCTAAACTCACTGGAGACGGGCCATAAGGTGCCCGAGGGCTATATCACCTTGGAGACCAGTCCCGCTGGAGGACGATGTAGTGAATCTCGACGCAATTTGTGTGTTCCATCGTCATTAGGAGGCCCTGAACATTACAATTAACAATCAGTTTTGTGTCGGATTCTAAAATCTAGACCTACAGGGAAACGACCATATGATGCCCGAGGCAGCAATAGACCCTTGGAGACAAATCGGCTGAATGCCGATGTATTGAGTCTCGGCGCACTTTGAGTGTTCCATCGTCATTAGGAATCCCTGACCGTTACAATTAACAATCACTTTCGCGTCGGATTCGAAAATCTAGACTCATAGGGAGAGCGACCATAAGTAGCCCGAGGCAGCAATATCACCATGGAGACAAGTCGGCTGGAGGACGATGTATTGAGTCGAGACGCAATTTGAGTGTTGCATTCGTCATTAGGAGGCCCTGAACGTTACAATTAACTATCATTTTTGCGTCGGATTCGAAAATTTAGACTCACAGGAGAACGACCATAAGGTGCCCGAGGCAGCAATAGACCCTTGGAGACCATTCGGCTGGAGGACGATATATTGACTCTCGACGCAATTTGAGTGTTCCATCGTCATTAGGAGGCGCAGAACGTTACAGTTAACTATCATTTTAGCGTCGGATTCGAAAATCTATTCACAGGAGAAGGATCATATGGTGCTTGAGTCAGCAATACCCCCTTGGATACAAGTCGGCTGGAGGACGATGTATTGAATCTCGACGCAATTTGAGTGCTCCATCGTCATTAGGAGGCCCTGAACGTTACAATAAACTATTACTTTCGCGTCGGATTCAAAAATCTAGACTCACAGGAGACGGACAATTTGGAGCCCGAGACAAGTCGGCTGGAGGACGATGTATTGAATCTCGGCGCAATTTGAGTGGTCCATCGTCATTAGGAGGCCCTGAATGTTACAATAAACTATTAGTTTCGCGTCGGATTCAAAAATCTAGACTCACAGGAGACGGACTATTTCGAGCCCGAGGCAGCAATAGACCCTTGGAGACAAGTCGGCTGGAGGACGATGTGTTGGATCGCGAATCAATTTGGGTGCTCCATCGTCATTAGGAGGCCCTGAATGTTACAATTAACTATCAGTTTTTCGTCGGATTCAAAAATCTAGACTCACTGGAGACGGACCATAAGGTGTCTGAGGCTATATCCCCTTGGAGACCAGTCCGCTGGAGGACGATGTATTGAATCGCGACGCAATTTGAGTGTTCGATCGTCATTAGTAGGCGCTGAACGTTACAATTCACTATCATGTTTGCGTCGGATTCGAAAATCTAGACTCACAATAGAAGGAACATATTGTGCCCGAGACAGCAATATCCCCTTGGAGACAAGTCGGCTGGAGGCCGAAGTATTGAATCTCGACGCAATTTGAGTGTTCCATCGTCATTAGGAGGCCCTGAAAGTTACAATTAACTATCAGTTTTTCGTCGGATTTGAAAATCGAAATTCACAGGAAAACGATCATAAGGTGCCCCAGGCAGGCAATAGACCCTTGGAGACAAGTCGACTGGAGGACGATATATTGGATCGCGACGCAATTTGAGAGTTCCATCGTAACTAGGAGGACCTGAATGTTACAATTAACTATCAGTCTTTCGTCGGATTCGAAAATCTAAACTCACAGGAGAGCGACCATAAGGAGCCCGCGGCAGCAATATCCCAATGGAGACAAGTCGGCTGGAGGACGATGTATTGAATCTCGACGCAATTTGAGTGTTCCATCGTCATTATGAGGCCCTGAACGTTACAATTAACTATCAGTTTTTCGTCGGATTTGAAAATCGAAATTCACAGGAAAACGATCATAAGGTGCCCCAGGCAGCAATAGACCCTTGGAGACAAGTCGACTGGAGGACGATATATTGGATCGCGACGCAATTTGAGAGTTCCATCGTAACTAGGAGGACCTGAATGTTACAATTAACTATCAGTCTTTCGTCGGATTCGAAAATCTAGACTCACTGCAGACGGACCATAAGGTGCCCGAAGCAGCAATATCCCCTTGCAGACCAGTTAGCTGGAGGACGATGTATTGAATCGCGACGCAATTTGAGTGTTCCATCGTCATTAGGAGAACCTGAACGTTACAATTAACAATCAGTTTCGTGTCGGATTCGAAAATCTAGACCCACAGGAGAAGGACCATATGGTGCCCGAGGCAGCAATTTCCCCTTGGTGACAAGTCGGCTGGAGGATGATGTATTGAATCTCGACGGAATTTGAGTGTTCCATCGACATTAGGAGGCGCTGAACGTTACAATTGACTAACAGTTATGCGTCGGATTCGCAAATCTAGACTAACAGG
The DNA here is from genome assembly GCF_021461395.2 of Schistocerca americana. Classification (NCBI taxonomy): domain Eukaryota; kingdom Metazoa; phylum Arthropoda; class Insecta; order Orthoptera; family Acrididae; genus Schistocerca; species Schistocerca americana. The sequence continues at coordinate 1,133,328 of NW_025726357.1, forward strand.
AGAACGACCATAAGGTGCCCGAGGCAGCAACAGACCCTTGGAGACAAGTCGGCTGGAAGCCGATGTATTGAATCTCGACGCAATTTGAGTGTTCCATCGTCATTAGGAGGCCCTGACCGTTACAATTAACTATCACATTTGCGTCGGATTCGAAAATCTAGACTCACAGGAGAACGACCATAAGGTGCCCGAGGCAGCAATAGACCCTTGGAGACAAGTCGGCTTGAGGGCGATGTATTGACTCTCGACGCAATTTGAGTGTCCCATCGTCATTAGGGGGGGCTGAACGTTACAATTAACTATCATTTTAGCGTCGGATTCGAAAAGCGACTCGCAGGAGAAGGATCATATTGTGCCCGAGACAGAAATATCCCCTTGGATACAAGTCGGCTGGAGTACGATGTATTGAATCTCAACGCTACTTGAGTGATCCGTCGTCATTAGGAGGCCCTGAATGTTGCAATTTACTATCAGTTTCGCGTCGGATTAGAAAATCTAGACTCACTGGAGACGGACCATAAGGTGCCCGAAGCTATATCCCCTTGCAGACCAGTCCGCTGGAGGACAATGTATTGAATCGCGACATAATTTGAGTGTTCCATCGTCATTAGGAGGCCCTGCACGTTACAATTAACTATCAGTTTTGCTTCGTTATAGAAAATCTAGACTCACAGGAAAACGATCATTAGGTGAGCCAGGCAGCAATAGACCCTTGAAGACAACTCGGCTGGAGTACGATGTATTGGATCGCGACGCAATTTGAGTGTTCCATCGTAACTAGCAGGCCCCGAATGTTACAATTAACCATCAGTTTTTCGTCGGATTCGAAAATCTAGACTCACAGGAGACGGACCACATGGAGCCCGAGGCAGCAATATCCCCTTGTAGACAAGTCGGCTGGAGGTCGATGTATTGTCTCTCGACGCAATTTGATTGTTCCATCGTCATTAGGAGGCCCTGATTGTTGCAATTAACTATCTGTTTTGCGTCGGATTCGAAAATGTAGACTCACAGGAGAACGACCATAAGGTGCCCGAGGCTGCAATAGATCCTTGGAGACAAGCCGGCTAGAGGCCGATGTATTGAATCTCGACGCTATTTGAGTGTTCCATCGTCATTAAGAGGCCCTGAATGTTACAATTAACTATCAGTTTTTCGTCGGATTCGTAAATCTAGACTCACTGGAGACGGACCATAAGGTGCCTGAGGCTATATCCCCTTGGAGACCAGACCGCTGGAGGACGATGTATAGAATCGCGACGCAATTTGAGTGTTCGATCGTCATTAGTAGGCGCTGAACGTTACAATTCACTATCATGTTTGCGCCGGATTCGAAAATCTAGACTCACAATAGAAGGAACATATTGTGCCCGAGACAGCAATATCCCCTTGGAGACAAGTCGGCTGGAGGCCGAAGTATTGAATCTCGACGCAATTTGAGTGTTCCATCGTCATTAGGAGGCCCTGATCGTTACAATTAACTATCATTTTAGCGTCGGATTCGAAAATCTACTCGAAGGAGAAGCATCATATGGTGCCCGAGACAGAAATATCCCCTTGGATACAAGTCGGCTGGAGGACGATGTATTGAATCTCGACGCAATTTGAGAGTTCAATCGTCATTAGGAGGCCCTGAACGTTACTATTAACAATCAGTTTTGCGTCGGATTCGAAAATCTAAACTCACAGGAGAGCGACCATAAGGAGCCCGAGGCAGCAATATCCCAATGGAGACAAGTCGGCTGGAGGACGATGTATTAAATCTCGACGCAATTTGAGTGTTCCATCGTCATTATGAGGCCCTGAACGTTACAATTAACTATCAGTTTTTCGTCGGATTCGAAAATCGAAATTCACAGGAAAACGATCATAAGGTGCCCCAGGCAGCAATAGACCCTTGGAGACACGTCGACTGGAGGACGATATATTGGATCGCGACGCAATTTGAGAGTTCCATCGTAACTAGGAGGGCCTGAATGTTATAATTAACTATCAGTCTTTCGTCGGATTCGAAAATCTAGACTCACTGCAGACGGACCATAAGGTGCCCGAAGCAGCAATATCCCCTTGCAGACCAGTTAGCTGGAGGACGATGTATTGAATCGCGACGCAATTTGAGTGTTCCATCGTCATTAGGAGAACCTGAACGTTACAATTAACAATCAGTTTCGCGTCGGATTCGAAAATCTAGACTCACAGGAGAAGGACCATATGGTGCCCGAGGCAGCAATATCCCCTTGGTGACAAGTCGGCTGGAGGATGATGTAGTGAATCTCGACGGAATTTGAGTGTTCCATCGTCATTAGGAGGCGCTGAACGTTACAATTGACTAACAGTTATGCGTCGGATTCGCAAATCTAGACTAACAGGAGAACGACCATAAGGTGCCCGAGGCAGCAACAGACCCTTGGAGACAAGTCGGCTGGAAGCCGATGTATTGAATCTCGACGCAATTTGAGTGTTCCATCGTCATTAGGGGGGGCTGAACGTTACAATTAACTATCATTTTAGCGTCGGATTCGAAAATCTACTCGCAGGAGCAGGATCATATTGTGCCCGAGACAGAAATATCCCCTTGGATACAAGTCGGCTGGAGTACGATGTATTGAATCTCGACGCTACTTGAGTGATCCGTCGTCATTAGGAGGCCCTGAATGTTGCAATTTACTATCAGTTTCGCGTCGGATTAGAAAATCTAGACTCACTGGAGACGGACCATAAGGTGCCCGAAGCTATATCCCCTTGCAGACCAGTCCGCTGGAGGACAATGTATTGAATCGCGACATAATTTGAGTGCTTCATCGTCTTTAGGAGGCCCTGAACGTTACAATTAACTATCAGTTTTGCGTCGGATTCGAAAACGTAGAATCACCGGAGACAGACCATGTGCTGCCCGAGGCAGCGATATCCTCTTGGAGACAAGTCGGCTGGACGACGATGTAGTGAATCTCGACGCAATTTGAGTGTTCCATCGTCATTAGGAGGCCCTGTACGTTACAATTAACTATCAGTTTTGCGTCGTTATAGAAAATCTAGACTCACAGGAAAACGATCATTAGGTGCCCCAGGCAGCAATAGACCCTTGAAGACAAGTCGGCTGGAGTACGATGTATTGGATCGAGACGCAATTTGAGTGTTCCATCGTAACTAGCAGGCCCCGAATGTTACAATTAACCATCAGTTTTTCGTCGGATTCGAAAATCTAGACTCACAGGAGACGGACCACATGGAGCCCGAGGCAGCAATATCCCCTTGTAGACAAGTCGGCTGGAGGTCGATGTATTGTCTCTCGACGCAATTTGATTGTTCCATCGTCATTAGGAGGCCCTGATTGTTGCAATTAACTATCTGTTTTGCGTCGGATTCGAAAATGTAGACTCACAGGAGAACGACCATAAGGTGCCCGAGGCTGCAATAGATCCTTGGAGACAAGCCGGCTAGAGGCCGATGTATTGAATCTCGACGCTATTTGAGTGTTCCATCGTCATTAGGAGGCCCTGAATGTTACAATTAACTATCAGTTTTTCGTCGGATTCGTAAATCTAGACTCACTGGAGACGGACCATAAGGTTCACGAGGCTATATCCCCTTGGAGACCAGTCCGCTGGAGGACGATGTATTGAATCGCGACGCGATTTGTGTGCTCCATCGTCAATAGGAGGCCCTTAACGTTACAATTAACTATCAGTTATGCGTCGGATTCGAAAACGTAGAATCACCGGAGACGGACCATGTGGTATCCGAAGCAGCGATATCTCCTTGGAGACAAGTCGGCTGGAGGTCGATGTAGTGAATCTCGATGCAATTTGAGTGTTCCATCGTCATTTGGAGGCCCTGAACATTACAATTAGCTATCAGTGTTGCGTCGGATTCGAAAAACTAGACTCACAGGAGAAGGACCATGTGGTGCCCGAGGCAGCAATATCCCCTTGGAGACAAGCCTGCTGGAGGACGATGTATTGAATCTCAACGCAATTTGAGTGTTCCATCGTCATTAGGTGGCCTTGAGCTTTACAATTAACTTTCAGTTTTGCGTCGGATTCTAAAATCTAGACTCACAGGGGAACGACCATAAGGTGCCCGAGGCAGCAAATGGACCCTTGGAGACAAATTGGCTGAATGCCGATATATTGAATCTCGACGCAATTTGAGTGTTCCATCGTCATTAGGAAGCCCTGAACGTTACTATTAACAACCAGTTTCGCGTCGGTTTCGATAATCTAGACTCACAGGGCAGCGACCATAAGGAGTTCGAGGCAGCAATATCCCCATGGGGACAAGTCGGCTGGAGGCCGGTATGTTGAATCTCGATGCAATTTGAGTGTTCCATCGTCATTAGGAGGCCCTGAACGTTACAATTAAGTATCAGTTTTGCATCGGATTCGAAAATCTGGACTCACAGGAGAACGATCATAAACAGCCCCTGGCAGCAATAGACCCTTGGAGACAAGTCGGCTGGAGGACAATGTATTGGATCGCGACGCAATTTGAGTGTTCCATCGTAACTAGGAGGCCCTCAGTGTTACAATTAACTATCAGTTTTTCGTCGGATTCGAAAATCTAGACTCACAGGAGAACGATCATAAGGTGCCCGAGGCAGCAATAGACCCTTGGAGACAAGTCGGCTCGAGGACGATGTATTGGATCGCGACGCAATTTGAGTGCTCCATCGTCATTAGGATGCCGTGAACGTTACAATTAACCATCAGTTTTGCGTCGGATTTGAAAACGCTGAATCACCGCAGACGGACCATGTGGTGCCTGAGGCAGCGTATTCCCTTCGAGACAAGTTGGCTGGAGGACGATGTAGTGAATCTCGACGCAATTTGAGTGTTCCATCATCATTTGGAGGCCCTGAACATTACAATTAACTATCAGTTTTGCGTCGGATTCGAAAAACTAGACTCACAGGAGAAGGACCATGTGGTGCTCGAGGCAGCAATATACCCATGGAGACAAATCTGCTGGAGGACGATGTATTGAATCTCAACGCAAGTTGAGTGTTCCATCGTCATTAGGTGGCCCTGAGCTTTACAATTAACTATCAGCTTTGCGTCGGGTTCGAAAAACTAGACTCACAGGAGAACGATCATAAGGTGCCCAGGGCAGCAATAGACCCTTGGAGACAAGTCGGCTGGAAGACGATGTATTGTATCGCGACAATATTTGAATGTTCCATCGTCATTAGGAGGCCCTGAATGTTGCAATTAACTATCAGTTTTGCGTCGGATTCGAAAACGTAGAATAACCGGAGACGGACCATGTGATGCCCGAAGCAGCGATATCTCCTTGGAGACAAGTCGGCTGGAGCTCGATGTAGTGAATCTCGACGCAATTTGACTGTTCCATCGTCATTAGGACGCCCTAAACGTTACAATTAACTATCATTTTTCCGTCGGATTCTAAAATCTAGACTCACAGGAGAACGACCATAAGGTGCCCGAGGCAGCAATGGACTCTTGGAGACAAATCGGCTGAAGGACGATATATTGAATCTAGTCGCAATTTGAGTGTTCCATCGTCATTAGGAAGTCCTGATCGTTACAATTAACAATCAGTTTCGCGTCGGTTTCGAAAATCTAGACTCACAGGACAGCGACCATATGGAGCCCGTGGCAGCAATATCCCCTTGGAGACCAGTCCGCTGGAGGACGATGTATTGAATCGCGACGCAATTTGAGTGCTCCATCGTCATTAGGAGGCCCTGAAAATTACAATTAACTATCTGTTTTGCGTCGGATTCGAAAATCTAGACTCACAGGAGAACGACCATAAGGTGCCCGCTGCAGCAATAGACCCCTGGAGACAAGTCGGCTCGAGGCCAATGTAATGAATCTCGACGCAATTTGAGTGTTCCATCGTCATTAGGAGGCCCTGAATGGTACAATTAACTATCAGTATTTCGTCGGTTTCGAAAATCTAGACTCAATGGAGACGGACCATAAGGTGCCCGAGGCAGCAATATCCCCTTTTAGACCAGTCCGCTGGAGGACGATGTATTGAATCGCGACGCAATTTGAGTGCTCCATCGTCATTAGGAGGCCCTGAACGTTACAATTAACTATTAGTTTTGCGTCGGATTCGAAAACGTAGAATCACCGGAGACTGACCATGTGGTGCCCGAGGCAGCGTTATCTCTTTGGAGACAAGTCGGCTGGAGGACGATGTATTGTATCTCGACGCAATTTGAGTGTCCCACCGTCATTAGGTGGCCCTGAATGTTACAATTAACTATCAGTTTTCCGTCGGGTTCGAAAATCTAGACTCACAGGAGAAGGATCATAAGGTGCCCGAGGCAGGAATAGACCCTTGGAGACAAGTCGACTGGAGGACGATGTATTGCATCGGGACGCAACTTGAGTGTTCCATCGGCATTAGGAGGCCCTGAATGTTATAATTAACTATCAGTTTTTCGTCGGGTTCGAAGATCTAGACTAACAGGAGAATGACCATGAGGTGCCCGAGGCAGCAATGGACTCTTGGTGGCAAGTTGGCTGAAGGATGATGTATTGAATCTCGACGCAATTTGAGTGTTCCATCGTCATTAGGTGGCCCTGAACATTACAATTCACTATCAGTTTTGCGTCGTATTGTAAAATCTAGACTCACAGGGGAACGACCATGAGGTGCCCGAGGCAGCAATAGACCCTTGGAGACAAATCGGCTGAATGCCGATATATTGAATCTCGACGCAATTTGAGTGTTCCATGGTCATTAGGAGGCCCTGAACGTTACAATTAACGATTAGTTTCGCGTCGGATTACAAAATCTAGACTCACATGAGACGGACCACATGGAGCCCGAGGCAGCAATATCCCCATGTAGACAAGTCGGCTGGAGGTCGATGTATTGACACTCGACGCAATTTGAGTGTTCCATCGTGATTAGTAGGTGCTGAACGTTACAATTAACTATCATTTTTGCGTCGGATTCGAAAATCTAGACTCACAGGAGACGGACGATATGGTGCCCGAGGCAGCAATATCCCCTTGGAGACAAGTCGGCTGGAGGCCGATGGATTGAATCTCGACGCAATTTGAGTGTTCAATCGTCATTAGGAGGCGCTGAACGTTACAATTCACTATCATTTTTGCGTCGGATTCGAAAATCTAGGCTCACTGGAGACGGACCATAAGGTGCACGAAGCAGCAATATCCGCTTGGAGACAAGACGGCTGGAGAACGATGTATTGAATCTCGACGCAATTTGAGTGTTCAATCGTCATTAGGAGGCGCTGAACGTTACAATTAACTATCAGTTATGCGTCGGATTCGAAAATCTAGACTCACAGGAGAACGACCATAAGGTGCCCGAGGCAGCAACAGACCCTTGGAGATTAGTCGGCTGGTGGCCTGTATATAGAATCTCGACGCAATTTGAGTGTTCTATCGTCATTAGGAGGTGCTGAACGTTACAATTCACTATCATTTTTGCGTCGGATTCGAAAATCTAGACTCACAGGAGAAGGATCATATGGTGCCCGAGACAGCAATATCCCCTTGGAGACAAGTCGGCTGGAGGACGATGTATTGGATCGCGACGCAATTTGAGTGTTCCATCGTCATTAGGAAGCCCTGAACGTTACAAGTAACTATCAGTTTTTCGTCGGATTCGAAAACCTAGACTCACTGGAGACGGACCATAAGGTGCCCGAAGCAGCAATATCGCCTTGGAGACAAGTCGGCTGGAGGACGATGTAGTGAATCTCGACGCAATTTGAGTGTTCCATCGTCATTAGGAGGCCCTGACCGTTACAAGGCACTACTAGTTTCGCGTCAGATTCGAAAATCTAGAAACACATGAGACGGACCACATGGTGCCCGAGGCAGCAACATCCCCTTGTAGACAAGTCGGCTGGAGGTCGATGTATTGACTCTCGACGCAATTTGGGTGTTCCTTCGTCATTAGTAGGTGCTGAACGTTACAATTAACTATCAATTTTGCGTCGGATTCGAAAATCTAGACTCACAGGAGAACGACCATAAGGTGCCCGAGGCAGCAACAGACACTTGGAGACAAGTCGGCTGGAGGCCGATGTATTGAATCTCTACGCAATTTGAGTGTTCTATCGACATTAGGAGGTGCTGAACATTACAATTCACTATCATTTTTGCGTCGGATTCGAAAATCTAGACTCACAGGAGCAGGATCATATAGTGCACGAGACAGCAATATCCCCTTGGAGACAAGTCGACTGGAGGACGATGTATTGGATCGCGACGCAATTTGAGTGTTCCATCGTCATTAGGAGGCCCTGAACGTTACAATTAACTATCAGTTTTGCGTCGGATTCGAAAATCCAGAGTAACAGGAGAACGACCATAAGGTGCCTGAGGCAGCAATGGACTCTTGGTGACAAGTCGGCTGAAGGACGATGTATTGATCTCGACGCAATTTGAGTGTTCCATCGTCTTTAGGAGGCCCTGAACGTTACAATTAACTATCAGTTTCGCGTCGGATTCGAAAATCTAGTCTCACAGGAGACGGACCACAAGGAGCCCGAGGCAGCAATATCCCCTTGTTGACAAGTCGGCAGGATGTCGATGTATTGACTTTCAAAGCAATTTGAGTGTTCCATCGTCATTAGGAGGCGCTGAACGTTACAATTAACTATCATTCTTGCGTCGGATTCGAAAATCTAGACACACAGGAGAACGACCATGAAGTGCCCGAGGCAGCAATAGACCCTTGGAGACAAATCGGCTAAATGCCGATATATTGAATCTCGACGCAATTTGAGTGTTCCATCGTCATTAGGAGGCCCTGAACGTTACAATTAATTATTTGGTTTGCGTGTGATTCGAAAATCTAGACTCACAGGAGAACGACCTTAAGGTCCCCGACTAAGCAATGGACTCTTGGAGACATATCGTCTGATTTACGATATACTGAATCTCGACGCAATTTCAGTGTTCCATCGTCATTAGGAGGCCCTGAACGTTACAATTAACTATCAGTTTCGCGTCGGATTCGAAAATATAGACTCACAGGACAGCGACCATAAGGAGCCCGAGGCAGCAATATCCCCTTGGAGACAAGTCGGCTGGAGACCGATGTGTTGAATCTCGACGCAATTTGAGTGTTCCACCGTCATTAGGAGGCGCTGAACGTTACAATTAACTATCATTTTTGCGTCGGATTCGAAAATCTAGACTCACAGGAGACTGACCATATGGTGCCCGAGGCAGCAATATCCCCTTGGAGACAAGAGGGCTGGAGGCCGGTGTATCGAATCTCGACGCAATTTGAGTGTTCTATCGTCCATAGGAGGTGCTGAACATTAGAATTCACTATCATTTTTGCGTCGGATTCGAAAATGTAGACTCACAGGAGCAGGATCATATAGTGCCCGAGACAGCAATATCCCCTTGGAGACAAGTCGGCTGGAGGACGAAGTATTGGATCGCGACGCAATTTGAGTGTTCCATCGTCATTAGGAGGCCCTGAACGTTACAATTAACTATCAGTTTTGCGTCGGATTCGAAAATCTAGACTAACAGGAGAACGACCATAAGGTGCCCGAGGCAGCAATGGACTCTTGGTGACAAGTCGGCTGAAGGACGATGTATTGATCTCGACGCAATTTGAGTGTTCCATCGTCTTTAGGAGGCCCTGAACGTTACAATTAACTATCAGATTCGCGTCGGATTCGAAAATCTAGACTCACAGGAGACGGACCACAAGGAGCCCGAGGCAGCAATATCCCCTTGTTGACAAGTCGGCAGGATGTCGATGTATTGACATTCGACGCAATTTGAGTGTTCCATCGTCATTAGGAGGCGCTGAACGTTACAATTAACTATCATTTTTGCGTCGGATTCGAGAATCTAGACACACAGGAAAACGACCATAAAGTGCCCGAGGCAGCAATAGACACTTGGAGACAAATCGGCTAAATGCCGATATATTGAATCTCGACGCAATTTGAGTGTTCCATCGTCATTAGGAAGTCCTGACCGTTACAATTAACAATCAGTTTCGCGTCGGTTTCGAAAATCTAGACTTACAGGACAGCGACCATAAGGAGCCCGAGGCAGCAAAATCCCCTTGGAGACAAGTCGGCTGGAGGCCGATGCATTGAATCTCGACGCAATTTGCGTGTTCCATCGTCATTAGGAGGGCCTGAACGTTACAATCACTATCTATTTTCCGTCTGATTCGTAATTCTAGCCTCACAGGAGAACGACCATAAGGTGCCCGAGGCAGCAATAGACCCTTGGAGACAAGTCGGCTGGAGGACGATGTATTGGATCGCGAATCAATTTGAGTGCTCCATCGTCATTAGGAGGCCCTGAATGTTACAATTAACTATCAGTTTTTCGTCGGATTCAAAAATCTAGCCTCACTGGAGATGGACCATAAGGTGCCTGAGGCTATATCCCCTTGGAGACCAGTGCGCTGGAGGACGATGAATTGAATCGCGACGCATTTTGAGTGTTCGATCGTCATTAGGAGGCGCTGAACGTTACAATTCACTATCATGTTTGCGTCGGATTCGAAAATCTAGACCCACAGTAGAAGGATCATATTGTGCCCGAGACAGCAATATCCCCTTGGAGACAAGCCGCCTTGAGGCCGAAGTATTGAATCTCGACGAAATTTGAGTGTTCCATCGGCATTAGGAAGCCCTGAACGTTACAATTAACAATCAGTTACGCGTCGGATTCGAAAATCTAAACTCACAGGAGAGCGACCATAAGGAGCCCGAGGCAGCAATATCCCAATGGAGACAAGTCGGCTGGAGGACGATGTATTGAGTCTCGACGCAATTTGAGTGTTCCATCGTCATTAGGAGGCCCTGAACGTTACAATTAACTATCAGTTTTTCGTCGGATACGAAAATCTAAATTCACAGGAATACGATCATAAGGTGCCCCAGGCGGCAATAGACCCTTGGAGACAAATCGGCTGGAGGACGATATATAGGATCGCGACGCAATTTGAGAGTTCCATCGTAACTAGGAGGACCTGAATGTTACAATTAACTAACAGTCTTTCGTCGGATTCGAAAATGTAGACTCACTGGAGACGGACCATAAGGTGCCCGAAGCAGTAATATCCCCTTGGAGACCAGTTAGCTGGAGGACGATGTATTGAATCGCGACGCAATTTGAGTGTTCCATCGTCATTAGGAAGCCCTGATCGTTACAATTAACTATCAGTTTCGCGTCGGATTCGAAAATCTAGACTCACAGGTGAAGGACCATATGGTGCCCGAGGCGGCAATATCCCCATGGAGAAAAGTCGGCTGGAGGGCGATGTATTGAATCTCGACGCAAATTGAGTGTTTCATCGTCATTAGGGGGCGCTGAACGTTACAATTAACTAACAGTTATGCGTCGGATTCGCAAATCTAGACTAACAGGAGAACGATCATAAGGTTCCCGAGGCAGCAATATCCCCTTGGAGACAAGTCGGCTGGACGGCGATGTATTGAATCTCGACGCAATTTGAGTGTTCCATCGTCATTAGGAGGCCCTGAACGTTACAAATAACTATCAGTTTCGCGTCGGCTTCAAAAATCTAAACTCACTGGAGACGGGCCATAAGGTGCCCGAGGCTATATCACCTTGGAGACCAGTCCGCTGGAGGACGATGTAGTGAATCTCGACGCAATTTGTGTGTTCCATCGTCATTAGGAGGCCCTGAACATTACAATTAACAATCAGTTTTGTGTCGGATTCTAAAATCTAGACCTACAGGGAAACGACCATATGATGCCCGAGGCAGCAATAGACCCTTGGAGACAAATCGGCTGAATGCCGATGTATTGAGTCTCGGCGCACTTTGAGTGTTCCATCGTCATTAGGAATCCCTGACCGTTACAATTAACAATCACTTTCGCGTCGGATTCGAAAATCTAGACTCATAGGAGAGCGACCATAAGTAGCCCGAGGCAGCAATATCACCATGGAGACAAGTCGGCTGGAGGACGATGTATTGAGTCGAGACGCAATTTGAGTGTTGCATCGTCATTAGGAGGCCCTGAACGTTACAATTAACTATCATTTTTGCGTCGGATTCGAAAATTTAGACTCACAGGAGAACGACCATAAGGTGCCCGAGGCAGCAATAGACCCTTGGAGACCATTCGGCTGGAGGACGATATATTGACTCTCGACGCAATTTGAGTGTTCCATCGTCATTAGGAGGCGCAGAACGTTACAGTTAACTATCATTTTAGCGTCGGATTCGAAAATCTATTCACAGGAGAAGGATCATATGGTGCTTGAGTCAGCAATACCCCCTTGGATACAAGTCGGCTGGAGGACGATGTATTGAATCTCGACGCAATTTGAGTGCTCCATCGTCATTAGGAGGCCCTGAACGTTACAATAAACTATTACTTTCGCGTCGGATTCAAAAATCTAGACTCACAGGAGACGGACAATTTGGAGCCCGAGACAAGTCGGCTGGAGGACGATGTATTGAATCTCGGCGCAATTTGAGTGGTCCATCGTCATTAGGAGGCCCTGAATGTTACAATAAACTATTAGTTTCGCGTCGGATTCAAAAATCTAGACTCACAGGAGACGGACTATTTCGAGCCCGAGGCAGCAATAGACCCTTGGAGACAAGTCGGCTGGAGGACGATGTGTTGGATCGCGAATCAATTTGGGTGCTCCATCGTCATTAGGAGGCCCTGAATGTTACAATTAACTATCAGTTTTTCGTCGGATTCAAAAATCTAGACTCACTGGAGACGGACCATAAGGTGTCTGAGGCTATATCCCCTTGGAGACCAGTCCGCTGGAGGACGATGTATTGAATCGCGACGCAATTTGAGTGTTCGATCGTCATTAGTAGGCGCTGAACGTTACAATTCACTATCATGTTTGCGTCGGATTCGAAAATCTAGACTCACAATAGAAGGAACATATTGTGCCCGAGACAGCAATATCCCCTTGGAGACAAGTCGGCTGGAGGCCGAAGTATTGAATCTCGACGCAATTTGAGTGTTCCATCGTCATTAGGAGGCCCTGAAAGTTACAATTAACTATCAGTTTTTCGTCGGATTTGAAAATCGAAATTCACAGGAAAACGATCATAAGGTGCCCCAGGCAGCAATAGACCCTTGGAGACAAGTCGACTGGAGGACGATATATTGGATCGCGACGCAATTTGAGAGTTCCATCGTAACTAGGAGGACCTGAATGTTACAATTAACTATCAGTCTTTCGTCGGATTCGAAAATCTAAACTCACAGGAGAGCGACCATAAGGAGCCCGCGGCAGCAATATCCCAATGGAGACAAGTCGGCTGGAGGACGATGTATTGAATCTCGACGCAATTTGAGTGTTCCATCGTCATTATGAGGCCCTGAACGTTACAATTAACTATCAGTTTTTCGTCGGATTTGAAAATCGAAATTCACAGGAAAACGATCATAAGGTGCCCCAGGCAGCAATAGACCCTTGGAGACAAGTCGACTGGAGGACGATATATTGGATCGCGACGCAATTTGAGAGTTCCATCGTAACTAGGAGGACCTGAATGTTACAATTAACTATCAGTCTTTCGTCGGATTCGAAAATCTAGACTCACTGCAGACGGACCATAAGGTGCCCGAAGCAGCAATATCCCCTTGCAGACCAGTTAGCTGGAGGACGATGTATTGAATCGCGACGCAATTTGAGTGTTCCATCGTCATTAGGAGAACCTGAACGTTACAATTAACAATCAGTTTCGTGTCGGATTCGAAAATCTAGACCCACAGGAGAAGGACCATATGGTGCCCGAGGCAGCAATTTCCCCTTGGTGACAAGTCGGCTGGAGGATGATGTATTGAATCTCGACGGAATTTGAGTGTTCCATCGACATTAGGAGGCGCTGAACGTTACAATTGACTAACAGTTATGCGTCGGATTCGCAAATCTAGACTAACAGGAGAACGACCATAAGGTGCCCGAGGCAGCAACAGACCCTTGGAGACAAGTCGGCTGGAAGCCGATGTATTGAATCTCGACGCAATTTGAGTGTTCCATCGTCATTAGGAGGCCCTGACCGTTACAATTAACTATCACATTTGCGTCGGATTCGAAAATCTAGACTCACAGGAGAACGACCATAAGGTGCCCGAGGCAGCAATAGACCCTTGGAGACAAGTCGGCTTGAGGGCGATGTATTGACTCTCGACGCAATTTGAGTGTCCCATCGTCATTAGGGGGGGCTGAACGTTACAATTAACTATCATTTTAGCGTCGGATTCGAAAAGCGACTCGCAGGAGAAGGATCATATTGTGCCCGAGACAGAAATATCCCCTTGGATACAAGTCGGCTGGAGTACGATGTATTGAATCTCAACGCTACTTGAGTGATCCGTCGTCATTAGGAGGCCCTGAATGTTGCAATTTACTATCAGTTTCGCGTCGGATTAGAAAATCTAGACTCACTGGAGACGGACCATAAGGTGCCCGAAGCTATATCCCCTTGCAGACCAGTCCGCTGGAGGACAATGTATTGAATCGCGACATAATTTGAGTGTTCCATCGTCATTAGGAGGCCCTGCACGTTACAATTAACTATCAGTTTTGCTTCGTTATAGAAAATCTAGACTCACAGGAAAACGATCATTAGGTGAGCCAGGCAGCAATAGACCCTTGAAGACAACTCGGCTGGAGTACGATGTATTGGATCGCGACGCAATTTGAGTGTTCCATCGTAACTAGCAGGCCCCGAATGTTACAATTAACCATCAGTTTTTCGTCGGATTCGAAAATCTAGACTCACAGGAGACGGACCACATGGAGCCCGAGGCAGCAATATCCCCTTGTAGACAAGTCGGCTGGAGGTCGATGTATTGTCTCTCGACGCAATTTGATTGTTCCATCGTCATTAGGAGGCCCTGATTGTTGCAATTAACTATCTGTTTTGCGTCGGATTCGAAAATGTAGACTCACAGGAGAACGACCATAAGGTGCCCGAGGCTGCAATAGATCCTTGGAGACAAGCCGGCTAGAGGCCGATGTATTGAATCTCGACGCTATTTGAGTGTTCCATCGTCATTAAGAGGCCCTGAATGTTACAATTAACTATCAGTTTTTCGTCGGATTCGTAAATCTAGACTCACTGGAGACGGACCATAAGGTGCCTGAGGCTATATCCCCTTGGAGACCAGACCGCTGGAGGACGATGTATAGAATCGCGACGCAATTTGAGTGTTCGATCGTCATTAGTAGGCGCTGAACGTTACAATTCACTATCATGTTTGCGCCGGATTCGAAAATCTAGACTCACAATAGAAGGAACATATTGTGCCCGAGACAGCAATATCCCCTTGGAGACAAGTCGGCTGGAGGCCGAAGTATTGAATCTCGACGCAATTTGAGTGTTCCATCGTCATTAGGAGGCCCTGATCGTTACAATTAACTATCATTTTAGCGTCGGATTCGAAAATCTACTCGAAGGAGAAGCATCATATGGTGCCCGAGACAGAAATATCCCCTTGGATACAAGTCGGCTGGAGGACGATGTATTGAATCTCGACGCAATTTGAGAGTTCAATCGTCATTAGGAGGCCCTGAACGTTACTATTAACAATCAGTTTTGCGTCGGATTCGAAAATCTAAACTCACAGGAGAGCGACCATAAGGAGCCCGAGGCAGCAATATCCCAATGGAGACAAGTCGGCTGGAGGACGATGTATTAAATCTCGACGCAATTTGAGTGTTCCATCGTCATTATGAGGCCCTGAACGTTACAATTAACTATCAGTTTTTCGTCGGATTCGAAAATCGAAATTCACAGGAAAACGATCATAAGGTGCCCCAGGCAGCAATAGACCCTTGGAGACACGTCGACTGGAGGACGATATATTGGATCGCGACGCAATTTGAGAGTTCCATCGTAACTAGGAGGGCCTGAATGTTATAATTAACTATCAGTCTTTCGTCGGATTCGAAAATCTAGACTCACTGCAGACGGACCATAAGGTGCCCGAAGCAGCAATATCCCCTTGCAGACCAGTTAGCTGGAGGACGATGTATTGAATCGCGACGCAATTTGAGTGTTCCATCGTCATTAGGAGAACCTGAACGTTACAATTAACAATCAGTTTCGCGTCGGATTCGAAAATCTAGACTCACAGGAGAAGGACCATATGGTGCCCGAGGCAGCAATATCCCCTTGGTGACAAGTCGGCTGGAGGATGATGTAGTGAATCTCGACGGAATTTGAGTGTTCCATCGTCATTAGGAGGCGCTGAACGTTACAATTGACTAACAGTTATGCGTCGGATTCGCAAATCTAGACTAACAGGAGAACGACCATAAGGTGCCCGAGGCAGCAACAGACCCTTGGAGACAAGTCGGCTGGAAGCCGATGTATTGAATCTCGACGCAATTTGAGTGTTCCATCGTCATTAGGGGGGGCTGAACGTTACAATTAACTATCATTTTAGCGTCGGATTCGAAAATCTACTCGCAGGAGCAGGATCATATTGTGCCCGAGACAGAAATATCCCCTTGGATACAAGTCGGCTGGAGTACGATGTATTGAATCTCGACGCTACTTGAGTGATCCGTCGTCATTAGGAGGCCCTGAATGTTGCAATTTACTATCAGTTTCGCGTCGGATTAGAAAATCTAGACTCACTGGAGACGGACCATAAGGTGCCCGAAGCTATATCCCCTTGCAGACCAGTCCGCTGGAGGACAATGTATTGAATCGCGACATAATTTGAGTGCTTCATCGTCTTTAGGAGGCCCTGAACGTTACAATTAACTATCAGTTTTGCGTCGGATTCGAAAACGTAGAATCACCGGAGACAGACCATGTGCTGCCCGAGGCAGCGATATCCTCTTGGAGACAAGTCGGCTGGACGACGATGTAGTGAATCTCGACGCAATTTGAGTGTTCCATCGTCATTAGGAGGCCCTGTACGTTACAATTAACTATCAGTTTTGCGTCGTTATAGAAAATCTAGACTCACAGGAAAACGATCATTAGGTGCCCCAGGCAGCAATAGACCCTTGAAGACAAGTCGGCTGGAGTACGATGTATTGGATCGAGACGCAATTTGAGTGTTCCATCGTAACTAGCAGGCCCCGAATGTTACAATTAACCATCAGTTTTTCGTCGGATTCGAAAATCTAGACTCACAGGAGACGGACCACATGGAGCCCGAGGCAGCAATATCCCCTTGTAGACAAGTCGGCTGGAGGTCGATGTATTGTCTCTCGACGCAATTTGATTGTTCCATCGTCATTAGGAGGCCCTGATTGTTGCAATTAACTATCTGTTTTGCGTCGGATTCGAAAATGTAGACTCACAGGAGAACGACCATAAGGTGCCCGAGGCTGCAATAGATCCTTGGAGACAAGCCGGCTAGAGGCCGATGTATTGAATCTCGACGCTATTTGAGTGTTCCATCGTCATTAGGAGGCCCTGAATGTTACAATTAACTATCAGTTTTTCGTCGGATTCGTAAATCTAGACTCACTGGAGACGGACCATAAGGTTCACGAGGCTATATCCCCTTGGAGACCAGTCCGCTGGAGGACGATGTATTGAATCGCGACGCGATTTGTGTGCTCCATCGTCAATAGGAGGCCCTTAACGTTACAATTAACTATCAGTTATGCGTCGGATTCGAAAACGTAGAATCACCGGAGACGGACCATGTGGTATCCGAAGCAGCGATATCTCCTTGGAGACAAGTCGGCTGGAGGTCGATGTAGTGAATCTCGATGCAATTTGAGTGTTCCATCGTCATTTGGAGGCCCTGAACATTACAATTAGCTATCAGTGTTGCGTCGGATTCGAAAAACTAGACTCACAGGAGAAGGACCATGTGGTGCCCGAGGCAGCAATATCCCCTTGGAGACAAGCCTGCTGGAGGACGATGTATTGAATCTCAACGCAATTTGAGTGTTCCATCGTCATTAGGTGGCCTTGAGCTTTACAATTAACTTTCAGTTTTGCGTCGGATTCTAAAATCTAGACTCACAGGGGAACGACCATAAGGTGCCCGAGGCAGCAAATGGACCCTTGGAGACAAATTGGCTGAATGCCGATATATTGAATCTCGACGCAATTTGAGTGTTCCATCGTCATTAGGAAGCCCTGAACGTTACTATTAACAACCAGTTTCGCGTCGGTTTCGATAATCTAGACTCACAGGGCAGCGACCATAAGGAGTTCGAGGCAGCAATATCCCCATGGGGACAAGTCGGCTGGAGGCCGGTATGTTGAATCTCGATGCAATTTGAGTGTTCCATCGTCATTAGGAGGCCCTGAACGTTACAATTAAGTATCAGTTTTGCATCGGATTCGAAAATCTGGACTCACAGGAGAACGATCATAAACAGCCCCTGGCAGCAATAGACCCTTGGAGACAAGTCGGCTGGAGGACAATGTATTGGATCGCGACGCAATTTGAGTGTTCCATCGTAACTAGGAGGCCCTCAGTGTTACAATTAACTATCAGTTTTTCGTCGGATTCGAAAATCTAGACTCACAGGAGAACGATCATAAGGTGCCCGAGGCAGCAATAGACCCTTGGAGACAAGTCGGCTCGAGGACGATGTATTGGATCGCGACGCAATTTGAGTGCTCCATCGTCATTAGGATGCCGTGAACGTTACAATTAACCATCAGTTTTGCGTCGGATTTGAAAACGCTGAATCACCGCAGACGGACCATGTGGTGCCTGAGGCAGCGTATTCCCTTCGAGACAAGTTGGCTGGAGGACGATGTAGTGAATCTCGACGCAATTTGAGTGTTCCATCATCATTTGGAGGCCCTGAACATTACAATTAACTATCAGTTTTGCGTCGGATTCGAAAAACTAGACTCACAGGAGAAGGACCATGTGGTGCTCGAGGCAGCAATATACCCATGGAGACAAATCTGCTGGAGGACGATGTATTGAATCTCAACGCAAGTTGAGTGTTCCATCGTCATTAGGTGGCCCTGAGCTTTACAATTAACTATCAGCTTTGCGTCGGGTTCGAAAAACTAGACTCACAGGAGAACGATCATAAGGTGCCCAGGGCAGCAATAGACCCTTGGAGACAAGTCGGCTGGAAGACGATGTATTGTATCGCGACAATATTTGAATGTTCCATCGTCATTAGGAGGCCCTGAAAATTACAATTAACTATCTGTTTTGCGTCGGATTCGAAAATCTAGACTCACAGGAGAACGACCATAAGGTGCCCGCTGCAGCAATAGACCCCTGGAGACAAGTCGGCTCGAGGCCAATGTAATGAATCTCGACGCAATTTGAGTGTTCCATCGTCATTAGGAGGCCCTGAATGGTACAATTAACTATCAGTATTTCGTCGGTTTCGAAAATCTAGACTCAATGGAGACGGACCATAAGGTGCCCGAGGCAGCAATATCCCCTTTTAGACCAGTCCGCTGGAGGACGATGTATTGAATCGCGACGCAATTTGAGTGCTCCATCGTCATTAGGAGGCCCTGAACGTTACAATTAACTATTAGTTTTGCGTCGGATTCGAAAACGTAGAATCACCGGAGACTGACCATGTGGTGCCCGAGGCAGCGTTATCTCTTTGGAGACAAGTCGGCTGGAGGACGATGTATTGTATCTCGACGCAATTTGAGTGTCCCACCGTCATTAGGTGGCCCTGAATGTTACAATTAACTATCAGTTTTCCGTCGGGTTCGAAAATCTAGACTCACAGGAGAAGGATCATAAGGTGCCCGAGGCAGGAATAGACCCTTGGAGACAAGTCGACTGGAGGACGATGTATTGCATCGGGACGCAACTTGAGTGTTCCATCGGCATTAGGAGGCCCTGAATGTTATAATTAACTATCAGTTTTTCGTCGGGTTCGAAGATCTAGACTAACAGGAGAATGACCATGAGGTGCCCGAGGCAGCAATGGACTCTTGGTGGCAAGTTGGCTGAAGGATGATGTATTGAATCTCGACGCAATTTGAGTGTTCCATCGTCATTAGGTGGCCCTGAACATTACAATTCACTATCAGTTTTGCGTCGTATTGTAAAATCTAGACTCACAGGGGAACGACCATGAGGTGCCCGAGGCAGCAATAGACCCTTGGAGACAAATCGGCTGAATGCCGATATATTGAATCTCGACGCAATTTGAGTGTTCCATGGTCATTAGGAGGCCCTGAACGTTACAATTAACGATTAGTTTCGCGTCGGATTACAAAATCTAGACTCACATGAGACGGACCACATGGAGCCCGAGGCAGCAATATCCCCATGTAGACAAGTCGGCTGGAGGTCGATGTATTGACACTCGACGCAATTTGAGTGTTCCATCGTGATTAGTAGGTGCTGAACGTTACAATTAACTATCATTTTTGCGTCGGATTCGAAAATCTAGACTCACAGGAGACGGACGATATGGTGCCCGAGGCAGCAATATCCCCTTGGAGACAAGTCGGCTGGAGGCCGATGGATTGAATCTCGACGCAATTTGAGTGTTCAATCGTCATTAGGAGGCGCTGAACGTTACAATTCACTATCATTTTTGCGTCGGATTCGAAAATCTAGGCTCACTGGAGACGGACCATAAGGTGCACGAAGCAGCAATATCCGCTTGGAGACAAGACGGCTGGAGAACGATGTATTGAATCTCGACGCAATTTGAGTGTTCAATCGTCATTAGGAGGCGCTGAACGTTACAATTAACTATCAGTTATGCGTCGGATTCGAAAATCTAGACTCACAGGAGAACGACCATAAGGTGCCCGAGGCAGCAACAGACCCTTGGAGATTAGTCGGCTGGTGGCCTGTATATAGAATCTCGACGCAATTTGAGTGTTCTATCGTCATTAGGAGGTGCTGAACGTTACAATTCACTATCATTTTTGCGTCGGATTCGAAAATCTAGACTCACAGGAGAAGGATCATATGGTGCCCGAGACAGCAATATCCCCTTGGAGACAAGTCGGCTGGAGGACGATGTATTGGATCGCGACGCAATTTGAGTGTTCCATCGTCATTAGGAAGCCCTGAACGTTACAAGTAACTATCAGTTTTTCGTCGGATTCGAAAACCTAGACTCACTGGAGACGGACCATAAGGTGCCCGAAGCAGCAATATCGCCTTGGAGACAAGTCGGCTGGAGGACGATGTAGTGAATCTCGACGCAATTTGAGTGTTCCATCGTCATTAGGAGGCCCTGACCGTTACAAGGCACTACTAGTTTCGCGTCAGATTCGAAAATCTAGAAACACATGAGACGGACCACATGGTGCCCGAGGCAGCAACATCCCCTTGTAGACAAGTCGGCTGGAGGTCGATGTATTGACTCTCGACGCAATTTGGGTGTTCCTTCGTCATTAGTAGGTGCTGAACGTTACAATTAACTATCAATTTTGCGTCGGATTCGAAAATCTAGACTCACAGGAGAACGACCATAAGGTGCCCGAGGCAGCAACAGACACTTGGAGACAAGTCGGCTGGAGGCCGATGTATTGAATCTCTACGCAATTTGAGTGTTCTATCGACATTAGGAGGTGCTGAACATTACAATTCACTATCATTTTTGCGTCGGATTCGAAAATCTAGACTCACAGGAGCAGGATCATATAGTGCACGAGACAGCAATATCCCCTTGGAGACAAGTCGACTGGAGGACGATGTATTGGATCGCGACGCAATTTGAGTGTTCCATCGTCATTAGGAGGCCCTGAACGTTACAATTAACTATCAGTTTTGCGTCGGATTCGAAAATCCAGAGTAACAGGAGAACGACCATAAGGTGCCTGAGGCAGCAATGGACTCTTGGTGACAAGTCGGCTGAAGGACGATGTATTGATCTCGACGCAATTTGAGTGTTCCATCGTCTTTAGGAGGCCCTGAACGTTACAATTAACTATCAGTTTCGCGTCGGATTCGAAAATCTAGTCTCACAGGAGACGGACCACAAGGAGCCCGAGGCAGCAATATCCCCTTGTTGACAAGTCGGCAGGATGTCGATGTATTGACTTTCAAAGCAATTTGAGTGTTCCATCGTCATTAGGAGGCGCTGAACGTTACAATTAACTATCATTCTTGCGTCGGATTCGAAAATCTAGACACACAGGAGAACGACCATGAAGTGCCCGAGGCAGCAATAGACCCTTGGAGACAAATCGGCTAAATGCCGATATATTGAATCTCGACGCAATTTGAGTGTTCCATCGTCATTACGAAGTCCTGATCGTTACAATTAACAATCAGTTTCGCGTCGGTTTCGAAAATCTAGACTTACAGGACAGCGACCATAAGGAGCCCGAGGCAGCAAAATCCCCTTGGAGACAAGTCGGCTGGAGGCCTAAGCATTGAATCTCGACGCAATTTGCGTGTTCCATCGTCATTAGGATTGCCTGAACATTACAATTACTATTTATTTTGCGTCGGATTCGTAATTCTAGCCTCACAGGAGAACGACCATAAGGTGACCGAGGCAGCAATAGACCCTTGGAGACAAGTCGGCTCGAGGCCGATGTATTGAATCTCGACGCAATTTGAGTGTTCCATCGTCATTAGGAGGCCCTGAACGTTACAATTAACTATTTGTTTTGCGTCGGATTCGAAAATCTAGACTCACAGGAGAACGACCGTAAGGTGCCCGACTAAGCAATGGACTCTTGGAGACATATCGGCTGAAGGACGAAATACTGAATCTCGACGCAATTTCAGTGTTCCATCGTCATTAGGAGGCCCTGAACGTTACAATTAACTATCAGTTTCGCGTCGGATTCGAAAATCTAGACTCACAGGACAGCGACCAAAAAGAGCCCGAGGCAGCAATATCCCCTTGGAGACAAGTCGGCTGGAGACCGATGTGTTGAATCTCGACGCAATTTGAGTGTTCCACCGCCATTAGGAGGCGGTGAACGTTACAATTAACTATCATTTTTGCGTCGGATTCGAAAATCTAGACTCACAGGAGACTGACCATATGGTGCCCGAGGCAGCAATATCCCCTTGGAGACAAGAGGGCTGGAGGCCGGTGTATCGAATCTCGACGCAATTTGAGTGTTCTATCGTCCATAGGAGGTGCTGAACATTACAATTCACTATCATTTTTGCGTCGGTTTCGAAAATCTAGACTCACAGGAGCAGGATCATATAGTGCCCGAGACAGCAATATCCCCTTGGAGACAAGTCGGCTGGAGGACGATGTATTGGATCGCGACGCAATTTGAGTGTTCCATCGTCATTAGGAGGCCCTGAACGTTACTATTAACTATCAGTTTTGCGTCGGATTCGAAAATCTAGACTAACAAGAGAACGACAATAAGGTGCCCGAGGCAGCAATGGACTCTTGGTGACAAGTCGGCTGAAGGACGATGTATTGATCTCGACGCAATTTGAGTGTTCCATCGTCTTTAGGAGGCCCTGAACGTTACAATTAACTATCAGGTTCGCGTCGGATTCGAAAATCTAGACTCACAGGAGACGGACCACAAGGAGCCCGAGGCAGCAATATCCCCTTGTTGACAAGTCGGCAGGATGTCGATGTATTGACTTTCGACGCAATTTGAGTGTTCCATCGTCATTAGGAGGCGCTGAACGTTACAATTAACTATCATTTTTGCGTCGGATTCGAAAATCTAGACACACAGGAAAACGACCATAAAGTGAACGAGGCAGCAATAGACCCTTGGAGACAAATCGGATAAATGCCGATATATTGAATCTCGACGCAATTTGAGTGTTAGATCGTCGTTAGGAAGTCCTGATCGTTACAATTAACAATCAGTTTTTCGTCGGATTCGAAAATCTAGACTCACTGGAGACGGACCATAAGGTGCCCGAAGCATCGATATCGCCTTGGAGACCAGTCCGCTGGAGGACGATGTATTGAATCGCGACGCAATTTGAGTGCTCCATCGTCATTAGGAGGCCCTGAACGTTACTATTGACTATCAGATTCGCGTCGGATTCAAAATTCTAGACTCACAGGAGAAGGACCATATGGTGCCCGAGGCAGCAACATCCCCTTCGAGACAATTCGGCTGGAGGACGATGTATTGAATCTCGACGCAATTTGAGTGTTCCATCGTCATTAGGAGGCCCTGAATGTTGTAATTAACTATCAGTTTTTCGTCGGAATCGAAAATCTAGACTAACAGGAGAACGACCATAAGGTGCCCGAGGCAGCAATGGACTCTTGGTGACACGTCGGCTGAAGGACGATGTATTGAATCTCGACGCAATTTGAGTGTTCCATCGTCATTAGGAGGCCCTGAACGTTACAATTAACTATCAGTTTTGGGTCGGATTGGAAAAACGTAGAATCACCGGAGACGGACTGTGGTGCCCGAGGCAGCGATATCCCCTTGGAAACAAGTCGACTGGAGATCGATGTATTGACTCTCGACGCAATTTGAGTGTTCCATCGTCATTAGGAGGCGCTGAACGTTACAATTAACTACTAGTTTCGCGTCAGATTCGAAAATCTAGACACACATGAGACGGACCACATGGTGCCCAGGGCAGCAACATCCCCTTGTAGACAAGTCGGCTGGAGGTCGATGTATTGACTCTCGACGCAATTTGAGTGTTCCATCGTCATTAGTAGGTGCTGAACGTTACAATTAACTATCAATTTTGCGTCGGATTCGAAAATCTAGACTCACAGGAGAACGACCATAAGGTGCCCGAGGCAGCAACAGACCCTTGGCGACAAGTCGGCTGGAGGCCGATGTATTGAATCTCTACGCAATTTGAGTGTTCTATCGTCAATTGGAGGTGTTGAACGTTATAATTCACTATCATTTTTGCGTCGGATTCGAAAATCTAGACTCACAGGAGAAGGATCATATGGTGCCCGAGACAGCAATATCTCCTTGGAGACAAGTCGGCTGGAGGCCGATGTATTGAATCTCGACGCAATTTGAGTGTTCCATCGTCATTAGGAGGCCCTGAATGTTGTAATTAACTATCAGTTTTTCGTCGGAATCGAAAATCTAGACTAACAGGAGAACGACCATAAGGTGCCCGAGGCAGCAATGGACTCTTGGTGACAAGTCGACTGAAGATCGATGTATTGACTCTCGACGCAATTTGAGTGTTCCATCGTCATTAGGAGGCGCTGAACGTTACAATTAACTATCATTTTTGCGTCGGATTCGAAAATCTAGACTCACAGGAGACTGTCCATATGGTGCCCGAGGCAGCAATATCCCCTTGGAGACAAGTGGGCTGGAGGCCGATGTATTGAATCTCCACGCAATTTGAGTGTTCCATCGTCATTAGGAGGCCCTGAACGTTACAATTAACTATCAGTTTTGGGTCGGATTGGAAAAACGTAGAATCACCGGAGATGGACTGTGGTGCCCGAGGCAGCGATATCCCCTTGGAAACAAGTCGACTGGAGATCGATGTATTGACTTTCGACGCAATTTGAGTGTTCCATCGTCATTAGGAGGCGCTGAACGTTACAATTAACTATCTTTTTTGCGTCGGGTTCGAAAATCTAGACTCACAGGAGAACGATCATAAGGTGCCCGAGGCAGCAATGGACCCTTGGAGACAAGTCGGCTGGAGGACGATGTATTGGATCGCGACGCAACTTGAGTGTTCCATCGTCATTAGGAGGCCCTGAATGTTATAATTAACTATCAGTTTTTCGTCGGATTCGAAAATCTGGACTATTAGGAGAACGACCATAAGGTGCCCGAGGCAGCAATGGACTCTTGGTGACAAGTCGGCTGAAGGACGATGTATTGAATCTCGACGCAATTTGAGTGATACATCGTTACAATTAACTATCAGTTATGCGTCGGATTCGAAAATCTAGATTCACAGGAGAACGACCATCAGGTGCCCGAGTCAGCAACAGATTAGTCGGCTGGAGGCCGGTGTATTGAATCTCGACGCAATTTGAGTGTCCTATCGTCATTAGGAGGTGCTGAACGTTACAATTCACTATCATTTTTGCGTCTGATTCGAAAATCTAGACTCACAGGAGCAGGATCATATAGTGCCCGAGACAGCAATATCCCCTTGTAGACAAGTCGGCTGGAGGACGATGTATTGGATCGCGACGCAATTTGAGTGTTCCATCGTCATTAGGAGGCCCTGAACGTTACAATTAACTATCAGTTTTGCGTCGGATTCGAAAATCTAGACTAACAGGAGAACGACCATAAGGTGCACGAGGCAGGAATGGACTCTTGGTGACAAGTCGGCTGAAGGACGATGTATTGATCTCGACGCAATTTGAGTGTCCCATCGTCTTTAGGAGGCCCTGAACGTTACAATTAACTATCAGTTTCGCGTCGGATTCGAAAATCTAGACTCACAGGAGACGGACCACAAGGAGCCCGAGGCAGCAATATCCCCTTGTTGACAAGTCGGCAGGATGTCGATGTATTGACTTTCGACGCAATTTGAGTGTTCCATCGTCATTAGGAGGCGCTGAACGTTACAATTAACTATCATTTTTGCGTCGGATTCGAAAATCTAGACACACAGGAAAACGACCATAAAGTGCCCGAGGCAGCAATAAACCCTTGGAGACAAATCGGCTAAATGCCGATATATTGAATCTCGACGCAATTTGAGTGTTAGATCGTCGTTAGGAAGTCCTGATCGTTACAATTAACAATCAGTTTTTCGTCGGATTCGAAAATCTAGACTCACTGGAGACGGACCATAAGGTGCCCGAAGCATCGATATCGCCTTGGAGACCAGTCCGCTGGAGGACGATGTATTGAATCGCGACGCAATTTGAGTGCTCCATCGTCATTAGGAGGCCCTGAACGTTACTATTGACTATCAGATTCGCGTCGGATTCAAAATTCTAGACTCACAGGAGAAGGACCATATGGTGCCCGAGGCAGCAACATCCCCTTCGAGACAAGTCGGCTGGAGGACGATGTATTGAATCTCGACGCAATTTGAGTGTTCCATCGTCATTAGGAGGCCCTGAATGTTGTAATTAACTATCAGTTTTTCGTCGGAATCGAAAATCTAGACTAACAGGAGAACGACCATAAGGTGCCCGAGGCAGCAATGGACTCTTGGTGACACGTCGGCTGAAGGACGATGTATTGAATCTCGACGCAATTTGAGTGTTCCATCGTCATTAGGAGGCCCTGAACGTTACAATTAACTATCAGTTTTGGGTCGGATTGGAAAAACGTAGAATCACCGGAGACGGACTGTGGTGCCCGAGGCAGCGATATCCCCTTGGAAACAAGTCGACTGGAGATCGATGTATTGACTCTCGACGCAATTTGAGTGTTCCATCGTCATTAGGAGGCGCTGAACGTTACAATTAACTACTAGTTTCGCGTCAGATTCGAAAATCTAGAAACACATGAGACGGACCACATGGTGCCCAGGGCAGCAACATCCCCTTGTAGACAAGTCGGCTGGAGGTCGATGTATTGACTCTCGACGCAATTTGAGTGTTCCATCGTCATTAGTAGGTGCTGAACGTTACAATTAACTATCAATTTTGCGTCGGATTCGAAAATCTACACTCACAGGAGAACGACCATAAGGTGCCCGAGGCAGCAACAGACCCTTGGCGACAAGTCGGCTGGAGGCCGATGTATTGAATCTCTACGCAATTTGAGTGTTCTATCGTCAATTGGAGGAGTTGAACGTTATAATTCACTATCATTTTTGCGTCGGATTCGAAAATCTAGACTCACAGGAGAAGGATCATATGGTGCCCGAGACAGCAATATCTCCTTGGAGACAAGTCGGCTGGAGGCCGATGTATTGAATCTCGACGCAATTTGAGTGTTCCATCGTCATTAGGAGGCCCTGAATGTTGTAATTAACTATCAGTTTTTCGTCGGAATCGAAAATCTAGACTAACAGGAGAACGACCATAAGGTGCCCGAGGCAGCAATGGACTCTTGGTGACAAGTCGACTGGAGATCGATGTATTGACTCTCGACGCAATTTGAGTGTTCCATCGTCATTAGGAGGCGCTGAACGTTACAATTAACTATCAATTTTGCGTCGGATTCGAAAATCTAGACTCACAGGAGACTGACCATATGGTGCCCGAGGCAGCAATATCCCCTTGGAGACAAGTGGGCTGGAGGCCGATGTATTGAATCTCCACGCAATTTGAGTGTTCCATCGTCAATAGGCAGCCCTGAACGTTAGAATTAACTATCAGTTTTTCGTCGGATTCGAAAATCTAGACTCACTGAGACGGACCATAAGGGGCCCGAAGCAGCTATATCGCCTTGGAGACAAGTCGGCTTGAGGACGATGTAGTGAATCTCGACGCAATTTGAGTGTTCCATCGTCATTAGGAGGCCCTGACCGTTACAATTAACTACTAGTTTCGCGTCAGATTCGAAAATCTAGAAACACATGAGACGGACCACATGGTGCCCAGGGCAGCAACATCCCCTTGTAGAGAAGTCGGCTGGAGGTCGATGTATTGACTCTCGACGATATTTGAGTGTTCCATCGTCATTAGTAGGTGCTGAACGTTACAATTAACTATCAATTTTGCGTCGGATTCGAAAATCTAGACTCACAGGAGAACGACCATAAGGTGCCCGAGGCAGCAACAGACCGTTGGAAACAAGTCGGCTGGAGGCCGATGTATTGAATCTCTACGCAATTTGAGTGTTCTATCGTCAATTGGAGGTGTTGAACGTTATAATTCACTATCATTTTTGCGTCGGATTCGAAAATCTAGACTCACAGGAGAAGGATCATATGGTGCCCGAGACAGCAATATCTCCTTGGAGACAAGTCGGCTGGAGGCCGATGTATTGAATCTCGACGCAATTTGAGTGTTCCATCGTCATTAGGAGGCCCTGAATGTTGTAATTAACTATCAGTTTTTCGTCGGAATCGAAAATCTATACTCACAGGAGACTGACCATATGGTGCCCGAGGCACCAATATCCCCTTGGAGACAAGTGGGCTGGAGGCCGATGTATTGAATCTCGACGCAATTTGAGTGTTCCATCGTCATTAGGAAGCCCTGAACGTTACAATTAACTATCAGTTTTTCGTCGGATTCGAAAATCTAGACTCACTGGAGACGGACCATAAGGTGCCCGAAGCATCGACATCGCCTTGGAAACCAGTCCGCTGGAGGACGATGTATTGAATCGCGACGCAATTTGAGTGCTCCATCGTCATTAGGAGGCCCTGAACGTTACTATTAACTATCAGATTCGCGTCGGATTCAAAAATCTAGACTCACAGGAGAAGGACCATATGGTGCCCGAGGCAGCAACATCCCCTTCGAGACAAGTCGGCTGGAGGACGATGTATTGAATCTCGACGCAATTTGAGTGTTCCATCGTCATTAGGAGGCCCTGAATGTTGTAATTAACTATCAGTTTTTCGTCGGATTCGAAAATCTAGACTAACAGGAGAACGACCATAAGGTGCCCGAGGCAGCAATGGACTCTTGGTGACAAGTCGGCTGAAGAACGATGTATTGAATCTCGACGCAATTTGAGTGTTCCATCGTCATTAGGAGGCCCTGAACGTTACAATTAACTATCAGTTTTGGGTCGGATTGAAAAACGTAGAATCACCGGAGACGGACTGTGGTGCCCGAGGCAGCGATATCCCCTTGGAAACAAGTCGACTGGAGATCGATGTATTGACTTTCGACGCAATTTGAGTGTTCCATCGTCATTAGGAGGCGCTGAACGTTACAATTAACTATCTTTTTTGCGTCGGATTCGAAAATCTAGACTCACAGGAGAAGGATCATATGGTGCCCGAGACAGCAATATCTCCTTGGAGACAAGTCGGCTGGAGGCCGATGTATTGAATCTCGACGCAATTTGAGTGTTCCCTCGTCATTACGTGGCCCTGAATGTTACAATTAACTATCAGTTTTGCGTCGGGTTCGAAAATCTAGACTCACAGGAGAACGACCATCAGGTGCCCGAGTCAGCAACAGATTATTCGGCTGGAGGCCGGTGTATTGAATCTCGACGCAATTTGAGTGTTCTATCGTCATTAGGAGGTGCTGAACGTTACAATTCACTATCATTTTTGCGTCTGATTCGAAAATCTAGACTCACAGGAGCAGGATCATATAGTGCCCGAGACAGCAATATCCCCTTGGAGACAAGTCGGCTGGAGGACGATGTATTGATCTCGACGCAATTTGAGTGTCCCATCGTCTTTAGGAGGCCCTGAACGTTACAATTAACTATCAGTTTCGCGTCGGATTCGAAAATCTAGACTCACAGGAGACGGACCACAAGGAGCCCGAGGCAGCAATATCCCCTTGTTGACAAGTCGGCAGGATGTCGATGTATTGACTTTCGACGCAATTTGAGTGTTCCATCGTCATTAGGAGGCGCTGAACGTTACAATTAACTATCATTTTTGCGTCGGATTCGAAAATCTAGACACACAGGAAAACGACCATAAAGTGCCCGAGGCAGCAATAAACCCTTGGAGACAAATCGGCTAAATGCCGATATATTGAATCTCGACGCAATTTGAGTGTTCCATCGTCATTACGAAGTCCTGATCGGTACAATTAACAATCAGTTTCGCGTCGGTTTCGAAAATCTAGACTTACAGGACAGCGACCATAAGGAGACCGAGGCAGCAAAATCCCCTTGGAGACAAGTCGGCTGGAGGCCTATGCATTGAATCTCGACGCAATTTGCGTGTTCCATCGTCATTAGGATTGCCTGAACGTTACAATTACTATCTATTTTGCGTCGGATTCGTAATTCTAGCCTCACAGGAGAACGTCCATAAGGTGCCCGAGGCAGCAATAGACCCTTGGAGACAAGTCGGCTCGATGCCGATGTATTGAATCTCGACGCAATTTGAGTGTTCCATCGTCATTAGGAGGCCCTGAACGTTACAATTAACTATCTGTTTTGCGTCGGATTCGAAAATCTAGACTCACAGGAGAACGGCCATAAGGTGCCCGACTAAGCATTGGACTCTTGGAGACATATTGGCTGAAGGACGATATATTGAATCTCGACGCAATTTCAGTGTTCCGTCGTCATTAGGAGGCCCTGAACGTTACAATTAACTATCAGTTTCGCGTCGGAACCGAAAATCTAGACTCACAGGACAGCGACCATAAGGAGCCCGAGGCAGCAATATCCCCTTGGAGACAAGTCGGCTGGAGACCGATGTGTTGAATCTCGACGCAATTTGAGTGTTCCACCGTCATTAGGAAGCCCTGAACGTTACAATGAACTATCATTTTTTCGTCGGATTCGAAAATCTAGACTCACTGGAGACGGACCATAAGGTGCCCGATGCAGCAACAGACCCTTGGAGACAAGTCGGCTGGAGGACGATGTATTGGATCACGACGCAATTTGAGTGTTCCATCGTCATTAGGAGGAACTGAATGTTGTAATTAACTATCAGTTTTGGGTCGGATTAAAAAAACGTAGAATCACCGGAGACGGACTGTGGTGCCCGAGGCAGCGATATCCCCTTGGAGAAAAGTCGGCTGGAGTTCGATGTATTGACTCTCGACGCCATTTGAGTGTTCCATCGTCATTAGGGGGCGCTGAACGTTACAATTAACTATCAGTTATGCGTCGGATTCGAAAATCTAGACTCACAGGAGATCGACCAAAAGGTGCCCGTGGCAGCAACAGACCCTTGGAGACAAGTCGGCTGGAGGACGATGTATTGGATCACGACGCAATTTGAGTGTTCCATCGTCATTAGGAGGCCCTGAATGTTGTAATTAACTATCAGTTTTTCGTCGGAATCGAAAATCTGGACTAACAGGAGAACGACCATAAGGTGCCCGAGGCAGCAATGGACTCTTGGTGACAAGTCGGCTGAAGGACGATGTATTGAATCTCGACGAAATTTGAGTGTTCCATCGTCATTAGGAGGCGCTGAACTTTACAATTAACTATCATTTTTGCGTCGGATTCGAAAATCTAGACTCACAGGAGACTGCCCGTATGGGCCCGAGGCAGCAATATCCCCTTGGAGGCAAGTGGGCTGGAAACCGATGTATTGAATCTCGACGCAATTTGAGTGTTCCATCGTCATTAGGAAGCCCTGAACGTTACAATTAACTATCAGTTTTGTGTCGGATTCTAAAATCTAGACTAACAGGAGAACGACCATAAGGTGCCCGAGGCAGCAATGGACTCTTGGTGACAAGTCGGCTGAAGAACGATGTATTGAATCTCGACGCAATTTGAGTGTTCCATCGTCATTAGGAGGCCCTGAACGTTACAATTAACTATCAGTTTTGGGTCGGATTGGAAAAACGTAGAATCACCGGAGATGGACTGTGGTGCCCGAGGCAGCGATATCCCCTTGGAAACAAGTCGACTGGAGATCGATGTATTGACTTTCGACGCAATTAGAGTGTTCCATCGTCATTAGGAGGCGCTGAACGTTACAATTAACTATCTTTTTTGCGTCGGGTTCGAAAATCTAGACTCACAGGAGAACGATCATAAGGTGCCCGAGGCAGCAATGGACCCTTGGAGACAAGTCGGCTGGAGGACGATGTATTGGATCGCGACGCAACTTGAGTGTTCCATCGTCATTAGGAGGCCCTGAATGTTATAATTAACTATCAGTTTTTCGTCGGATTCGAAAATCTGGACTATTAGGAGAACGACCATAAGGTGCCCGAGGCAGCAATGGACTCTTGGTGACAAGTCGGCTGAAGGACGATGTATTGAATCTCGACGCAATTTGAGTGATACATCGTTACAATTAACTATCAGTTATGCGTCGGATTCGAAAATCTAGATTCACAGGAGAACGACCATCAGGTGCCCGAGTCAGCAACAGATTAGTCGGCTGGAGGCCGGTGTATTGAATCTCGACGCAATTTGAGTGTCCTATCGTCATTAGGAGGTGCTGAACGTTACAATTCACTATCATTTTTGCGTCTGATTCGAAAATCTAGACTCACAGGAGCAGGATCATATAGTGCCCGAGACAGCAATATCCCCTTGTAGACAAGTCGGCTGGAGGACGATGTATTGGATCGCGACGCAATTTGAGTGTTCCATCGTCATTAGGAGGCCCTGAACGTTACAATTAACTATCAGTTTTGCGTCGGATTCGAAAATCTAGACTAACAGGAGAACGACCATAAGGTGCACGAGGCAGGAATGGACTCTTGGTGACAAGTCGGCTGAAGGACGATGTATTGATCTCGACGCAATTTGAGTGTCCCATCGTCTTTAGGAGGCCCTGAACGTTACAATTAACTATCAGTTTCGCGTCGGATTCGAAAATCTAGACTCACAGGAGACGGACCACAAGGAGCCCGAGGCAGCAATATCCCCTTGTTGACAAGTCGGCAGGATGTCGATGTATTGACTTTCGACGCAATTTGAGTGTTCCATCGTCATTAGGAGGCGCTGAACGTTACAATTAACTATCATTTTTGCGTCGGATTCGAAAATCTAGACACACAGGAAAACGACCATAAAGTGCCCGAGGCAGCAATAAACCCTTGGAGACAAATCGGCTAAATGCCGATATATTGAATCTCGACGCAATTTGAGTGTTAGATCGTCGTTAGGAAGTCCTGATCGTTACAATTAACAATCAGTTTTTCGTCGGATTCGAAAATCTAGACTCACTGGAGACGGACCATAAGGTGCCCGAAGCATCGATATCGCCTTGGAGACCAGTCCGCTGGAGGACGATGTATTGAATCGCGACGCAATTTGAGTGCTCCATCGTCATTAGGAGGCCCTGAACGTTACTATTGACTATCAGATTCGCGTCGGATTCAAAATTCTAGACTCACAGGAGAAGGACCATATGGTGCCCGAGCCAGCAACATCCCCTTCGAGACAAGTCGGCTGGAGGACGATGTATTGAATCTCGACGCAATTTGAGTGTTCCATCGTCATTAGGAGGCCCTGAATGTTGTAATTAACTATCAGTTTTTCGTCGGAATCGAAAATCTAGACTAACAGGAGAACGACCATAAGGTGCCCGAGGCAGCAATGGACTCTTGGTGACACGTCGGCTGAAGGACGATGTATTGAATCTCGACGCAATTTGAGTGTTCCATCGTCATTAGGAGGCCCTGAACGTTACAATTAACTATCAGTTTTGGGTCGGATTGGAAAAACGTAGAATCACCGGAGACGGACTGTGGTGCCCGAGGCAGCGATATCCCCTTGGAAACAAGTCGACTGGAGATCGATGTATTGACTCTCGACGCAATTTGAGTGTTCCATCGTCATTAGGAGGCGCTGAACGTTACAATTAACTACTAGTTTCGCGTCAGATTCGAAAATCTAGAAACACATGAGACGGACCACATGGTGCCCAGGGCAGCAACATCCCCTTGTAGACAAGTCGGCTGGAGGTCGATGTATTGACTCTCGACGCAATTTGAGTGTTCCATCGTCATTAGTAGGTGCTGAACGTTACAATTAACTATCAATTTTGCGTCGGATTCGAAAATCTACACTCACAGGAGAACGACCATAAGGTGCCCGAGGCAGCAACAGACCCTTGGCGACAAGTCGGCTGGAGGCCGATGTATTGAATCTCTACGCAATTTGAGTGTTCTATCGTCAATTGGAGGTGTTGAACGTTATAATTCACTATCATTTTTGCGTCGGATTCGAAAATCTAGACTCACAGGAGAAGGATCATATGGTGCCCGAGACAGCAATATCTCCTTGGAGACAAGTCGGCTGGAGGCCGATGTATTGAATCTCGACGCAATTTGAGTGTTCCATCGTCATTAGGAGGCCCTGAATGTTGTAATTAACTATCAGTTTTTCGTCGGAATCGAAAATCTAGACTAACAGGAGAACGACCATAAGGTGCCCGAGGCAGCAATGGACTCTTGGTGACAAGTCGACTGGAGATCGATGTATTGACTCTCGACGCAATTTGAGTGTTCCATCGTCATTAGGAGGCGCTGAACGTTACAATTAACTATCAATTTTGCGTCGGATTCGAAAATCTAGACTCACAGGAGACTGACCATATGGTGCCCGAGGCAGCAATATCCCCTTGGA
The DNA here is from genome assembly GCF_021461395.2 of Schistocerca americana. Taxonomy (NCBI): domain Eukaryota; kingdom Metazoa; phylum Arthropoda; class Insecta; order Orthoptera; family Acrididae; genus Schistocerca; species Schistocerca americana. The sequence continues at coordinate 1,168,233 of NW_025726357.1, forward strand.
GACAAGTGGGCTGGAGGCCGATGTATTGAATCTCCACGCAATTTGAGTGTTCCATCGTCAATAGGCAGCCCTGAACGTTAGAATTAACTATCAGTTTTTCGTCGGATTCGAAAATCTAGACTCACTGAGACGGACCATAAGGGGCCCGAAGCAGCTATATCGCCTTGGAGACAAGTCGGCTTGAGGACGATGTAGTGAATCTCGACGCAATTTGAGTGTTCCATCGTCATTAGGAGGCCCTGACCGTTACAATTAACTACTAGTTTCGCGTCAGATTCGAAAATCTAGAAACACATGAGACGGACCACATGGTGCCCAGGGCAGCAACATCCCCTTGTAGAGAAGTCGGCTGGAGGTCGATGTATTGACTCTCGACGATATTTGAGTGTTCCATCGTCATTAGTAGGTGCTGAACGTTACAATTAACTATCAATTTTGCGTCGGATTCGAAAATCTAGACTCACAGGAGAACGACCATAAGGTGCCCGAGGCAGCAACAGACCGTTGGAAACAAGTCGGCTGGAGGCCGATGTATTGAATCTCTACGCAATTTGAGTGTTCTATCGTCAATTGGAGGTGTTGAACGTTATAATTCACTATCATTTTTGCGTCGGATTCGAAAATCTAGACTCACAGGAGAAGGATCATATGGTGCCCGAGACAGCAATATCTCCTTGGAGACAAGTCGGCTGGAGGCCGATGTATTGAATCTCGACGCAATTTGAGTGTTCCATCGTCATTAGGAGGCCCTGAATGTTGTAATTAACTATCAGTTTTTCGTCGGAATCGAAAATCTATACTCACAGGAGACTGACCATATGGTGCCCGAGGCACCAATATCCCCTTGGAGACAAGTGGGCTGGAGGCCGATGTATTGAATCTCGACGCAATTTGAGTGTTCCATCGTCATTAGGAAGCCCTGAACGTTACAATTAACTATCAGTTTTTCGTCGGATTCGAAAATCTAGACTCACTGGAGACGGACCATAAGGTGCCCGAAGCATCGACATCGCCTTGGAAACCAGTCCGCTGGAGGACGATGTATTGAATCGCGACGCAATTTGAGTGCTCCATCGTCATTAGGAGGCCCTGAACGTTACTATTAACTATCAGATTCGCGTCGGATTCAAAAATCTAGACTCACAGGAGAAGGACCATATGGTGCCCGAGGCAGCAACATCCCCTTCGAGACAAGTCGGCTGGAGGACCATGTATTGAATCTCGACGCAATTTGAGTGTTCCATCGTCATTAGGAGGCCCTGAATGTTGTAATTAACTATCAGTTTTTCGTCGGATTCGAAAATCTAGACTAACAGGAGAACGACCATAAGGTGCCCGTGGCAGCAATGGACTCTTGGTGACAAGTCGGCTGAAGAACGATGTATTGAATCTCGACGCAATTTGAGTGTTCCATCGTCATTAGGAGGCCCTGAACGTTACAATTAACTATCAGTTTTGGGTCGGATTGAAAAACGTAGAATCACCGGAGACGGACTGTGGTGCCCGAGGCAGCGATATCCCCTTGGAAACAAGTCGACTGGAGATCGATGTATTGACTTTCGACGCAATTTGAGTGTTCCATCGTCATTAGGAGGCGCTGAACGTTACAATTAACTATCTTTTTTGCGTCGGATTCGAAAATCTAGACTCACAGGAGAAGGATCATATGGTGCCCGAGACAGCAATATCTCCTTGGAGACAAGTCGGCTGGAGGCCGATGTATTGAATCTCGACGCAATTTGAGTGTTCCCTCGTCATTACGTGGCCCTGAATGTTACAATTAACTATCAGTTTTGCGTCGGGTTCGAAAATCTAGACTCACAGGAGAACGACCATCAGGTGCCCGAGTCAGCAACAGATTATTCGGCTGGAGGCCGGTGTATTGAATCTCGACGCAATTTGAGTGTTCTATCGTCATTAGGAGGTGCTGAACGTTACAATTCACTATCATTTTTGCGTCTGATTCGAAAATCTAGACTCACAGGAGCAGGATCATATAGTGCCCGAGACAGCAATATCCCCTTGGAGACAAGTCGGCTGGAGGACGATGTATTGGATCGCGACGCAATTTGAGTGTTCCATCGTCATTAGGAGGCCCTGAACGTTACAATTAACTATCAGTTTTGCGTCGGATTCGAAAATCTAGACTAACAGGAGAACGACCATAAGGTGCACGAGGCAGGAATGGACTCTTGGTGACAAGTCGGCTGAAGGACGATGTATTGATCTCGACGCAATTTGAGTGTCCCATCGTCTTTAGGAGGCCCTGAACGTTACAATTAACTATCAGTTTCGCGTCGGATTCGAAAATCTAGACTCACAGGAGACGGACCACAAGGAGCCCGAGGCAGCAATATCCCCTTGTTGACAAGTCGGCAGGATGTCGATGTATTGACTTTCGACGCAATTTGAGTGTTCCATCGTCATTAGGAGGCGCTGAACGTTACAATTAACTATCATTTTCGCGTCGGATTCGAAAATCTAGACACACAGGAAAACGACCATAAAGTGCCCGAGGCAGCAATAAACCCTTGGAGACAAATCGGCTAAATGCCGATATATTGAATCTCGACGCAATTTGAGTGTTCCATCGTCATTACGAAGTCCTGATCGGTACAATTAACAATCAGTTTCGCGTCGGTTTCGAAAATCTAGACTTACAGGACAGCGACCATAAGGAGACCGAGGCAGCAAAATCCCCTTGGAGACAAGTCGGCTGGAGGCCTATGCATTGAATCTCGACGCAATTTGCGTGTTCCATCGTCATTAGGATTGCCTGAACGTTACAATTACTATCTATTTTGCGTCGGATTCGTAATTCTAGCCTCACAGGAGAACGTCCATAAGGTGCCCGAGGCAGCAATAGACCCTTGGAGACAAGTCGGCTCGATGCCGATGTATTGAATCTCGACGCAATTTGAGTGTTCCATCGTCATTAGGAGGCCCTGAACGTTACAATTAACTATCTGTTTTGCGTCGGATTCGAAAATCTAGACTCACAGGAGAACGGCCATAAGGTGCCCAACTAAGCATTGGACTCTTGGAGACATATTGGCTGAAGGACGATATATTGAATCTCGACGCAATTTCAGTGTTCCGTCGTCATTAGGAGGCCCTGAACGTTACAATTAACTATCAGTTTCGCGTCGGAACCGAAAATCTAGACTCACAGGACAGCGACCATAAGGAGCCCGAGGCAGCAATATCCCCTTGGAGACAAGTCGGCTGGAGACCGATGTGTTGAATCTCGACGCAATTTGAGTGTTCCACCGTCATTAGGAAGCCCTGAACGTTACAATGAACTATCATTTTTTCGTCGGATTCGAAAATCTAGACTCACTGGAGACGGACCATAAGGTGACCGAAGCAGCAACAGACCCTTGGAGACAAGTCGGCTGGAGGACGATGTATTGGATCACGACGCAATTTGAGTGTTCCATCGTCATTAGGAGGAACTGAATGTTGTAATTAACTATCAGTTTTGGGTCGGATTAAAAAAACGTAGAATCACCGGAGACGGACTGTGGTGCCCGAGGCAGCGATATCCCCTTGGAGAAAAGTCGGCTGGAGTTCGATGTATTGACTCTCGACGCCATTTGAGTGTTCCATCGTCATTAGGGGGCGCTGAACGTTACAATTAACTATCAGTTATGCGTCGGATTCGAAAATCTAGACTCACAGGAGATCGACCAAAAGGTGCCCGAGGCAGCAACAGACCCTTGGAGACAAGTCGGCTGGAGGACGATGTATTGGATCACGACGCAATTTGAGTGTTCCATCGTCATTAGGAGGCCCTGAATGTTGTAATTAACTATCAGTTTTTCGTCGGAATCGAAAATCTGGACTAACAGGAGAACGACCATAAGGTGCCCGAGGCAGCAATGGACTCTTGGTGACAAGTCGGCTGAAGGACGATGTATTGAATCTCGACGAAATTTGAGTGTTCCATCGTCATTAGGAGGCGCTGAACTTTACAATTAACTATCATTTTTGCGTCGGATTCGAAAATCTAGACTCACAGGAGACTGCCCGTATGGGCCCGAGGCAGCAATATCCCCTTGGAGGCAAGTGGGCTGGAAACCGATGTATTGAATCTCGACGCAATTTGAGTGTTCCATCGTCATTAGGAAGCCCTGAACGTTACAATTAACTATCAGTTTTGTGTCGGATTCTAAAATCTAGACTCACAGGAAAACGATCATAAGGTGCCCCAGGCAGCAATAGACCCTTGGAGACAAGTCGGCTGGAGAACGATGTATTGGATCGCGACGATATTAGAGTGTTCCATCGTAACTAGGAGGCCCTGAATGTTACAATTGACTATCAGTTTTTCGTCGGATTCGAAAATCTAGCCTCACTGGAGACGGACCATAATGTGCACGAAGCAGCAATATCCCCTTGGAAACCAGTCCGCTGGAGGACGATGTATTGAATCGCGACGCAATTTGAGTGCTCCATCGTCATTAGGAGGCCCTGAACGTTACTTTTAACTATCAGATTCGCGTCGGATTCAAAAATCTAGACTCACAGGAGAAGGACCATATGGTGCCCGATGCAGCAACATCCCCTTGGAGACAAGTCGGCTGGAGGTCGATGTATTGAATCTCGACGCAATTTGAGTGTTCCATCGTCATTAGGAGGTGCTGAAAGTTACAATTCACTATCATTTTTGCGTCGGATTCGAAAATCTAGACTCACAGGAGAAGGATCATATGGTGCCCGAGACAGCAATACCTCCTTGGAGACAAGTCGGCTGGAGGCCGATGTACTGAATCTCGACGCAATTTGGGTGTTCCATCGTCATTAGTTGGCCCTGAATGTTACAATTAACTATCTTTTTTGCGTCGGGTTCGAAAGTCTAGCCTCACAGGAGAACGATCATAAGGTGCCCGAGGCAGCAATAGACCCTTGGAGACAAGTCGGCTGGAGGACGATTTATTGCATCGCGACGCAATTTGAGTGTTCCATCGTCATTCGGAGGCCCTGAATGTTATAAGTGACTATCAGTTTTTCGTCGGATTCGAAAATCTGGACTAATTGGAGAACGACCATGACGGGCCCGAGGCAGCAATGGACTCTTGGTGACAAGTCGGCTGAAGAACGATGTATTGAATCTCGACGCAATTTGAGTTTTCCATCGTCATTAGGAGGCCCTGAACGTTACAATTAACTTTCAGATTTGGGTCGGATTGGAAAAATATAGAATCACCGGAGACGGACTGTGGTGCCCGAGGCAGCGATATCCCCTTGGATACAAGTCGGCTGGAGGCCGATGTATTGAATCTCGACGCAATTTGGGTGTTCCATCGTCATTAGGAAGCCCTGAACGTTACAATTAACTATCAATTTAGCGTCGGATTCGAAAATCTAGACTCACTGGAGACGGATCATAAGGTGCCCGAAGCAGCAATATCGCCTTGGAGACCAGTCCGCTGGAGGACGATGTATTGTATCGCAACGCAATTTTAGTGCTCCATCGTCATTAGGAGGCCCTGAACGTTACAATTAACTATCATTTTTGCGTCGGTTTCGAAAACGTAGAATCACCGGAGACGGACCATGTGGTGCCCGAGGCAGCGATATCCCCTTGGAGACAAGTCGGCTGGAGTACGTTGTAGTGAATCTCGACGCAATTTGAGTGTTCATTCGTCATTAGGAGACCCTGATTGGTCCAATTAACAATCTGTTTCGCGTCGGATTCGAAAATCTAGACTCACAGGAGACGGAACACATGGAGCCCGAGGCAGCAATATCCCCTTGTAGACAAGTCGACTGGAGGACGATGTATTGACTCTCGACGCAATTTGAGTGTTCCATCGTCATTAGGAGGCGCTGAACGTTGCAATTAACTATCAATTTTGCGTCGGATTCGAAAATCTAGACTCACAGGAGACGGAGGCAGCAATATCCCCTTGGAGACAAGTCTGCTGGAGGCCGATGGAATGAATCTCGACGCAATTTGAGTGTTCTATCGTCATTAGGAGGCGCTGAACGTTACAATTCACTATCATTTTTGCGTCGGTTTCGAAAACGTAGAATCACCGGAGACGGACCATGTGGTGCCCGAGGCAGCGATATCCCCTTGGAGACAAGTCGTCTGGAGGACGTTGTAGTGAATCTCGACGCAATTTGAGTGTTCATTCGTCATTAGGAGATCCTGATTGTTACAATTAACAATCTGTTTTGCGTCGGATTCGAAAATCTAGACTCACAGGAGAACGACCATAAGGTGCCCGAGGCAGCAATAGACCCCTGGAGACAAGTCGGCTCGAGGCCGATGTAGTGAATCTCGACGCAATTTGAGTGTTCCATCGTCATTAGGAGGCCCTGAACGTTACAATTAACTATCTGTCTTGGGTCGGATTAGAAAATCTAGACTCACAGGAGAACGACCATAAAGTGTCCGAGGCAGCAATAGACTCTTGGAGACAAGTCAGCTGAAGGACGATGGATTGAATCTCGACGCAATTTGTGTTTTCCATCGTTATTAGGATTCCCTGAACGTTACAATTAACTATCATTTTTGCGTCGGATTCGCATGTCTAGACTCACAGGAGACGGCCCATATGGTGCCCGAGGCAGTAATACCCCCTTGGAGACAAGTCGGCTGGAGGCCGATGTACTGAATCTCGACGCAATTTGGGTGTTCCATCGTCATTAGGTGGCCCTGTACATTACAATTAACTATCAGTTTGTGTGGGGTTCTAAAATCTAGATACACAGGGGAACGACCATAAGGTGCCCGAGGCAGCAATAGACCCTTGGAGACAAATCGGCGGAATGCCGATGTATTGAATCTCGACGCAATTTGAGTGTTCCATCGTCTTTAGGTGGGCCTGAACGTTACAATTAACAATCATTTTCGCGTCGGATTCGAAAATCTAGACTCACAGGAAAGCGACCATAAGCGCCCGAGGCAGCAATATCCCCATAGAGACAAGTCGGCTGGAGGACGATGTTTTGAATCTCGACGCAATTTGAGTGTCCTATCGTCATTACGAGGCGTTGAACGTTACAATTCACTATCATTTTTGCGTCGGATTAGAAAATCTAGACTCACTGGAGACGGATCATAAGGTGCCCGAAGCAGCAATATCGCCTTGGAGACCAGTCCGCTGGAGGACGATGTATTGTATCGCAACGCAATGTGAGTGCTCCATCGTCATTAGGAGGCCCTGAACGTTACAATTAACTATCATTTTTGCGTCGGTTTCGAAAACGTAGAATCACCGGAGACGGACCATGTGGTGCCCGAGGCAGCGATATCCCCTTGGAGACAAGTCGGCTGGAGGACGTTGTAGTGAATCTCGACGCAATTTGAGTGTTCATTCGTCATTAGGAGACCCTGATTGGTCCAATTAACAATCTGTTTCGCGTCGGATTCGAAAATCTAGACTCACAGGAGACGGAACACATGGAGCCCGAGGCAGCAATATCCCCTTGTAGACAAGTCGACTGGAGGACGATGTATTGACTCTCGACGCAATTTGAGTGTTCCATCGTCATTAGGAGGCGCTGAACGTTGCAATTAACTATCAATTTTGCGTCGGATTCGAAAATCTAGACTCACAGGAGACGGAGGCAGCAATATCCCCTTGGAGACAAGTCTGCTGGAGGCCGATGGAATGAATCTCGACGCAATTTGAGTGTTCTATCGTCATTAGGAGGCGCTGAACGTTACAATTCACTATCATTTTTGCGTCGGTTTCGAAAACGTAGAATCACCGGAGACGGACCATGTTTTGCCCGAGGCAGCGATATCCCCTTGGAGGCAAGTCGTCTGGAGGACGTTGTAGTGAATCTCGACGCAATTTGAGTGTTCATTCGTCATTAGGAGACCCTGATTGTTACAATTAACAATCTGTTTTGCGTCGGATTCGAAAATCTAGACTCACAGGAGAACGACCATAAGGTGCCCGAGGCAGCAATAGACCCCTGGAGACAAGTCGGCTCGAGGCCGATGTAGTGAATCTCGACGCAATTTGAGTGTTCCATCGTCATTAGGAGGCCCTGAACGTTACAATTAACTATCTGTCTTGGGTCGGATTAGAAAATCTAGACTCACAGGAGTACGACCATAAGGTGTCCGAGGCAGCAATAGACTCTTGGAGACAAGTCAGCTGAAGGACGATGGATTGAATCTCGACGCAATTTGTGTTTTCCATCGTTATTAGGATTCTCTGAACGTTACAATTAACTATCTGTTTTGCGTCGGATTCGAAAATCTACACTCACAGGAGAACGACCATAAGTTGCCATAGGCAGCAATAGGCTCTTGGAGGCAAGTCGGCTGTAGGACGATGTATTAAATCTCGACGCAATTTGAGTGTTCCATCGTCATTAGGAGGCCCTGAACGTTACAATTGAATATCAGTTTCGCGTCGGATTCGAAAATCTAGACTCACAGGGGACGTATCACATGGGGCCCGAGGCAGCAATATCCCCTTGTAGACAAGTCGGCTGGAGGTCGATATATTGATTCTCGACACAATTTGAGTGTTCCATCGACATTAGGAGGCGCTGAACGTTATAATTAACTATCATTTTTGAGTCGGATTCGAAAATCTAGACTCACAGGAGACGGACCATATGGTGCCCGAGGCAGCAAAATGCCCTTGGAGACAAGTCGGCTGAAGGACGATGTATCGAATCTCGACGCAATTTGAGTGTTCCATCGTCATTAGGAGGCCCTGAAAGATACAATTAACTATCAGTTTCGCGTCGAATTCAAAAATCTAGACTCACAGGAGACGGACCATTTGGTGCCCAAGGCAGCAATATCCCCTTGGAGACAAGTCGGCTGGAGGACGACGTATTGAATCTCGACGCAATTTGAGTGTCCTATCGTCATTAGGAGGCGTTGAACGTTACAATTCACTATCATTTTTGCGTCGGATTCGAAAATCTAGACTCACAGGTGAAGGATCATATTGTGCCCGAGACAGCAATATCCCCTTGGAGACAAGTCGGCTGGAGGCCGTTGTATTGAATCTCGACTTAATTTGAGTGTTCCGTCGTCATTAGGTGGCCCTGAGCGTTACAATTAACTATCAGTTTTTCGTGGGATTCGAAAATCAAGACTCACTGGAGACGGACCATGTGGTGCCCGAGGCAGCGATATCCCCTTGGAGACAAGTATGCTGGAGGACGATGTAGTGAATCTTGACGCAATTTGAGTGTTCCTTCGTCATTAGTAGGCCCTGAACGTTACAATTAACTATCTGTTTTGCGTCGTAATCGAAAATCTAGACTCACAGGAGAACGGCCATAAGGTGCCCAAGGCAGCAATAGACCCTTGGAGACAAGTCGGCTCGAGGCCGATATATTGAATCTCGACGCAATTTAAGTGTTCCATCGTCATTAGGAGGCCCTGAACGTTACAATTAACAATCAGTTTTGCGTCGGATTCGAAAATCTAAACTCACAGGAGAACGACCATAAGGTGCCAGAGGCAGCAATAGACTCTTGGAGACAAGGCGGCTGAAGGACGATGTATTAAAACTCGACGCAATATGAGTGTCCTATCGTCATTAGGAGGCGCTGAACGTTACAATTCACTATCATTTTTGCGTCGGATTCGAAAATCTAGACTCACAGGAGAAGGATCATATTGTGCCAGAGACAGCAATATCCCCTTGGAGACAAGACGGCTGGAGGCCGACGTATTGAATCTCGACGCAATTTGAGTGTTCCATCGTCATTAGGTGGCCCTGAGCGTTGCAATTAACTATCTGTTTTTCGTAGGATTCTAAAATCTAGACTCACTGGAGACGGAACATAAGGTGCCCGCGGCTATATCCCTTTGGAGACCAGTCCGCTGGAGGACGATGTATTGAATCGCGACGCAATTTGAGTGCTCCATCGTCATTAGGAGGCACCGAACGTTACAATTAACTATCAGTATCGCGTCGGATTCGAAAACCTAGACTTACAGGAGAACGACCATAAGGTGCCCGAGGCAGCAATAGACTCTTGGAGACAAGTCGGCTGAAGGACGATGTATTGAATCTCGACGCAATTTGAGTGTTCCATCGTCATTAGGAGGCCCTGATTGTTACAATTAACAATTTGTTTTGCTTCGGATTCGAAAACTAGACTCACAGGAGACGGACCATATGGTGCCCGAGGCAGCAATATGCCCTTGGAGACAAGTCGGCAGGAGGCCGATGTATTGAATCTCGACGCAGTTTGGGTGTTCCATCGTCATTAGGAGGCCATGAACGTTGCAATTAACTATCATTTTTGCGTCGGATTCGAAAATCTATACTCACTGGAGAACGACCATAAGGTGCCCGAGGCAGCAATAGACCCTTGGTGACAAGTCCGCTGGAGGACGATGTATTGACTCTCGACACAATTTGAGTGTTCCATCGTCATTAGGAGGCACTGAACGTCATAATTAACTATCATTTTAGCGTCAGGCTCGAAAGACTACTCACAGACGAAGGATCATATGGTGCCCGAGGCAGCAATATCACCTTGGATACAAGTCAGCTGAAGGATGTTGTATTGAATCTCGACGCAATTTGCGTGTTCCATCGTCATTCGGAGGCCCTGAGCATTACAATTAACTATCAGTATCGCGTCGGATTCGAAAATCTATACTCACTGGAGACGGAACACATGGAGCCCGAGGCAGCCATATCCCCTTGTAGACAAGTCGACTGGAGGACGATGTAGTGACTCACGACGCAATTTCAGTGTTCCATCGTCATTAGGAGGCGCTGAACGTTGTAATTAACTATCATTTTTGCGTCGATTCGAAAATCTAGACTCACAGGAGACGGAAACAGCAATATCCCCTTGGAGACAAGTCGGCTGGAGGCCGATGGAAGGAATCTCGACGCAATTTGAGTGCTCTATCGTCATTAGGAGGCGCTGAACGTTACAATTCACTATCATTTTTGCGTCGGATTCGAAAATCTAGACTCACAGGATAAGGATCATATGGTGCCCGAGACAGCAATATCCCCTGGGAGACAAGTCGGCTGGAGGCTGATGTATTGAATCTCGACGCAATTAGAGTGTTCCTTCGTCATTAGGTGGCCCTGAACGTTACAATTAACTATTAGTTTTTCGTCGGATTCAAATATCTAGACTAACAGGAGAACGACCATAAGGTGCCCGAGGCACCAATGGACTCTTGGTGACAAGTCGGCTGAAGAACGATGTATTGAATCTCGACGCAATTTGAGTGTTCCATCGTCATTAGGAGGCCCTGATTGTTACAATTAACAATCTGTTTTGCGTCGGATTCGAAAATCTTGACTCACAGGGGACGTACAACATGGGGCCCGAGGCAGCAATAGACCCTTGGAGACAAGTCGGCTCGAGGCCGATGTAGTGAATCTCGACACAATTTGAGTGTTCCATCGACATTAGGAAGCGCTGAACGTTATAATTAACTATCATTTTTGAGTCGGATTCGAAAATCTAGACTCACAGGAGACGGACCATATGGTGCCCGAGGCAGCAATATGCCCTTGGAGACAAGTCGGCTGGAGGCCGATGTATTGACTCTCGACGCAATTTGAGTGTTCCATCGTCATTAGGAGGCGCTGAACGTTACAATTAACTATGTGTTTAGCGTCGGATTCGAAAATGTACTCACAGGAGAGGGATCATATGGTACCCGAGACAGCTATATCCCCTTGGATACAAGTCGGCTGGAGGACGATGTATTGAATCTCGACGAAATTTGAGTGTTCCATCGTAATTAGGAGGCCTTGAACGTTACAATTAACAATCAGTTTTGCGTCGGATTACAAAATCTAGACTCACAGTAGAACGACCATAAGGCGCCCGAGGCAGCAATAAACCCTTGGAGACAAGTCAGCTGAAGAATGATGTATTGAATCTCGAGACAATTTGCGTGTTCCATCGTCATTCGGAGGCCCTGAACGTTACAATTAGCTATTAGTTTCGCGTCGGATTCGAAAATCTAGACTCACAGGAGACGGAACACATGGAGCCCGCGGCAGCAATATCCCCTTGTAGACAAGTCGACTGGAGGACGATGTATTGACTCTCGACGCAATTTCAGTGTTCCATCGTCATTAGGAGGCGGTGAACGTTGCAATGAACTATCATTTTTGCGTCGATTCGAAAATCTAGACACACAGGAGACGGAGGCAGCAATATCCCCTTGGAGACAAGTCGGCTGGAGGCCGATGGAATGAATCTTGACGCAATTTGAGTGTTACTTCGTCATTAGGTGGCCCTGAACGTTACAATTAACTATCAGTTTTTCGTCGGATTCAAATATCTAGACTAACAGGAGAACGACCATATGGTGCCCGAGGCAGCAATGGACTCTTGGTGACAAGTCGGCTAAAGAACGATGTATTGAATCTCGACGAAATTTGAGTGTTCCATCGCCATTAGGTGGCCCTGAACGTTACAATTAACTATCAGTTTCGCGTCGGATTCGAAAATCTAGACTAACAGGAGACGGACCACATGGAGCCCGAGGCAGCAATATCCCATTGTAGACAAGTCGGCTGGAGGTCGATGTATTGACTCCCGACGCAATTTGAGTGTTCCATCGTCATTCGGAGGCCCTGAGCATTACAATTAACTATCAGTTTCGCGTCGGATTCGAAAATCTATACTCACTGGAGACGACCATAAGGTGCCCGAAGCTATATCCCCTTGGAGACCAGTGCGCTGGAAGACGATGTATTGAATCGCGAAACAATTTGAGTGCTCCATCGTCATTAGGAGGCCCTGAACGTTACAATTAGCTATTAGTTTCGCGTCGGATTCGAAAATCTAGACTCACAGGAGACGGAACACATAGAGCCCGAGGCAGCAATATCCACTTGGAGACAAGTCGGCTGGAGGCCGATGGAATGAATCTTGGCGCAATTTGAGTGTTCAATCGTCATTAGGAGGCGCTGAACGTTACAATTCACTATCATTTTAGCGTCGGATTCGAAAATCTAGACTCACAGGATAAGGATCATATGGTGCCCGAGACAGCAATATCCCTTGGAGACAAGTCGGCTGGAGGCTGATGTATTGAATCTCGACTCAATTAGAGTGTTCCTTCGTCATTAGGCGGCCCTGAACGTTACAATTAACTATCAGTTTTTCGTCGGATTCAAATATCTAGACTAACAGGAGAACGACCATAAGGTGCCCGAGGCAGCAATGGACTCTTGGTGACAAGTCGGCTGAAGAACGATGTATTGAATCTCGACGCAATTTGAGTGTTCCATCGTCATTAGGAGGCCCTGATTGTTACAATTAACAATCTGTTTTGCGTCGGATTCGTAAATCTAGACTCACAGGAGTACGGCCATAAGGTGCCCGAGGCAGCAATAGACCCTTGGAGACAAGTCGGCTCGAGGCCAATGTAGTGAATCTCGACACAATTTGAGTGTTCCTTCGTCATTAAGAGGCCCTGAACGTTACAATTAACTATCTGTTTTGGTTCGGATTAAAAAATCTAGACTCACAGGAGAACGACCATAAGGTGTATGAGGCAGCAATAGACTCTTGGAGACAAGTCTGCTGAAGGACGATGTGTTGAATCTCGACGCAATTTGAGTGTTCCATCGTCATTAGGAGGCCCTGAACGTTACAATTAACTATCAGTTTCGCGTCGGATTCGAAAATCTAGACTAACAGGAGACGTCCACATGGAGCCCGAGGCAGCAATATCCCATTGTAGACAAGTCGGCTGGAGGTCGATGTATTGACTCTCGACGCAATTTGAGTGTTCCATCGTCATTAGGAGGCGCTGAACGTTACAATTAACTATCATTTTTGCGTCGGATTCGAAAATCTAGACTCACAGGAGACGGCCCATATGGTGCCCGAGGCAGTAATATCCCCTTGGAGACAAGTCGGCTGGAGGCCGATGTACTGAATCTCGACGCAATTTGAGTGTTCCATCGTCATTAGGAGGCCCTGAACATTACAATTAACTATCAGTTTTGCGTAGGATTCTAAAATCTAGATACACAGGGGAACGACGATAATGTGCCCGAGGCAGCAATAGACCCTTGGAGACAAGTCGGCTGAAGGACGAGGTATTGAATCTCGACGCAATTTGAGTGTTCCATCGTCATTAGGAGACCCTGAACGTTACAAATAACTATCAGTTTTGGGTCGGATTTGAAAATCTAGACTCACAGGAGAAGGACCCTTGGAGACAAGTCGGCTGGAGGCCGATGTATTGAATCTCGACGCAATTTGAGTGTTCCATCGTCATTAGGAGGCCCTGAACGTTACAATTAACTTTCAGTTTTGCGTCGGGTTCGAAAATCTAGACTTTCAGGAGAACGACCATAAGGTGCCTGAGGCAGCAATAGACCCTTGGAGACAAGTCGGCTTGAGGCCGATGTAGTGAATCTTGACACAATTTGAGTGTTCCTTCGTCATTAAGAGGCCCTGAACGTTACAATTTACTATCTGTTTTGGTTCGGATTAGAAAATCTAGACTCACAGGAGAACGACCATAAGGTGTCCGAGGCAGCAATAGACTCTTGGAGACAAGTCAGCTGAAGGACGATGTATTGAATCTCGACGCAATTTGAGTGTTCCATCGTCATTAGGAGACCCTGAACGTTACAATTAACTATCAGTTTTGCGTCGGGTTCGAAAATCTAGACTTTCAGGAGACGACCATAAGGTGCCTGAGGCAGCAATAGACCCTTAAAGACAAGTCAGCTGAAGGACGATGTATTGAATCTCGACGCAATTTCAGTGTTCCATCGTCATTAGGAGACCCTGAACGTTACAATTAACTATCAGTTTCGCGTCGGATTCGAAAATCTAGACTAACAGGAGACGGACCACATGGAGTCCGAGGCAGCAATATCCCATTGTAGACAAGTCGGCTGGAGGTCGATGTATTGACTCTCGACGCAATTTGAGTGTTCCAATGTCATTAGGAGGCGCTGAACGTTACAATTAACTATCATTTTTGCGTCGGATTCGAAAATCTAGAATCACAGGAGACGGAGGCAGCAATATCCCCTTGGAGACAAGTCGGCTGGAGGCGTTGAAATGAATCTCGGCGCAATTTGAGTGTTCTGTCGCCATTAGGAGGCCCTGAACATTACAATTAACTATCAGTTTTGCGTCGGATTATAAAATCTAGATACACAGGGGAACGACGATAATGTGCCCGAGGCAGCAATATCCCCTTGTAGACAAGTCGACTGGAGGGCGATGTATTGACTCTCGTCGCAATTTCAGTGCTCCATCGTCATTAGGAGGCGCTGAACGTTGCAATTAACTATCATTTTTGCGTCGGATTCGAAAATCTAGAATCACAGGAGACGGAGGCAGCAATATCCCCTTGGAGACAAGTCGGCTGGAGGCCGATGGAATGAATCTCGGCGCAATTTGAGTGTTCTATCGTCATTAGGAGGCGCTGAACGTTGCAATTCACTATCATTTTAGCGTCGGATTCGAAAATCTAGACTCACAGGATAAGGATCATATGGTGCCCGAGACAACAATATCCCCTTGGATACAAGTCGGCAGGAGGACGATAAATTGAATCTCGACGCAATTTGAGAGTTCCATAGTCATTCGGAGGCCCTGAGCATGACAATTAACTATCAGTTTCGCGTCGGATTCGAAAATCTATACTCACTGGAGACGGACCATAAGGTGCCCGAGGCTATATCCCCTTGGAGACCAGTGCGCTGGAGGACGATGTATTGAATCGCGACGCAATTTGAGTGCTCCATCGTCATTAGGAGGCCCTGAACGTTACAATTAGCTATTAGTTTCGCGTCGAATTCGAAAATCTAGACTCACAGGAGACGGAACACATGGAGCCCGAGGCAGCAATATCCCCTCGTAGACAAGTCGACTGGAGGACGATGTATTGACTCTCGACGCAATTTGAGTGTTCCATCGTCATTAGGAGGCCCTGATTGTTACAATTAACAATCTGTTTTGCGTCGGATTCGAAAATCGAGACTCACAGGAGAACGACCATAAGGTGCCCGAGGCAGCAATAGACCCTTGGAGACAAGTCGGCTGAAGGACGATGTATTGAATCTCGACGCAATTTGAGTGTTCCATCGTCATTAGGAGGCCCTGAACGTTACAATTAACTATCAGTTTCGCGTCGGATTCGAAATTCTAGACTAACAGGAGACGGACCACATGGAGCCCGAGGCAGCAATATCCCCTTGTAGACAAGTCGGCTGGAGGTCGATGTATTGACTCTCGACGCAATTTGAGTTTCCATCGTCATTAGGAGGCGCTGAACGTTACAATTAGCTATCATTTTTGCGTCGGATTCGAAAATCTAGACTCACAGGAGACGGCCCATATGGAGCCTGAGGCAGTAATATCCCCTCGGAGACAAGTCGGCTGGAGGTCGATGTACTGAATCTCGACGCAATTTGAGTGTTCCATCGTCATTAGGAGGCCCTGAAAGTTACAATTAACTATCAGTTTCGCGTCGGATTCAAAAATCTAGATTCACAGGAGACGGACCATTTGGTGCCCGAGGCAGCATTTCGCCTTGGAGACAAGTCGGCTGGAGGACGACGTATTGGAGCTCGACGCAATTTGAGTGTCCTATCGTCATTAGGAGGCGCTGAACGTTACAATTCACTATTATTTTTGCGTCGGATTCGAAATTCTAGACTCACAGGTGAAGGATCATCATGTGCCTGAGACAGCAATATCCCCTTGGAGACAAGTCGGCTGGAGGCCGTTGTATTGAATCTCGAGCAATTTCAGTGTTCCATCGTCATTAGGTGGCCCTGAGCGTTACAATTAACTATCAGATTTTCGTGGGATTCGAAAATCTAGACTCACTGGAGGCGGACCATAAGGTGCCCATAGCTATATCCCCTTGGAGACCAGTCCGCTGGAGGACGATGTATTGAATCGCGACGCAATTTGATTGCTCCGTCGTCATTAGGAGGCCCTGAACGTTACAATTAACTATCAGTTTTGCGTCTGATTCGAAAACGTAGAATCACCGGAGACGGACCATTTGGTGCCGAGGCAGCGATATCCCCTTGGAGAAAAGTACGCTGAAGGACGTTGTACTGAATCTTGACGCAATTTGAGTGTTCCTTCGCCATTAGTAGGCCCTGAACGTTACAATTAACTATCTGTTTTGCGTCGGATTCGAAAGCTAGACTCACAGGAGAACGATCATAAGGTGCCCGAGGCAGCAGTAGACTCTTGGAGACAATTCGGATGAAGGACGATGTGTTGAATCTCGACGCAATTTGAGTGTTCGATCGTCATTAGGTGGCCCTGAACGTTACAATTAACTATCTGTTTTGCGTTGGATTCGAAAATCTAGACTCACAAGGGAACGACCATAAGGTGCCCGAGGCAGCAATAGACCCTTGGAGACAAGTCGGCTGAAGGACGATGTATTGAATCTCGACGCAATTTGAGTGTTCCATCGTCATTAGGAGGCCCTGAACGTTAAAATTAACTGTCAGTTTTGCGTCGGATTCGAAAATCTAGACTCACTGGAAACGGACCATAAGGTGCCCGAGGCTATATCCCTTTGAGACCAGTCCGATGGAGGACGATGTATTGAATCGCGACGCAATTTGAGTGCTTCATCGTCATTAGGAGGCCCTGAACGTTACAATTAACTATCAGTTTCGCGTCGGATTCGAGAATCTAGACTCACAGGAGAACGACCATAAGGTGCCCGAGGCAGCAATAGACTCTTGGAGACAAGTCGGCTGGAGGTCGATGTATTGAATCTCGCCGCAAATTGAGTGTTCCATCCTCATTAGGAGGCCCTGAACCTTACAATTAACTATCAGTTTCGCGTCGGATTCGAAAATCTAGACTCACAGGGGGCGTACCACATGGGGCCCGAGGCAGCAATATCCCCTTGTAGACAAGTCGGCTGGAGGTCGATGTATTGACTCTCAACACAATTTGAGTGTTCCATCGATATTAGGAGGCGCTGAACGTTATAATTAACTATCATTTTTGCACGGATTCGAAAATCTAGACTCACAGGAGACGGACCATATGGTGCCCGAGGCAGCAATATGCCCTTGGGGACAAGTCGGCTGGAGGTCGATGTATTGAATCTCGACGCAATTTGAGTGTTCCATCGTCATTAGTAGGCCTTGAACGTTACAATTAACAATCAGTTTTGCGTCGGATTAGAAAATCTAGACTCACAGGAGAACGAACATAAGGTGCCAGAGGCAGCAATAGACCCTTGGAGACAAGTCGGCTCGAGGCCGATGTATTGAATCTCGACGCAATTTGCTTGTTACATCGTCATTCGGAGGCCCTGAGCATTACAATTAACTATTAGTTTCGCGTCGGATTCGAAAATCTATACTCACTGGAGACGGACCATAGGGGGCCCGAGGCTATATCCCCTTGGAGACCAGTGCGCTGAAGAACGATGTATTGAATCGCGACGCAATTTGAGTGCTCCATCGTCATTAGGAGGCCCTGAACGTTACAATTAGCTATTAGTTTCGCGTCGGATTCGAAAATCTAGACACACAGGAGACGGAACACATGGTGCAAGAGGCAGCAATATCCCCTTCTAGACAAGTCGGGTGGACGCCGATGGAATGACTCTCGACGCAATGTGAGTGTTCTATCGTCATTAGGAGGCGCTGAACGTTACAATTCACTATCATTTTTGCGTCGGATTCGAAAATCTAGACTCACAGCATAAGGATCATATGGTGCCCGAGACGGCAATATCCCCTTGTAGACAAGTCGACTGGAGGCTGATGTATTGAATCTCGACGCAATTAGAGTCTTCCTTCGTCATTAGGTGGCCCTGAACGTCGCAATTAACTATCAGTTTTTCGTCGGATTCAAATATCTAGACTAACAGGAGAACGACCATAAGGTGCCCGAGGCAGCAATGGACTCTTGGTGACAAGCCGGCTGAAGAACGATGTACTGAATCTCGAAGCAATTTGAGTGTTACATCGTCATTACGAGGCCCTGATTATTACAATTAACAATCTGTTTTGCGTCGGATTCGAAAATCTAGACTCACAGGAGAACGACCATAAGGTGCCCGAGGCAGCAATAGACCCTTGGAGACAAGTCGGCTCGAGGCCGATGTAGTGAATCTTGACGCAATTTGAGTGTTCCTTCGTCATTAAGAGGCACTGAACGTTACAATTAACTATCTGTTTTGGGTCGGATTAGAAAATCTAGACTCACGGGAGAACGACCATAAGGTGTCTGAGGCAGCAATAGACTCTTGGAGACAAGTCAGCTGAAGGACGATGTATTGAATCTCGACGCAATTTGAGTGTTCCATCGTAGTTAGGAGGCAATGAACGTTACAATTAACTATCAGTTTCGCGTCGGATTCGAAAATCTAGACTAACAGGAGACGGACGACATGGAGCCCGAGGCAGCAATATCCCCTTGTAGACAAGTCGGCTGGAGGTCGATGTATTGACTCTCGATGCAATTTGAGTGTTCCATCGTCATTAGGAGGCGCTGAACATTACAATTAACTATCAGTTTTGCGTCGGATTAACAAATCTAGACTCACAGGAGAACGAACATAAGGTGCCCGAGGCTGCAATATGCCCTTGGAGACAAGTCGGGTGGAGGACGATGTATTGACTCGCGACCCAATTTGAGTGATCCATCGTCATAAGGAGGCGATGAACGTTACAATTAACTATCATTTTAGCATCGGATTCGAAAATCTACTCCCAGGAGAAGGATCATATTGTGCCCCAGACAGCAATATCCCCTTGGATACTAGTCGGCTGGATGACGATGTAATGAATCTCGACGCAATTTGAGTGATCCACCGTCATTAGGAGGCCCTGAACGTTACAATTAACTATCATTTTTTGCGTCGGATTCAAAAATCTAGACTCACAGGAGACGGACCATTTGGTGACCGAGGCACCAATATCCCTTTGGAGACAAGTCGGCTGGAGGACAATGTATTGAATCTCGACGCAATTTGAGTGTTCCGTCGTCATTAGGAGGCGCTTGACGTTACAATTAACTATCATTTTAGCGTCGGATTCGAAAATCTACTCACAGGAGAAGGATCATAAGGTGCCCGAGCCAGCAATATCGCCTTGGAGACAAGTCGGCTGGAGGACGATATATTGAATCTTTACGCAATTTGAGTGTTCCATCTTCATTAGGAGGCCCTGAACGATACAATTAACTATCAGTTTTGCGTCGGATTCTAAAATCTAGACTCACAGGGTAACGACCATAAGGTGCCCGAGGCAGCAATAAACCCTTGGAGACAAATCGGCTGAATGCCGATCTATTGAATCTCGACGCAATTTGAGTGTTCCATCGTCATTAGGAAGCCCTGAACGATACAATTAACAATCAGCTTCGCGTCGGATTCGAAAATCTAGGCTCACATGAGAGCGACCATAAGGAGCCCGAGGCAGCAATATCCCCATGAAGAGAAGTCGGCTGGAGGACGATGTATTGAATCTCGACGCAATTTGTGTGTTCCATCGTCATTAGGAGGCCCTGAACGTTACAATTAACTATCAGCTTTGCGTCGGATTCGAAAATCTAGACTCCCAGGAAAACGATTATAAGGTGCCCCAGGCAGCAATAGACCCTTGGAGTCAAGTCGGCTGGAGGACGATGTAATGGATCGCGACGCAATTTGAGTGTTCCATCGTAACTAGGAGGCCCTGAACGTTACAATTAACTATCAGTTTTTCGTCGGATTCGAAAATCTAGACTCACTTGCCACGGACCATAAGGTGCCCGAGGCTATATCCCCTTGTAGACCAGTGCGCTGGAGGACGATGTATTGAATCTCGACGCAATTTGAGTGATCCATCGTCATTAGGAGGCCCTGAACGTTACAATGAACTTTCATTTTTTGCGTCCGATTCAAAAATCTAGACTCACAGGAGACGGACCATTTGGTGACCGAGGCAGCAATATCCCTTTGGAGACAAGTCGGCTGGAGGACAATGTATTGAATCTCGACGCAATTTGAGTGTTCCATCGTCATTAGGAGGCGCTGAACTTTACAATTAACTATCATTTTAGCGTCGGATTCGAAAATCTACTCACAGGAGAAGGATCATACGGTGCCCGAGACAGTAATATCGCCTTGGATACAAGTCGGCTGGAGGACGATATATTGAATCTCGACGGAATTTGAGTGTTCCATCGCCATTAGGAGGCCCTGAACGATGCAATTAACAATCAGTTTTGCGTCGGATTCGAAAATCTAGACTCACAGGAGAACGACCATAAGGTGCCCCAGGCAGCAATAGACCCTTGGAGACAAATCGGCTGAATGATGATCTATTGAATCTCGACGCAATTTGAGTGTTCCATCGTCATTAGGAAGCCCTGAACGTTACAATTAACAATCAGCTTCGCGTCGGATTCTAAAATCTAGACACACATGAGAGCGACCATAAGGAGCCCAAGGCAGCAATATCCCCATGAAGAGAAGTCGGCTGGAGGACGATGTATTGAATCTCGACGCAATTTGTGTGTTCCATCGTCATTAGGAGGCCCTGAACGTTACAATTAACTATCAGCTTTGCGTCGGATTCGAAAATCTAGACTCACAGGAAAACGATCATAAGGTGCCCCAGGCAGCAGTTGACCCTTAGGGACAAGTCGGCTTAAGGACGATGTATTGAATCTCGACGCAATTTGAGTGATCCATCGTCATTAGGAGGCCCTGAACGTTACAATTAACTACCATTTTTTGCGTCCGATTCAAAAATCTAGACTCACGGGAGACGGACCATTTGGTGACCGAGGCAGCAATATCCCTTTGGAGACAAGTCGGCTGGAGGACAATGTATTGAATCTCGACGCAATTTGCGTGTTCCATCGTCATTAGGAGGCGCTGAACGTTACAATTAACTATCATTTTAGCGGCGGATTCGAAAATGTACTCACAGTACGAGACAGTAATATCGCCTTGGATACAAGTCGGCTGGAGGACTATATATTGAATCTCGACGCAATTTGAGTCTTCCATCGCCATTAGGAGGCCCTGAACGTTACAATTAACTATCAGTTTTGCGTCGGATTCGAAAATCTAGACTCACAGGAAAACGATCATAAGGTGCCCCAGGCAGCAATAGACCCTTGGAGTCAAGTCGGCTAGGGGACGATGTAATGGATCGCGACGCAATTTGAGTGTTCCATCGTAACTAGGAGGCCCTGAATGTTACAATTAACTATCAGTTTTTCGTCGGATTCGAAAATCTAGACTCACTTGCGACGGACCATAAGATGCCCGAAGCTATATCAACTTGTAGACCAGTGCGCTGGAGGACGATGTATTGAATCGCGACGCAAATTGAGTGCTCCATCGTCATTAGGAGGCCCTGAGCGTTACAATTACATTTTGGCGTCGGATTCCAAAATCAAGACACACAGGAGAACGACCATATGGTGCCCGAAGCAGCAATAGATCCTTGGAGACAAGTCGGCTTAAGGACGATGTATTGAATCTCGACGCAATTTGAGTGTTCCTTCGTCATTAGGAGGCCCTGAACGTTACTATTAACTATCAGTTTTGCGTCGGATTCAAAAATGTAGACTCCCGTAAGACGGACTATATGGTGCCCGAGGCAGCAATATGCCCTTGGAGACAAGTCGGTTGGAGGCCGACGTATCTAATCTCGACGCAATTTGAGTGTTCCATCGTCATTAGGAGGCCCTGAACATTACAATTAACTATCATTTTTGCGTCGGATTCTAAAATCTAGACTCACAGGGTAACGACCATAAGGTGCCCGAGGCAGCAATAGACCTTTGGAGACAAATCGGCTGAATGCCGATCTATTGAATCTCGGCGCAATTTGAGTGTTCCATCGTCATTAGGAAGCCCTGAACGTTACAATTAACAATCAGCTTAGCGTCGGATTCGAAAATCTAGACTCACATGAGAGCGACCATAAGGAGCCCGAGGCAGCAATATCCCCATGAAGACAAGTCGGCTGGAGGACGATGTATTGAATCTCGACGCAATTTGTGTGTTCCATCGTCATTAGGAGGCGCTAAACGTTACAATTAACTATCATTTTAGCGTCGGATTCGAAAATCTACTCGCAGGAGAAGGATCATATGGTGCGCGAGACAGTAATATCGCCTTGGATACAAGTCGGCTGGAGGGCGATGTATTGAATCTCGACGCAATTTGAGTGTTCCATCACCATTAGGAGGCCCTGAACGTTAAAATTAACTATTAGTTTTGCGTAGGATTCGAAAATCTAGATTCACAGGAGAACGACCATAAGGTGCCCGAGGCAGCAATAGACCCTTGGAGACAAGTCCGTTGAAGGACGATGTTTTGAATCTCGACGCAGTTTGAGTGCCCCATCGTCATTAGGAGGCCCTGAGCGTTACAATTAACTATCAGTTTCTCGTCGGATTCAAAAATGTAGACTCACGGGAGACGGACTATATGGTGCCCGAGGCAGCAATATGCCCTTGGAGACAAGTCGGTTGGAGGCCGACGTATCTAATCTCGACGAAATTTGAGTGTTCCATCGTCATTAGGAGGCCCTGAACATTACAATTAACTATCATTTTTGCGTCGGATTCTAAAATCTAGACCCACAGGGTAACGACCATAAGGTGCCCGAGGCAGCAATAGACCCTTGGAGACAAATCGGCTGAATGCCGATCTATTGAATCTCGACGCAATTTGAGTGTTCCATCGTCATTTGGAAGCCCTGAACGTTACAATTAACAATCAGCTTCGCGTCGGATTCGAAAATCTAGACTCACATGAGAGCGACCATAAGGAGCCCGAGGCAGCAATATCCCCATGAAGACAAGTCGGCTGGAGGACGATGTATTGAATCTCGACGCAATTTGTGTGTTCCATCGTCATTAGGAGGCCCTGAACGTTACAATTAACTATCAGCTTTCCGTCGGATCCGAAAATCTAGACTCACAGGAAAACGATCATAAGGTGCCCCAGGCAGCAATACACCCTTGGAGTCAAGTCGGCTAGAGGACGATGTAATGGGTCGCGACGCAATTTGAGTGTTCCATCGTAACTAGGAGGCCCTGAATGTTACAATTAACTATCAGTTTTTCGTCGGATTCGAAAATCTAGACTCACTTGCGACGGACCATAAGGTGCCCGAGGCTATATCCCCTGTAGACCAGTGCGCTGGAGGACGATGTATTGAATCGCGACGCAATTTGAGTGCTCCATCGTCATTAGGAGGCCCTGAGCGATACTATTAACTATCATTTTTTCGTCGGATTCCAATATCTAGACACACAGGAGAACGACCATATGGTGCCCGAGGCAGCAAAAGTCCCTTGGAGACAAGTCGGCTGGAGGATGATGTATTGACTCTCGACACAATTTGAGTGATCCATCGTCATTAGGAGGCGATGAACGTTACAATTAACTATCATTTTAGCATCGGATTCGAAAATCTACTCCCAGGAGAAGGATCATATGGTGCCAGAGACAGCAATATCCCCTTGGATACAAGTCGGCTGGATGACGATGTATTGAATCTCGACGCAATTTGAGTGATCCATCGTCATCAGGAGGCCCTGAACGTTACAATTAACTATCATTTTTTGCGTCGGATTCAAAAATATAGACTCACAGGAGACGGACCATTTGGTGACCGAGGCAGCAATATCCCTTTGGAGACAACTCGGCTGGAGGACAATGTATTGAATCTCGACGCAATTTGAGTGTTCCATCGTCATTAGGAGGCGCTGAACGTGACAATTAACTATCATTTTAGCGTCGGATTCGAAAATCTACTCACAGGAGAAGGATCATATGGTGCCCGAGACAGTAATATCGCCTTGGATACAAGTCGGCTGGAGGACGATGTATTGAATCTCGACGCAATTTGAGTGTTCCATCGCCATTAGGAGGCCCTGAACGTTAAAATTAACTATCAGTTTTGCGTCGGATTCGAAAATCTAGACTCACAGGAGAACGACCGTAAGGTGCCCGAGGCAGCAATAGACCCTTGGAGACAAGTCCGTTGAAGGACGATGTTTTGAATCTCGACGCAATTTGAGTGCCCCATCGTCATTAGGAGGCCCTGAGCGTTACAATTAACTATCAGTTTCTCGTCGGATTCAAAAATGTAGACTCACGGGAGACGGACCATATGGTGCCCGAGGCAGCAATATGCCCTTGGAGACAAGTCGGTTGGAGGCCGACGTATCTAATCTCGACGAAATTTGAGTGTTCCATCGTCATTAGGAGGCCCTGAACGTTACAATTAACTATCAGTTTTGCGTCGGATTCGAAAATCTAGACTCACAGGAAAACGATCATAAGGTGCCCCAGGCAGCAATAGACCCTTGGAGTCAAGTCGGCTAGAGGACGATGTAATGGATCGCGACGCATTATGAGCGTTCCATCGTAACTAGGAGGCCCTGAATGTTACAAGTAACTATCAGTTTTTCGTCGGATTCGAAAATCTAGACTCACTTGCGACGGACCATAAGGTGCCCGAGGCTATATCCCCTTGTAGACCAGTGCGCTGGAGGACGATGTATTGAATCGCGACGCAATTTGAATGCTCCATCGTCATTAGGAGGCCTTGAGCGTTACAATTAACTATCATTTTTTGCGTCGGGTTCAAAATTCTAGACTCACAGGGGACGGACCATTTGGTGACCGAGGCAGCAATATCCCTTTGGAGACAAGTCGCCTGGAGGACAATGTATTGAATCTCGACGCATTTTGAGTGTTCCATCGTCATTAGGAGGCCTTGAACGTTACAATTAACAATCAGTTTTGCGTCGGATTAGAAAATCTAGACTCACAGGAGAACGAACATAAGGTGCCCGATGCAGCAATAGACCCTTGGAGACAAGTCAACTGAAGGACGATGTATTGAATCTCGACGCAATTTGAGTGTTCCATTGTCATTAGGAGGACCTGAACGTTACAATTAACTATCAGTTTTGCGTCGGATTCTAAAATCTAGACTCACAGGGTAACGACCATAAGGTGCCCGAGGCAGCAATAGACCCTTGGAGACAAATCGGCTGAATGCCGATCTATTGAATCTCGACGCAATTTGAGTGTTCCATCGTCATTAGGAAGCCCTCAACGTTACAATTAACAATCAGCTTCGCGTCGGATTCGGAAATCTAGACTCACATGAGAGCGACCATAAGGAGCCCGAGGCAGCAATATCCCCATGAAGACAAGTCGGCTGGAGGACGATGTATTGAATCTCGACGCAATTTGTGTGTTCCATCGTCGTTAGGAGGCCCTGAACGTTACAATTAACTATCAGCTTTCCGTCGGATTCGAAAATCTAGACTCACAGGAAAACGATCATAAGGTGCCCCAGGCAGCAATACACCCTTGGAGTCAAGTCGGCTAGAGGACGATGTAATGGATCGCGACGCAATTTGAGTGTTCCATCGTAACTAGGAGGCCCTGAATGTTACAATTAACTTTCAGTTTTTCGTCGAATTCGAAAATCTAGACTCACTTGCGACGGACCATAAGGTGCCCGAGGCTATATCCCCTTGTAGACCAGTGCGCTGGAGGACGATGTATTGAATCGCGACGCAATTTGAATGCTCCATCGTCATTAGGAGGCCCTGAGCGATACAATTAACTATCATTTTTTCGTCGGATTCCAATATCTAGTCACACAGGAGAACGACCATATGGTGCCCGAGGCAGCAATATCCCTTTGGAGACAAGTCGGCTGGAGGACAATGTATTGGATCTCGACGCAATTTGAGTGTTCCATCGTCATTAGGAGGCGCTGAACGTGACAATTAACAATCATTTTAGCGTCGGATTCGAAAATCTAGTCACAGGAGAAGGATCATATGGTGCCCGAGACAGTAATATCGCCTTGGATACAAGTCTCCTGGAGGACGATGTATTGAATCTCGACGCAATTTGAGTGTTCCATCGCCATTAGGAGGCCCTGAACGTTAAAATTAACTATCAGTTTTGCGTCGGATTCGAAAATCTAGACTCACAGGAGAACGACCGTAAGGTGCCCGAGGCAGCAATAGACCCTTGGAGACAAGTCCGTTGAAGGACGATGTTTTAAATCTCGACGCAATTTGAGTGCCCCATCGTCATTAGGAGGCCCTGAACGTTACAATTAACTATCAGTTTCGCGTCGGATTCGAAAATCTAGACTCACAGGAAAACGATCATAAGGTGCCCGAGGCAGCAATAGACCCGTGGAGTCAAGTCGGCTAGAGGACGATGTAATGGACCGCGACGCATTTTGAGTGTTCCATCGTAACTAGGAGGCCCTGAATGTTACAAGTAACTATCAGTTTTTCGTCGGATTCGAAAATCTAGACTCACTTGCGACGGACCATAAGGTGCCCGAGGCTATATCCCCTTGTAGGCCAGTGCGCTGGAGCACGATGTATTGAATCGCGACGCAATTTGAATGCTCCATCGTCATTAGGAGGCCCTGAGCGTTACAATTAACTATCATTTTTTGCGTCGGATTCAAAATTCTAGACTCGCAGGGGACGGACCATTTGCTGACCGAGGCAGCAATATCCCTTTGGAGACAAGTCGGCTGGAGGACAATGTATTGAATCTCGACGCATTTTGAGTGTTCCATCGTCATTAGGAGGCCTTGAACGTTACAATTAACAATCAGTTTTGCGTCGGATTAGTAAATCTAGACTCACAGGAGAACGACCATAAGGTGCCCGAGGCAGCAATAGACCCTTGGAGACAAGTCCGTTGAAGGACGATGTTTTGAATCTCGACGCAGTTTGAGTGCCCCATCGTCATTAGGAGGCCCTGAGCGTTACAATTAACTATCAGTTTCTCGTCGGATTCAAAAATGTAGACTCACGGGAGACGGACCATATGGTGCCCGAGGCAGCAATATGCCCTTGGAGACAAGTCGGTTGGAGGCCGACGTATCTAATCTCGACGAAATTTGAGTGTTCCATCGTCATTAGGAGGCCCTGAACATTACAATTAACTATCATTTTTGCGTCGGATTCTAAAATCTAGACCCACAGGGTAACGACCATAAGGTGCCCGAGGCAGCAATAGACCCTTGGAGACAAATCGGCTGAATGCCGATCTATTGAATCTCGACGCAATTTGAGTGTTCCATCGTCATTTGGAAGCCCTGAACGTTACAATTAACAATCAGCTTCGCGTCGGATTCGAAAATCTAGACTCACATGAGAGCGACCATAAGGAGCCCGAGGCAGCAATATCCCCATGAAGACAAGTCGGCTGGAGGACGATGTATTGAATCTCGACGCAATTTGTGTGTTCCATCGTCATTAGGAGGCCCTGAACGTTACAATTAACTATCAGCTTTCCGTCGGATCCGAAAATCTAGACTCACAGGAAAACGATCATAAGGTGCCCCAGGCAGCAATACACCCTTGGAGTCAAGTCGGCTAGAGGACGATGTAATGGGTCGCGACGCAATTTGAGTGTTCCATCGTAACTAGGAGGCCCTGAATGTTACAATTAACTATCAGTTTTTCGTCGGATTCGAAAATCTAGACTCACTTGCGACGGACCATAAGGTGCCCGAGGCTATATCCCCTGTAGACCAGTGCGCTGGAGGACGATGTATTGAATCGCGACGCAATTTGAGTGCTCCATCGTCATTAGGAGGCCCTGAGCGATACTATTAACTATCATTTTTTCGTCGGATTCCAATATCTAGACACACAGGAGAACGACCATATGGTGCCCGAGGCAGCAAAAGTCCCTTGGAGACAAGTCGGCTGGAGGATGATGTATTGACTCTCGACACAATTTGAGTGATCCATCGTCATTAGGAGGCGATGAACGTTACAATTAACTATCATTTTAGCATCGGATTCGAAAATCTACTCCCAGGAGAAGGATCATATGGTGCCAGAGACAGCAATATCCCCTTGGATACAAGTCGGCTGGATGACGATGTATTGAATCTCGACGCAATTTGAGTGATCCATCGTCATCAGGAGGCCCTGAACGTTACAATTAACTATCATTTTTTGCGTCGGATTCAAAAATATAGACTCACAGGAGACGGACCATTTGGTGACCGAGGCAGCAATATCCCTTTGGAGACAACTCGGCTGGAGGACAATGTATTGAATCTCGACGCAATTTGAGTGTTCCATCGTCATTAGGAGGCGCTGAACGTGACAATTAACTATCATTTTAGCGTCGGATTCGAAAATCTACTCACAGGAGAAGGATCATATGGTGCCCGAGACAGTAATATCGCCTTGGATACAAGTCGGCTGGAGGACGATGTATTGAATCTCGACGCAATTTGAGTGTTCCATCGCCATTAGGAGGCCCTGAACGTTAAAATTAACTATCAGTTTTGCGTCGGATTCGAAAATCTAGACTCACAGGAGAACGACCGTAAGGTGCCCGAGGCAGCAATAGACCCTTGGAGACAAGTCCGTTGAAGGACGATGTTTTGAATCTCGACGCAATTTGAGTGCCCCATCGTCATTAGGAGGCCCTGAGCGTTACAATTAACTATCAGTTTCTCGTCGGATTCAAAAATGTAGACTCACGGGAGACGGACCATATGGTGCCCGAGGCAGCAATATGCCCTTGGAGACAAGTCGGTTGGAGGCCGACGTATCTAATCTCGACGAAATTTGAGTGTTCCATCGTCATTAGGAGGCCCTGAACGTTACAATTAACTATCAGTTTTGCGTCGGATTCGAAAATCTAGACTCACAGGAAAACGATCATAAGGTGCCCCAGGCAGCAATAGACCCTTGGAGTCAAGTCGGCTAGAGGACGATGTAATGGATCGCGACGCATTATGAGCGTTCCATCGTAACTAGGAGGCCCTGAATGTTACAAGTAACTATCAGTTTTTCGTCGGATTCGAAAATCTAGACTCACTTGCGACGGACCATAAGGTGCCCGAGGCTATATCCCCTTGTAGACCAGTGCGCTGGAGGACGATGTATTGAATCGCGACGCAATTTGAATGCTCCATCGTCATTAGGAGGCCTTGAGCGTTACAATTAACTATCATTTTTTGCGTCGGGTTCAAAATTCTAGACTCACAGGGGACGGACCATTTGGTGACCGAGGCAGCAATATCCCTTTGGAGACAAGTCGCCTGGAGGACAATGTATTGAATCTCGACGCATTTTGAGTGTTCCATCGTCATTAGGAGGCCTTGAACGTTACAATTAACAATCAGTTTTGCGTCGGATTAGAAAATCTAGACTCACAGGAGAACGAACATAAGGTGCCCGATGCAGCAATAGACCCTTGGAGACAAGTCAACTGAAGGACGATGTATTGAATCTCGACGCAATTTGAGTGTTCCATTGTCATTAGGAGGACCTGAACGTTACAATTAACTATCAGTTTTGCGTCGGATTCTAAAATCTAGACTCACAGGGTAACGACCATAAGGTGCCCGAGGCAGCAATAGACCCTTGGAGACAAATCGGCTGAATGCCGATCTATTGAATCTCGACGCAATTTGAGTGTTCCATCGTCATTAGGAAGCCCTCAACGTTACAATTAACAATCAGCTTCGCGTCGGATTCGGAAATCTAGACTCACATGAGAGCGACCATAAGGAGCCCGAGGCAGCAATATCCCCATGAAGACAAGTCGGCTGGAGGACGATGTATTGAATCTCGACGCAATTTGTGTGTTCCATCGTCGTTAGGAGGCCCTGAACGTTACAATTAACTATCAGCTTTCCGTCGGATTCGAAAATCTAGACTCACAGGAAAACGATCATAAGGTGCCCCAGGCAGCAATACACCCTTGGAGTCAAGTCGGCTAGAGGACGATGTAATGGATCGCGACGCAATTTGAGTGTTCCATCGTAACTAGGAGGCCCTGAATGTTACAATTAACTTTCAGTTTTTCGTCGAATTCGAAAATCTAGACTCACTTGCGACGGACCATAAGGTGCCCGAGGCTATATCCCCTTGTAGACCAGTGCGCTGGAGGACGATGTATTGAATCGCGACGCAATTTGAATGCTCCATCGTCATTAGGAGGCCCTGAGCGATACAATTAACTATCATTTTTTCGTCGGATTCCAATATCTAGTCACACAGGAGAACGACCATATGGTGCCCGAGGCAGCAATATCCCTTTGGAGACAAGTCGGCTGGAGGACAATGTATTGGATCTCGACGCAATTTGAGTGTTCCATCGTCATTAGGAGGCGCTGAACGTGACAATTAACAATCATTTTAGCGTCGGATTCGAAAATCTAGTCACAGGAGAAGGATCATATGGTGCCCGAGACAGTAATATCGCCTTGGATACAAGTCTCCTGGAGGACGATGTATTGAATCTCGACGCAATTTGAGTGTTCCATCGCCATTAGGAGGCCCTGAACGTTAAAATTAACTATCAGTTTTGCGTCGGATTCGAAAATCTAGACTCACAGGAGAACGACCGTAAGGTGCCCGAGGCAGCAATAGACCCTTGGAGACAAGTCCGTTGAAGGACGATGTTTTGAATCTCGACGCAATTTGAGTGCCCCATCGTCATTAGGAGGCCCTGAACGTTACAATTAACTATCAGTTTCGCGTCGGATTCGAAAATCTAGACTCACAGGAAAACGATCATAAGGTGCCCGAGGCAGCAATAGACCCGTGGAGTCAAGTCGGCTAGAGGACGATGTAATGGACCGCGACGCATTTTGAGTGTTCCATCGTAACTAGGAGGCCCTGAATGTTACAAGTAACTATCAGTTTTTCGTCGGATTCGAAAATCTAGACTCACTTGCGACGGACCATAAGGTGCCCGAGGCTATATCCCCTTGTAGGCCAGTGCGCTGGAGCACGATGTATTGAATCGCGACGCAATTTGAATGCTCCATCGTCATTAGGAGGCCCTGAGCGTTACAATTAACTATCATTTTTTGCGTCGGATTCAAAATTCTAGACTCGCAGGGGACGGACCATTTGCTGACCGAGGCAGCAATATCCCTTTGGAGACAAGTCGGCTGGAGGACAATGTATTGAATCTCGACGCATTTTGAGTGTTCCATCGTCATTAGGAGGCCTTGAACGTTACAATTAACAATCAGTTTTGCGTCGGATTAGTAAATCTAGACTCACAGGAGAACGAACATAAGGTGCCCGATGCAGCAATAGACCCTTGGAGACAAGTCAGCTGAAGGACGATGTATTGAATCTCGACGCAATTTGAGTGTTCCATTGTCATTAGGAGGACCTGAACGTTACAATTAACTATCAGTTTTGCGTCGGATTCTAAAATCTAGACTCACAGGGTAACGACCATAAGGTGCCCGAGGCAGCAATAGACCCTTGGAGACAAGTCAACTGAAGGACGATGTATTGAATCTCGACGCAATTTGAGTGTTCCATTGTCATTAGGAGGTCCTGAACGTTACAATTAACTATCAGTTTTGCGTCGGATTCAAAAATCTAGACTCACAGGGTAACGACCATAAGGTGCCCGAGGCAGCAATAGACCCTTGGAGACAAATCGGCTGAATGCCGATCTATTGAATCTCGACGCAATTTGAGTGTTCCATCGTCATTAGGAAGCCCTCAACGTTACAATTAACAATCAGCTTCGCGTCGGATTCGAAAATCTAGACTCACAGAAAAACGATCATAAGGTGCCCCAGGCAGCAATACACCCTTGGAGTCAAGTCGGCTAGAGGACGATGTAATGGATCGCGACGCAATTTGAGTGTTCCATCGTAACTAGCAGGCCCTGAATGTTACAATTAACTATCAGTTTTTCGTCGGATTCGAAAATCTAGACTCACTTGCGACGGACCATAAGGTGCCAGAGCTATATCCCCTTGTAGACCAGTGCGCTGGAGGACGATGTATTGAATCGCGACGCAATTTCAGTGCTCCATCGTCATTAGGAGGCCCTGAGCGATACAATTAACTATCATTTTTGCGTCGGATTCCAAAATCTAGACACACAGGAGAACGACCATATGGTGCCCGAGGCAGCAATAGTCCCTTGGAGACCAGTCGGCTGGGGGATGATGTATTGACTCTCGACGCAATTTGAGTGATCCATCGTCATTAGGAGGCGATGAACATTACAATTAACTATCATTTTAGCATCGGATTCGAAAATCTACTCCCAGGAGAAGGATCATATGGTGCCCGAGACAGCAATATCCCCTTGGATACAAGTCGGCTGGAGGACGATGTATAGAATCTCGACGCAATTTGAGTGTTCCATCGCCATTAGGAGGCCCTGAACGTTAAAATTAACTATCAGTTTTGCGTCGGATTCGAAAATCTAGACTCACAGGAGAACGACCATAAGGTGCCCGAGGCAGCAATAGACCCTTTAGACAAGTCCGTTGAAGGACGATGTTTTGAATCTCGACGCAATTTGAGTGCCCCATCGTCATTAGGAGGCCCTGAGCGTTACAATTAACTATCAGTTTCTCGTCGGATTCAAAAATGTAGACTCACATGAGAGCGACCATAAGGAACCCGAGGCAGCAATATCCCCATGAAGACAAGTCGGCTGGAGGAAGATGTATTGAATCTCGACACAATTTGTGTGTTCCATCGTCATTAGGAGGCCCTGAACGTTCCAATTAACAATCAGTTTTGCGTCGGATTAGAAAATCTAGACTCACAGGAGCACGTCCATAAGGTGCCCGAAGCAGCAATAGAACCTTGGAGACAAGTCGGCTGAAGGACGATGTATTGAATCTGGACGCAATTTGAGTGTCCCATGGTCATTAGGAGGCCCTGAACGTTACAATTAACTATCAGTTTTGCGTCGGATTAGAAAATCTAGACTCACAGGAGAACGAACATCAGGTGCCCGAGGCAGCAATAGACACTTGGAGACAAGTCGGCTGAATGCCGATCTATTGTATCTCGACGCAATTTGAGTGTTCCATCGTCATTAGGAGGCCCTGAACGTTAAAATTAGCTATCAGTTTTGCGTCGGATTCAAAAATCTAGACTGACAGGAGACGGACCATTTGGTGACCGAGGCAGCAATATCCCCTTCGAGACAAGTCGGCTGATGGACGATGAATTGAATCTCGACGCAATTTCAGTGTTCTATATCATTATGAGGCGCTGAACGTTACAATTCACTATCATTTTTGCGTCGGATTTGAAAATCTAGACCCACAGGAGAACGGCCATAAGGTGCCCGAGGCTGCAATAGACCCTTGACGACAAGTCATCTGAAGGACGATGTATTGAATCTCGACGCGATATGAGTGTTCCATCGTCATTAGGAGGCCCTAACGTTAAAATTAACTACCAGTTTTGCGTCGGATTCGAAAATCTAGACTCACAGAAGAACGACCATAAGGTGCCCGAGGCAGCAGTATCCCCTTGGAGACAAGTCGGCTGGAGGACCATGTATTGAATCTCGACGCAATTTGAGTGTTCCATCGTCATTAGAAGGCGCTGAACGTTACAATTACCTATCATTTTAACGTGGGATCCGAAAATCTACTCACAGGAGAAGGGTCATATGGTGCCCGAGACAGCAATATCGCCTTGGATACAAGTCGGCTGGAGGAGGATGTATTGAATCTCGACGCAATTTAAGTGTTCCAACGTCATTGGGAGGCCCTGAACGTTACAATTAACAATCACTTTTGCGTCGGACTAGAAAATCTAGACTCACAGGAGAAGGACCGTAAGGTGCCAGAGGCAGTAATAGACCTTTGGAGACAAGTCGGCTGAAGGACGATGTATTGAATCTCGACGCAATTTGAGTGTTCCATCGTCATTAGGAGGCCCTGAGCGTTAAAATTAACTAACAGTTTTGCGTCGGATTCGAAAATCTAGACTCACAGGAGAATGACCATAAGGTGCCCGAGGCAGCAATATCCCCTTGCAGACAAGTCGGCTGGAGGACAATGTAATGAATCACAACGCAATTTGAGTGCTCCATCGTCATTAGGAGGCGCTGAACGTTACAATTAACTATCATTTTAGCGTCGGATTCGAAAGTCTATTCACAGGAGAAGGATCATATGGTGCCCGAGACAGCAATATCGCCTTGGATACAAGTCGGCTGGAGAACGATGTATTGAATCTCGACGCAATTAGAGAGTTCCATGGTCATTAGGAGGCCCTGAACGTTACAATTAACAATCAGTTTTGCGTCGGATTAGAAAATCTAGACTCACAGGAGAACGTCCATTAGGTGCCCGAAGCAGTAATAGAACCTTGGAGACAAGTCGGCTGGAGGACGATGTATCGAATGTTACAATTAACTATCAGTTTTTCGTCGGATTCGAAAATCTAGACTCACTTGCGACGGAGCATTAGGTGCCCAAGGCTATATCCCCTTGTAGACCAGTGCGCTGGAGGACGATGTATTGAATCGCGACGCAATTTGAGTGCTCCATCGTCATTAGGAGGCCCTGAGCGTTACAATTAACTATCATTTTTGCGTCGGATTCCAAAATCTAGACACACAGGAGAACGACCATATGGTGCCCGAGACAGCAATAGACCCTTGGAGACAAGTCGGCTGGAGGACGATGTATTGACTATCGACGCAATTTGGATGATCCATCGTCATAAGAAGGCGATGAACGTTACAATTAACTATCATTTTAGCATCGGATTCGAAAATCTACTCGCAGGAGAAGGATCATATGGTGCCTGAGACAGCAATATCCCCTTGGATACAAGTCGGCTGGATGACGACGTATTGAATCTCGACGCAATTTGAGTGATCCATCGTCATTAGGAGGCCCTGAACGTTACAATTAATTATCATTTTTTGCGTCGGATTCAAAAATCTAGACTCACAGGAGACGGACCATTTGGTGACCGAGGCAGCAATATCCCCTTGGAGACAAGTCGGCTGGAGGACAATGTATTGAATCTCGACGCAATTTGAGTGCTCCATCGTCATTAGGAGGGCCTGAACG
This sequence comes from Schistocerca americana, assembly GCF_021461395.2. Taxonomy (NCBI): domain Eukaryota; kingdom Metazoa; phylum Arthropoda; class Insecta; order Orthoptera; family Acrididae; genus Schistocerca; species Schistocerca americana. Next base: position 1,204,046 of record NW_025726357.1, read on the forward strand.
TTACAATTAACAATCAGTTTTGCGTCGAATTAGAAAATCTAGACTCACAGGAGCACGTCCATAAGGTGCCCGAAGCAGCAATAGAACCTTGGAGACAAGTCGGCTGAAGGACGATGTATTGAATCTTGACGCAATTTGAGTGTTCCATTGTCATTAGGAGGCCCTGAGCGATACAATTAACTATCATTTTTGCGTCGGATTCCAAAATCTAGACACACAGGAGAACGACCATATGGTGCCCGAGGCAGCAATAGTCCCTTGGAGACAAGTCGGCTGGAGGACGATGTAATGACTCTCGACGCAATTTGAGTGATCCATCGTCATTAGGAGGCGATGAACGTTACAATTAACTATCATTTTAGCATCGGATTCGAAAATCTACTCCCAGGAGAAGGATCATATGGTGCCCGAGACAGCAATATCCCCTTGGATACAAGTCGGCTGGATGACGATGTATAGAATCTCAACGCAATTTGAGTGATCCATCGTCATCAGGAGGCCCTGAACGTTACAATTAACTATCATTTTTTGCGTCGGATTCAAAAATGTAGACTCACAGGAGACGGACCATTTGGTGACCGAGGCAGCAATATCCCTTTGGAGACAGGTCGGCTGGAGGACAATGTATTGAATCTCGACGCAATTTGAGTGTTCCATCGTCATTAGGAGGCGCTGAACGTTACAATTAACTATCATTTTAGCGTCGGATTCGAAAATCTACTCACAGGAGATGGATCATATGGTGCTTGAGACAGTAATATCGCCTTGGATACAAGTCGGCTGGAGGACGATGTATTGAATCTCGACGCAATTTGAGTGTTCCATCGCCATTAGGAGGCCCTAAACGTTAAAATTAACTATCAGTTTTGCGTCGGATTCAAAAATCTAGACTCACAGGAGAACGACCATAAGGTGCCCGAGACAGCAATAGACCCTTGGAGACAAGTCCGTTGAAGGACGATGATTTGAATCTCGACGCAATTTGAGTGCCCCATCGTCATTAGGAGGCCCTGAGCGTTACAATTAACTATCAGTTTCTCGTCGGATTCAAAAATGTAGACTCACGGGAGACGGACCATATGGTGCCCGAGGCAGCAATATGCCCTTGGAGACAAGTCGGTTGGAGACCGACGTATCTAATCTCGACGAAATTTGAGTGTTCCATCGTCATTAGGAGGCCCTGAACATTACAATTAACTATCAGTTTTGCGTCGGATTCTAAAATCTAGACTCACAGGGTAACGACCATAAAGTGCCCGAGGCAGCAATAGACCCTTGGAGACAAATCGGCTGAATGCCGATCTATTGAATCTCGACGCAATTTGAGGGTTCCATCGTCATTAGGAAGCCCTGAACGTTACAATTAACAATCAGCTTAGCGTCGGATTCGAAAATCTAGACTCACATGAGAGCGACCATAAGGAGCCCGAGGCAGCAATATCCCCAAGAAGACAAGTCGGCTGGAGGACGATGTATTGAATCTCGACGCAATTTGAGTGATCCATCGTCATTAGGAGGCCCTGAACGTTATAATTAACTATCATTTTTTGCGTCGGATTCAAAAATCTAGACTCACAGAAGACGGACCATTTGGTGACCGAGGCAGCAATATCCCTTTGGAGACAAGTCGGCTGGAGGACAATGTATTGAATCTCGACGCAATTTTAGTGCTCCATCGTCATTAGGAGGCGCTGAACGTTACAATTAACTATCATTTTAGCGTCGGATTCGAAAATCTACTCACAGGAGAAGGATCATATGGTGCCCGAGACAGTAATATCGCCTTGGATACAAGTCGGCTGGGGGACGATATATTGAATCTCGACGCAATTTGAGTGTTCCATCGCCATTAGGAGGCCCTGAACGTTACAATTAACAATCAGTTTTGCGTCGGATTAGAAAATCTAGACTCACAGGAGCACGTCCATAAGGTAACCGAAGCAGCAATAGAACCTTGGAGACAAGTCGGCTGAAGGACGATGTATTGAATCTGGACGCAATTTGAGTGTCCCATCGTCATTAGGAGGCCCTGAACGTTACAATTAACTATCAGTTTTGCGTCGGATTAGAAAATCTAGACTCACAGGAGAACGAACATCAGGTGCCCGAGGCAGCAATAGACCCTTGGAGACAAGTCGGCTGAAGGACGAAGTATTGAATCTCGACGCAATTTGAGTGTTCCATCGTCATTAGGAGGCCCTGAACGTTAAAATTAACTATCAGTTTTGCGTCGGATTCAAAAATCTAGACTGACAGGAGACGGACCATTTGGTGACTGAGGCAGCAATATCCCCTTCGAGACAAGTCGGCTGATGGACGATGAATTGAATCTCGACGCAATTTCAGTGTTCTATCATCATTATGAGGCGCTGAACGTTACAATTCACTATCATTTTTGCGTCGGATTTGAAAATCTAGACTCACAGGAGAACGGCCATAAGGTGCCCGAGGCTGCAATAGACCGTTGGCGACAAGTCATCTGAAGGACGATGTATTGAATCTCGACGCGATATGAGTGTTCCATCGTCATTAGGAGGCCCTAACGTTAAAATTAACTATCAGTTTTGCGTCGGATTCGAAAATCTAGACTCACAGAAGAACGACCATAAGGTGCCCGAGGCAGCAGTATCCCCTTGGAGACAAGTCGGCTGGAGGACAATGTATTGAATCTCGACGCAATTTGAGTGTTCCACCGTCATTTGAAGGCGGTGAACGTTACAATTACCTATCATTTTAGCGTGGGATCCGAAAATCTACTCACAGGAGAAGGGTCATATGGTGCCCGAGACAGCAATATCGCGTTGGAAACAAGTCGGCTGGAGGAGGATGTATTGAATCTCGACGCAATTTAAGTGTTCCAACGTCAATAGGAGGCCCTGAACGTTACAATTAACAATCACTTTTGCGTCGGACTAGAAAATCTAGACTCACAGGTGAACGTCCATAAGGTGCCAGAAGCAGCAATAGAACCTTGGAGACAAATCGGCTGCATGCCGATCTATTGAATTTCGACGCAATTTGAGTGTTCCATCGTCATTAGGAAGCCCTGAACGATACAATTAACAATCAATTTCGCGTCGGATTCGAAAATCTAGACTCACATGAGACCGACCCGAGGCAGCAATATCCCCATGAACCCAAGTCGGCTGGAGGACGATGTATTGAATTTCGACGCAATTTGAGTGTTCCATCGTCATTATTAGGCCCTGAACGTTACAATTACATATCAGTTTTTCGTCGGATTCGAAAATCTAGACTCACAGGAGAAGAACCGTAAGGTGCCAGAGGCAGTAATAGACCTTTGGAGACAAGTCGGCTGAAGGACGATGTATTGAATCTCGACGCAATTTGAGTGTTCCATCGTCATTAGGAGGCCCTGAGCGTTCAAATTAACTAACAGTTTTGCGTCGGATTCGAAAATCTAGACTCACAGGAGAACGTCCATTAGGTGCCCGAAGCAGCAATAGAACCTTGTAGACAAGTCGGCTGGAGGACGATGTAATGGATTGCGACGAAATTTGAGTGTTCCATCGTAACTAGGAGGCCCTGAATGTTACAATTAACTATCAGTTTTTCGTCGGATTCGAAAATCTAGACTCACATGCGACGGATCATAAGGTGCCCGAGGCTATATCCCCTTGTAGACCAGTGCGCTGGAGGACGATGTATTGAATCGCGACGCAATTTGAGTGCTCCATCGTCATTAGGAGGCCCTGAGCGTTACAATTAACTATCATTTTTGCGTCGGATTCCAAAATCTAGACACACAGGAGAACGACCATATGGTGCCCGAGACAGCAATAGACCCTTGGAGACAAGTCGGCTGGAGGACGATGTATTGACTATCGACGCAATTTGGATGATCCATCGTCATAAGGAGGCGATGAACGTTACAATTAACTATCATTTTAGCATCGGATTCGAAAATCTACTCGCAGGAGAAGGATCATATGGTGCCCGAGACAGCAATATCCCCTTGGATACAAGTCGGCTGGATGACGATGTATTGAATCTCGACGCAATTTGAGTGATCCATCGTCATTAGGAGGCCCTGAACGTTCCAATTAACAATCAGTTTTGCGTCGGATTAGAAAATCTAGACTCACAGGAGCACGTCCATAAGGTGCACGAAGCAGCAATAGAACCTTGGAGACAAGTCGGCTGAAGGACGATGTATTGAATCTGGACGCAATTTGAGTGTCCCATGGTCATTAGGAGGCCCTGTACGTTACAATTAACTATCAGTTTTGCGTCGGATTAGAAAATCTAGACTCACAGGAGAACGAACATCAGGTGCCCGAGGCAGCAATAGACCCTTGGAGACAAGTCGGCTGAAGGACGAAGTATTGAATCTCGACGCAATTTGAGTGTTCCATCGTCATTAGGAGGCCCTGAACGTTAAAATTAGCTATCAGTTTTGCGTCGGATTCAAAAATCTAGACTGACAGGAGACGGACCATTTGGTGACCGAGGCAGCAATATCCCCTTCGAGACAAGTCGGCTGATGGACGATGAATTGAATCTCGACGCAATTTCAGTGTTCTATCAGCATTATGAGGCGCTGAACGTTACAATTCACTATCATTTTTGCGTCGGATTTGAAAACTAGACCCACAGGAGAACGGCCATAAGGTGCCCGAGGCTGCAATAGACCCTTGGCGACAAGTCATCTGAAGGACGATGTATTGAATCTCGACGCGATATGAGTGTTCCATCGTCATTAGGAGGCCCTAACGTTAATATTAACTATCGGTTTTGCGTCGGATTCGAAAATCTAGACTCACAGAAGAACGACCATAAGGTGCCCGAGGCAGCAGTATCCCCTTGGAGACAAGTCGGCTGGAGGACAATGTATTGAATCTCGACGCAATTTGAGTGTTCCATCGTCATTAGAAGGCGCTGAACGTTACAATTACCTATCATTTTAGCGTGGGATCCGAAAATCTACTCACAGGAGAAGGGTCATATGGTGCCCGAGACAGCAATATCGCCTTGGATACAAGTCAGCTGGAGGAGGATGTATTGAATCTCGACGCAATTTAAGTGTTCCAACGTCATTAGGAGGCCCTGAACGTTACAATTAACAATCACTTTTGCGTCGGACTAGAAAATCTAGACTCACAGGTGAACGTCCATAAGGTGCCAGAAGCAGCAATAGAACCTTGGAGACAAATCGGCTGCATGCCGATCTATTGAATCTCGACGCAATTTGAGTGTTCCATCGTCATTAGGAGGCCCTGAACGTTACAATTACCTATCAGTTTTGCGTCGGATTCGAAAATCTAGACTCACAGGAGAAGGACCGTAAGGTGCCAGAGGCAGTAATAGACCTTTGGAGACAAGTCGGCTGAAGGACGATGTATTGAATCTCGACGCAATTTGAGTGTTCCGTCGTCATTAGGAGGCCCTGAGCGTTAAAATTAACTAACAGTTTTGCGTCGGATTCGAAAATCTAGACTCACAGGATAATGACCATAAGGTGCCCGAGGCAGCAATATCCCCTTGCAGACAAGTCGGCTGGAGGACAATGTATTGAATCACAACGCAATTAGAGTGCTCCATCGTCATTAGGAGGCGCTGAACGTTACAATTAACTATCATTTTAGCGTCGGATTCGAAAGTCTACTCACAGGAGAAGGATCATATGGTGCCCGAGACAGCAATATCGCCTTGGATACAAGTCGGCTGGAGAACGATGTATTGAATCTCGACGCAATTAGAGAGTTCCATGGTCATTAGGAGGCCCTGAACGTTACAATTAACAATCAGTTTTGCGTCGGATTAGAAAATCTAGACTCACAGGAGAACGTCCATTAGGTGCCCGAAGCAGCAATAGAACCTTGGAGACAAGTCGGCTGGAGGACGAAATTTGAGTGTTCCATCGTAACTAGGAGGCCCTGAATGTTACAATTAACTATCAGTTTTTCGTCGGATTCGAAAATCTAGACTCACTTGCGACGGAGCATAAGGTGCCCGAGGCTATACCCCCTTGTAGACCAGTGCGCTGGAGGACGATGTATTGAATCGCGACGCAATTTGAGTGCTCCATCGTCATTAGCAGGCCCTGAGCGTTACAATTAACTATCATTTTTGCATCGGATTCCAAAATCTAGACACACAGGAGAACGACCATATGGTGCCCGAGACAGCAATAGACCCTTGGAGACAAGTCGGCTGGAGGACGATGTATTGACTATCGACGCAATTTGGATGATCCATCGTCATAAGAAGGCGATGAACGTTACAATTAACTATCATTTTAGCATCGAATTCGAAAATCTACTCGCAGGAGAAGGATCATATGGTGCCCGAGACAGCAATATCCCCTTGGATACAAGTCGGCTGGATGACGATGTATTGAATCTCGACTCAATTTGAGTGATCCATCGTCATTAGGAGGCCCTGAACGTTACAATTAATTATCATTTTTTGCGTCGGATTCAAAAATCTAGACTCACAGGAGACGGACCATTTGGTGACCGAGGCAGCAATATCCCTTTGGAGACAAGTCGGCTGGAGGACAATGTATTGAATCTCGACGCAATTTGAGTGCTCCATCGTCATTAGGAGGGCCTGAACGTTACAATTAACAATCAGTTTTGCGTCGGATTCGAAAATCTAGACTCATAGGAGAACGAACATAAGGTGCCCGAGGCAGCAATAGACCCTTGGAGACAAGTCAGCTGAAGGACGATGTATTGAATCTCGACGCAATTTGAGTGTTCCATTGTCATTAGGAGGCCCAGAGCGATACAATTAACTATCATTTTTGCGTCGGATTCCAAAATCTAGACACACAGGAGAACGACCATATGGTGCCCGAGGCAGCAATAGTCCATTGGAGACAAGTCGGCTGGAGGACGATGTAATGACTCTCGACGCAATTTGAGTGATCCATCGTCATTAGGAGGCGATGAACGTTACAATTAACTATCATTTTAGCATCGGATTCGAAAATCTACTCCCAGGAGAAGGATCATATGGTGCCCGAGACAGCAATATCCCCTTGGATACAAGTCGGCTGGATGACGATGTATAGAATCTCGACGCAATTTGAGTGATCCATCGTCATCAGGAGGCCCTGAACGTTACAATTAACTATCATTTTTTGCGTCGGATACAAAAATATAGACTCACAGGAGACGGACCATTTGGTGACCGAGGCAGCAATATCCCTTTGGAGACAAGTCGGCTGGAGGACAATGTATTGAATCTCGACGCAATTTGAGTGTTCCATCGTCATTAGGAGGCGCTGAACGTTACAATTAACTATCATTTTAGCGTCGGATTCGAAAATCTACTCACAGGAGATGGATCATATGGTGCTTGAGACAGTAATATCGCCTTGGATACAAGTCGGCTGGAGGACGATGTATTGAATCTCGACGCAATTTGAGTGTTTCATCGCCATTAGGAGGCCCTGAACGTTAAAATTAACTATCGGTTTTGCGTCGGATTCGAAATTCTAGACTCACAGGAGAACGACCATAAGGTGCCCGAGGCAGCAATAGACCCTTGGAGACAAGTCCGTTGAAGGACGATGTTTTGAATCTCGACGCAATTTGAGTGCCCCATCGTCATTAGGAGGCCCTGAGCGTTACAATTAACTATCAGTTTCTCGTCGGATTCAAAAATGTAGACTCACGGGAGACGGACCATATGGTGCCCGAGGCAGCAATATGCCCTTGGAGACAAGTCGGTTGGAGGCCGACGTATCTAATCTCGACGAAATTTGAGTGTTCCATCGTCATTAGGAGGCCCTGAACATTTCAATTAACTATCAGTTTTGCGTCGGATTCTAAAATATAGACTCACAGGGTAACGACCATAAGGTGCCCGAGGCAGCAATAGACACTTGGAGACAAATCGGCTGAATGCCGATCTATTGAATCTCGACGCAATTTGAGGGTTCCATCGTCATTAGGAAGCCCTGAACGTTACAATTAACAATCAGCTTAGCGTCGGATTCGAAAATCTAGACTCACATGAGAGCGACCATAAGGAGCCCGAGGCAGCAATATCCCCATGAAGACAAGTCGGCTGGAGGACGATGTATTGAATCTCGACGCAATTTGTGTGTTCCATCGTCATTAGGAGGCCCTGAACGTTACAATTAACTATCAGTTTTGCGTCGGATTAGAAAATCTAGACTCACAGGAAAACGATCATAAGGTGCCCCAGGCAGCAATATACCCTTGGAGTCAAGTCGGCTAGAGGACGATGTAATGGATCGCGACGCATTTTGAGTGTTAAATCGTAACTAGGAGGCCCTGAATGTTACAATTAACTATCAGTTTTTCGCCGGATTCGAAAATCTAGACTCACTTGCGACGGATCATAAGGTGCCCGAGGCTATATCCCCTTGTAGACCAGTGCGCTGGAGGACGATGTATTGAATCGCGACGCAATTTGAGTGCTCCATCGTCATTAGGAGGCGCTGAGCGTTACAATTAACTATCATTCTTGCGTCGGAATCCAAAATCTAGACACACAGGAGAACGACCATATGGTGCCCGAGACAGCAATAGACCCTTGGAGACAAGTCGGCTGGAGGACGATGTATTGACTCTCGACGCAATTTGGATGATCCATCGTCATAAGGAGGCGATGAACGTTACAATTAACTATCATTTTAGCATCGGATTCGAAAATCTACTCGCAGGAGAAGGATCATATGGTGCCCGAGGCAGCAATATCCCCTTGGATACAAGTCGGCTGGATGACGATGTATTGAATCTCGACGCAATTTGAGTGATCCATCGTCATTAGGAGGCCCTGAACGTTACAATTAACTATCATTTTTTGCGTCGGATTCAAAATCTAGACTCACAGGAGACGGACCATTTGGTGACCGAGGCAGCAATATCCCTTTGGAGACAAGTCGGCTGGAGGACAATGTATTGAATCTCGACGCAATTTGAGTGCTCCATCGTCATTAGGAGGCGCTGAACGTTACAATTAACTATCATTTTAGCGTCGGATTCGAAAATCTACTCACAGGAGAAGGATCATATGGTGCCCGAGACAGTAATATCGCCTTGGATACAAGTCGGCTGGGGGACGATATATTGAATCTCGACGCAATTTGAGTGTTCCATCGCCATTAGGAGGCCCTGAACGTTACAATTAACAATCAGTTTTGCGTCGGATTAGAAAATCTAGACTCACAGGAGCACGTCCATAGGGTAACCGAAGCAGCAATAGAACCTTGGAGACAAGTCGGCTGAAGGACGATGTATTGAATCTGGACGCAATTTGAGTGTCCCATCGTCATTAGGAGGCCCTGAACGTTACAATTAACTATCAGTTTTGCGTCGGATTAGAAAATCTAGACTCACAGGAGAACGAACATCAGGTGCCCGAGGCAGCAATAGACCCTTGGAGACAAGTCGGCTGAAGGACGAAGTATTGAATCTCGACGCAATTTGAGTGTTCCATCGTCATTAGGAGGCCCTGAACGTTAAAATTAACTATCAGTTTTGCGTCGGATTCAAAAATCTAGACTGACAGGAGACGGACCATTTGGTGACTGAGGCAGCAATATCCCCTTCGAGACAAGTCGGCTGATGGACGATGAATTGAATCTCGACGCAATTTCAGTGTTCTATCATCATTATGAGGCGCTGAACGTTACAATTCACTATCATTTTTGCGTCGGATTTGAAAATCTAGACTCACAGGAGAACGGCCATAAGGTGCCCGAGGCTGCAATAGACCCTTGGCGACAAGTCATCTGAAGGACGATGTATTGAATCTCGACGCGATATGAGTGTTCCATCGTCATTAGGAGGCCCTAACGTTAAAATTAACTATCAGTTTTGCGTCGGATTCGAAAATCTAGACTCACAGAAGAACGACCATAAGGTGCCCGAGGCAGCAGTATCCCCTTGGAGACAAGTCGGCTGGAGGACAATGTATTGAATCTCGACGCAATTTGAGTGTTCCACCGTCATTTGAAGGCGCTGAACGTTACAATTACCTATCATTTTAGCGTGGGATCCGAAAATCTACTCACAGGAGAAGGGTCATATGGTGCCCGAGACAGCAATATCGCGTTGGAAACAAGTCGGCTGGTGGAGGATGTATTGAATCTCGACGCAATTTAAGTGTTCCAACGTCATTAGGAGGCCCTGAACGTCACAATTACATATCAGTTTTTCGTCGGATTCGAAAATCTAGACTCACAGGAGAAGAACCGTAAGGTGCCAGAGGCAGTAATAGACCTTTGGAGACAAGTCGGCTGAAGGACGATGTATTGAATCTCGACGCAATTTGAGTGTTCCATCGTCATTAGGAGGCCCTGAGCGTTCAAATTAACTAACAGTTTTGCGTCGGATTCGAAAATCTAGACTCACAGGAGAACGTCCATTAGGTGCCCGAAGCAGCAATAGAACCTTGGAGACAAGTCGGCTGGAGGACGATGTAATGGATTGCGACGAAATTTGAGTGTTCCATCGTAACTAGGAGGCCCTGAATGTTACAATTAACTATCAGTTTTTCGTCGGATTCGAAAATCTAGACTCACATGCGACGGATCATCAGGTGCCCGAGGCTATATCCCCTTGTAGACCAGTGCGCTGGAGGACGATGTATTGAATCGCGACGCAATTTGAGTGCTCCATCGTCATTAGGAGGCCCTGAGCGTTACAATTAACTATCATTTTTGCGTCGGATTCCAAAATCTAGACACACAGGAGAACGACCATATGGTGCCCGAGACAGCAATAGACCCTTGGAGACAAGTCGGCTGGAGGACGATGTATTGACTATCGACGCAATTTGGATGATCCATCGTCATAAGGAGGCGATGAACGTTACAATTAACTATCATTTTAGCATCGGATTCGAAAATCTACTCGCAGGAGAAGGATCATATGGTGCCCGAGACAGCAATATCCCCTTGGATACAAGTCGGCTGGATGACGATGTATTGAATCTCGACGCAATTTGAGTGATCCATCGTCACTAGGAGGCCCTGAACGTTACAATTAACTATCATTTTTTGCGTCGGATTCAAAAATCTAGACTCACAGGAGACGGACCATTTGGTGACCGAGGCAGCAATATCCCTTTGGAGACAAGTCGGCTGGAGGACAATGTATTGAATCTCGACGCAATTTGAGTGCTCCATCGTCATTAGGATGCCGAGAACGTTACAATTAACAATCAGTTTTGCGTCGGATTAGAAAATCTAGACTCACAGGAGCACGTCCATAAGGTGCCCGACGCAGCAATAGAACCTTGGAGACAAGTCGGCTGAAGGACGATGTATTGAATCTGGACGCAATTTGAGTGTCCCATCGTCGTTAGGAGGTCCTGAACGTTACAATTAACTATCAGTTTTTCGTCGGATTCGAAAATCTAGACTCACAGGAGAACGAATATAAGGTGCGCGAGGCAGCAATAGACCCTTGGAGACAAGTCAGCTGAAGGACGATGTATTGAATATCGACGCAATTTGAGTGTTCCATTGTCATTAGGAGGCCCTGAATGTTACAATTAACTATCAGTTTCTCGTCGGATTCAAAAATCTAGACTCACAGGAGACGGACCATATGGTGCCCGAGGCAGCAATATGCCCTTGGAGACAAGTCGGCTGGAAACCGATGTATTGAATCTCGACGCAATTTGAGTGTTCCATTGTCATTATGAGGCCCTGAACATTACAATTAACTATCAGCCTTGCGTCGGATTCGAAAATCTAGACCCACAGGGGAACGACCATAAGGTGCCCGAGGCAGCAATTGACCCTTGGCGACAAGTCGGCTGAAGGACGATGTATTGAATCTCGACGCAATTTGAGTGTTCCATCGTCATTATTAGGCTTGAACGTTACAATTAACAGTCAGTTTTGCGTAGGATTAGAAAATCTAGACTTACAGGAGAACGAACATCAGGTGCCCGAGGCAGCAATAGACCCTTGGAGACAAGTCGGCTGAAGGACGAAGTATTGAATCTCGACGCAATTTCAGTGTTCTATCATCATTATGAGGCGCTGAACGTTACAATTCACTATCATTTTTGCGTCGGATTTGAAAATCTAGACTCACAGGAGAACGGCCATCAGGTGCCCGAGGCAGCAATAGACCCTTGGCGACAAGTCGGCTGAAGGACGATGTATTGAATCTCGACGCAATATGAGTGTTCCATCGTCATTAGGAGGCCCTAACGTTAAAATTAACTATCAGTTTTGCGTCGGATTCGAAAATCTAGACTCACAGAAGAACGACAATAAGGTGCCCGAGGCAGCAGTATCCCCTTAAAGACAAGTCGGCTGGAGGACAATGTATTGAGTCTCGACGCAATTTGAGTGTTCCATCGTCATTTGGAGGCGCTGAACGTTACAATTACCTATCATTTTAGCGTGGGATAGGAAAATCTACTCACAGGAGAAGGGTCATATGGTGCCCGAGACAGCAATATCGCCTTGGATACAAGTCGGCTGGAGGAGGATGTATTGAATCTCGACGCTATTTAAGTGTTCCAACGTCATTTGGAGGCCCTGAACGTTACAATTAACCATCACTTTTGCGTCGGATTAGAAAATCTAGACTCACAGGTGAACGTACATAAGGTGCCAGAAGCAGCAATAGAACCTTGGAGACAAATCGGCTGAATGCCGATCTATTGAATCTCGACGCAATTTGAGTGTTCCATCGTCATTAGGAAGCCCTGAACGATACAATTAACAATCAATTTCGCGTCGGATTCGAAAATCTATACTCACATGAGAGCGACCCGAGGCAGCAATATCCCCATGAACCCAAGTCGGCTGGAGGACAATGTATTGAATCTCGACGCAATTTGAGTGCTCCATCGTCATTAGGAGGCGCTGAACGTTACAATTAACTATCATTTTAGCGTCGGATTCGAAAGTCTACTCACAGGAGAAGGATCATATGGTGCCCGAGACAGCAATATCGCCTTGGATACAAGTCAGCTGGAGAACGATGTATTGAATCTCGACGAAATTAGAGAGTTCCATCGTCATTAGGAGGCCCTGAACGTTACAATTAACAATCAGTTTTGCGTCGGATTAGAATATCTAGACTCACAGGAGAACGTCCATTAGGTGCCCGAAGCAGCAATAGAACCTTGGAGACAAGTCGGCTGGAGGACGATGTAATGGATCGCGACGCAATTTGAGTGTTCCATCGTAACTAGGAGGCCCTGAACGTTACAATTAACTATCAGTTTTTCGTCGGATTCGAAAATCTAGACTCACTTGCCACGGACCAAAAGGTGCCCGAGGCTATATCCCCTTGTAGACCAGTGCGCTGGAGGACGATGTATTGAATCTCGACGCAATTTGAGTGATCCATCGTCATTAGGAGGCCCTGAACGTTACAATTAACTATCATTTTTTGCGTCCGATTCAAAAATCTTGACTCACAGGAGACGGACCATTTGGTGACCGAGGCAGCAATATCCCTTTGGAGACAAGTCGGCTGGAGGACAATGTATTGAATCTCGACGCAATTTGAGTGTTCCATCGTCATTAGGAGTCGCTGAATGTTACAATTAACTATCATTTTAGCGTCGGATTCGAAAATCTACTCACAGGAGAAGGATCATGTGGTGCCCGAGACAGTAATATCGCCTTGGATGCAAGTCGGCTGGAGGACGATATATTGAATCTCCACGCAATTTGAGTGTTCCGTCGCCATTAGGAGGCCCTGAACGTTACAATTAACAATCAGTTTAGCGTCGGATTCGAAAATCTAGACTCACAGGAGAACGACCATAAGGTGCCCGAGGCAGCAATAGACCCTTGGAGACAAATCGGCTGAATGCCGATCTGTTGAATCTCGACGCAATTTGAGTGTTCCATCGTCATTAGAAGGCCTTGAACGTTTCAATTAACAATCAGTTTTGCGTCGGTTTAGAAAATCTAGACTCACAGGAGAACGAACATAGGGTGCCCGAGGCAGCAATACGCCCTTGGAGACAAGTCGGCTGGAAACGGATGTATTGAATCTCGACGCAATTTGAGTGTTCCATCGTCATTATGAGGCCCTGAACATTACAATTAACTATCAGTTTTGCGTCGGATTCTAAGATCTAGACTCACAGGGGAACGACCATAAGGTGCCCCAGGCAGCAATAGACCCTTGGAGTCAAGTCGGCTAGAGGTCGATGTAATGGATCGCGACGCTATTTGAGTGTTCCATCGTAACTAGGAGGCCCTGAATGTTACAATTAACTATCAGTTTTTCGTGGGATTCGAAAATCTAGACTCACTTGCGACGGACCATAAGGTGCCCGAGGCTATATCCCCTTGTAGACCAGTGCGCTGGAGGACGATGTATTGAATCTCGACGCAATTTGAGTGTTCCACCGTCATTTGAAGGCGCTGAACGTTACAATTACCTATCATTTTAGCGTGGGATCCGAAAATCTACTCACAGGAGAAGGGTCATATGGTGCCCGAGACAGCAATATCGCCTTGGATACAAGTCGGCTGGAGGAGGATGTATTGAATCTCGACGCAATTTAAGTGTTCCAACGTCAATAGGAGGCCCTGAACGTTACAATTAACAATCACTTTTGCGTCGGACTAGAAAATCCAGACTCACAGGTGAACGTCCATAAGGTGCCAGAAGCAGCAATAGAACCTTGGAGACAAATCGGCTGCATGCCGATCTATTGAATCTGGACGCAATTTGAGTGTTCCATCGTCATTAGGAAGCCCTGAACGATACAATTAACAATCAATTTCGCGTCGGATTAGAAAATCTAGACTCACATGAGAGCGACCCGAGGCAGCAATATCCCCATGAACCCAAGTCGGCTGGAGGACGATGTATTGAATTTCGACGCAATTTGAGTGTTCCATCGTCATTAGGAGGCCCTGAACGTTACAATTACTTATCAGTTTTTCGTCGGATTTGAAAATCTAGACTCACAGGAGAAGAACCGTAAGGTGCCAGAGGCAGTAATAGACCTTTGGAGACAAGTCGGCTGAAGGACGATGTATTGAATCTCGACGCAATTTGAGTGTTCCATCGTCATTAGGAGGCCCTGAGCGTTAAAATTAACTAACAGTTTTGCGTCGGATTCGAAAATCTAGACTCACAGGAGAATGACCATAAGGTGCCCGAGGCAGCAATATCCCCTTGCAGACAAGTCGGCTGGAGGACAATGTATTGAATCTCGACGCAATTTGAGTGCTCCATCGTCATTAGGAGGCGCTGAACGTTACAATTAACTATCATTTTAGCGTCGGATTCGAAAGTCTACTCACAGGAGAAGGATCATATGGTGCACGAGACAGCAATATCGCCTTGGATACAAGTCAGCTGGAGAACGATGTATTGAATCTCGACGCAATTAGAGAGTTCCATCGTCATTAGGAGGCCCTGAACGTTACAATTAACAATCAGTTTTGCGTCGGATTAGAAAATCTAGACTCACAGGAGAACGTCCATTAGGTGCCCGAAGCAGCAATAGAACTTTGGAGACAAGTCGGCTGGAGGACGATGTAATGGATCGCGACGCAATTTGAGTGTTCCATCGTAACTAGGAGGCCCTGAACGTTACAATTAACTATCAGTTTTTCGTCGGATTCGAAAATCTAGACTCACTTGCCACGGACCAAAAGGTGCCCGAGGCTATATCCCCTTGTAGACCAGTGCGCTGGAGGACGATGTATTGAATCTCGACGCAATTTGAGTGATCCATCGTCATTAGGAGGCCCTGAACGTTACAATTAACTATCATTTTTTGCGTCCGATTCAAAAATCTTGACTCACAGGAGACGGACTATTTGGTGACCGAGGCAGCAATATCCCTTTGGAGACAAGTCGGCTGGAGGACAATGTATTGAATCTCGACGCAATTTGAGTGTTCCATCGTCATTAGGAGGCGCTGAACGTTACAATTAACTATCATTTTAGCGTCGGATTCGAAAATCTAGACTCACAGGAGAACGGCCATAAGGTGCCCGAGGCAGCAATAGACCCTTGGAGACAAATCGGCTGAATGCCGATCTGTTGAATCTCGACGCAATTTGAGTGTTCCATCGTCATTAGGAAGCCCTGAACGTTACAATTAACAATCAGCTTCGCGTCGGATTCGAAAATCTAGACTCACATGAGAGCGACCATAAGGAGCCCGAGGCAGCAATATCCCCATGAAGAGAAGTCGGCTGGAGGACGATGTATTGAATCTCGACGCAATTTGTGTGTTCCATCGTCATTAGGAGGCCCTGAGCGTTACAATTAACAATCATTTTTGCGTCGGATTCGAGAATCTAATCTCACAGGAGAACGATCATACGGTGCCCCCGGCAGCAATAGATCCTTGGTGACCAGTCGGCTGGAGGACGATGTATTGACTCTCGACGCAATTTGAGTGTTCCATAGTCATTAGGAGGCGATGTAACGTTACAAATAACTATCATTTTAGCGTCGGATTAGAAAATCTACTCACAGGAGAAGTATCTTATGGTGCCCGAGACAGCAATATCCCCTTGGATTCAAGTAGGCTGGAGGACGATGTATTGAATCTCGACGCAATTTGAGTGTTCCATCGTCATTAGGAGGCCTTGAACGTTACAATTAACAATCAGTTTTGCGTCGGTTTAGAAAATCTAGACTCACAGGAGAACGAACATAAGATGCCCGAGGCAGCAATACGCCCTTGGAGACAAGTCGGCTGGAAACCGATGTATTGAATCTCGACGCAATTTGAGTGATCCATCGTCATTAGGAGGCCTTGAACGTTACAATTAACAATCAGTTTTGCGTCGGTTTGGAAAATCTAGACTCACAGGAGAACGAACATAAGGTGCCCGAGGCAGCAATACGCCCTTGGAGACAAGTCGGCTGGAAACGGATGTATTGAATCTCGACGCAATTTGAGTGTTCCATCGTCATTATGAGGCCCCGAGCATTACAATTAACTATCAGTTTTGCGTCTGATTCTAAAATCTAGACTCACAGGAGACGGACCATATGGTGCCCGAGGCAGCAATATGCCCTTGGAGACAAGTCGACTGGAAACCGATGTATTGAATCTCGACGCAATTTGAGTGTTCCATCGTCATTATGAGGCCCTGAACATTACAATTAACTATCAGTTTTGCGTCGGATTCTAAGATCTAGACTCACAGGGGAACGACCATAAGGTGCCCCAGGCAGCAATAGACCCTTGGAGTCAAGTCGGCTAGAGGTCGATGTAATGGATCGCGACGCTATTTGAGTGTTCCATCGTAACTAGGAGGCCCTGAATGTTACAATTAACTATCAGTTTTTCGTGGGATTCGAAAATCTAGACTCACTTGCGACGGACCATAAGGTGCCCGAGGCTATATCCCCTTGTAGACCAGTGCGCTGG
Organism: Schistocerca americana; assembly: GCF_021461395.2. Classification (NCBI taxonomy): domain Eukaryota; kingdom Metazoa; phylum Arthropoda; class Insecta; order Orthoptera; family Acrididae; genus Schistocerca; species Schistocerca americana. The sequence goes on from NW_025726357.1 coordinate 1,221,383, forward strand.
AGGACGATGTATTGAATCTCGACGCAATTTGAGTGTTCCACCGTCATTTGAAGGCGCTGAACGTTACAATTACCTATCATTTTAGCGTGGGATCCGAAAATCTACTCACAGGAGAAGGGTCATATGGTGCCCGAGACAGCAATATCGCCTTGGATACAAGTCGGCTGGAGGAGGATGTATTGAATCTCGACGCAATTTAAGTGTTCCAACGTCAATAGGAGGCCCTGAACGTTACAATTAACAATCACTTTTGCGTCGGACTAGAAAATCTAGACTCACAGGTGAACGTCCATAAGGTGCCAGAAGCAGCAATAGAACCTTGGAGACAAATCGGCTGCATGCCGATCTATTGAATCTGGACGCAATTTGAGTGTTCCATCGTCATTAGGAAGCCCTGAACGATACAATTAACAATCAATTTCGCGTCGGATTAGAAAATCTAGACTCACATGAGAGCGACCCGAGGCAGCAATATCCCCATGAACCCAAGTCGGCTGGAGGACGATGTATTGAATTTCGACGCAATTTGAGTGTTCCATCGTCATTAGGAGGCCCTGAACGTTACAATTACTTATCAGTTTTTCGTCGGATTTGAAAATCTAGACTCACAGGAGAAGAACCGTAAGGTGCCAGAGGCAGTAATAGACCTTTGGAGACAAGTCGGCTGAAGGACGATGTATTGAATCTCGACGCAATTTGAGTGTTCCATCGTCATTAGGAGGCCCTGAGCGTTAAAATTAACTAACAGTTTTGCGTCGGATTCGAAAATCTAGACTCACAGGAGAATGACCGTAAGGTGCCCGAGGCAGCAATATCCCCTTGCAGACAAGTCGGCTGGAGGACAATGTATTGAATCCCAACGCAATTTGAGTGCTCCATCGTCATTAGGAGGCGCTGAACGTTACAATTAACTATCATTTTAGCGTCGGATCCGAAAGTCTACTCACAGGAGAAGGATCATATGGTGCCCGAGACAGCAATATCGCCTTGGATACAAGTCGGCTGGAGAACGATGTATTGAATCTCGACGCAATTAGAGAGTTCCATGGTCATTAGGAGGCCCTGAACGTTACAATTAACAATCAGTTTTGCGTCGGATTAGAAAATCTAGACTCACAGGAGAACGTCCATTAGGTTTCCGAAGCAGCAATAGAACCTTGGAGACAAGTCGGCTGGAGGACGATGTAATGGATTGCGACGAAATTTGAGTGTTCCATCGTAACTAGGAGGCCCTGAATGTTACAATTAACTATCAGTTTTTCGTCGCATTCGAAAATCTAGACTCACATGCGACGGATCATAAGGTGCCCGAGGCTATATCCCCTTGTAGACCAGTGCGCTGGAGGACGATGTATTGAATCGCGACACAATTTGAGTGCTCCATCGTCATTAGGAGGCCCTGAGCGTTACAATTAACTATCATTTTTGCGTCGGATTCTAAAATCTAGACACACAGGAGAACGACCATATGGTGCCCGAGACAGCAATAGACCCTTGGAGACAAGTCGGCTGGAGGACGATGTATTGACTATCGACGCAATTTGGATGATCCATCGTCATAAGGAGGCGATGAACGTTACAATTAACTATCATTTTAGCATCGGATTCGAAAATCTACTCGCAGGAGAAGGATCATATGGTGCCCGAGACAGCAGTATCCCCTTGGATACAAGTCGGCTGGATGACGATGTATTGAATCTCGACGCAATTTGAGTGATCCATCGTCATTAGGAGGCCCTGAACGTTACAATTAACTATCATTTTTTGCGTCGGATTCAAAAATCTAGACTCACAGGAGACGGACCATTTGGGACCGAGGCAGCAATATGCACTTGGAGACAAGTCGGCTGGAAACCGATGTATTGAATCTCGACGCAATTTGAGTGTTCCATCGTCATTATGAGGCCCTGAATATTACAATTAACTATCAGCCTTGCGTCGGATTCGAAAATCTAGACCCACAGGGGAACGACCATAAGGTGCCCGAGGCAGCAATAGAACCTTGGAGACAAGTCATCTGAAGGACGATGTATTGAATCTGGACGCAATTTGAGTGTCCCATCGTCGTTAGGAGGCCCTGAACGTTACAATTAACTATCAGTTTTTCGTCGGATTCGAAAATCTAGACTCACAGGGGAACGAATATAAGGTGCCCGAGGCAGCAATAGACCCTTGGAGACAAGTCAGCTGAAGGACGATGTATTGAATATCGACGCAATTTGAGTGTTCCATTGTCATTAGGAGGCCCTGAATGTTACAATTAACTATCAGTTTCTCGTCGGATTCAAAAATCTAGACTCACAGGAGACGGACCATATGGTGCCCGAGGCAGCAATATGCCCTTGGAGACAAGTCGGCTGGAAACCGATGTATTGAATCTCGACGCAATTTGAGTGTTCCATCGTCATTAGGAGGCCCTGAGCGTTAAAATTAACTAACAGTTTTGCGTCGGATTCGAAAATCTAGATTCACAGAAGAACGACAATAAGGTGCCCGAGGCAGCAGTATCCCCTTAAAGACAAGTCGGCTGGAGGACAATGTATTGAATCTCGTCGCAATTTGAGTGTTCCATCGTCATTTGGAGGCGCTGAACGTTACAATTACCTATCATTTTAGCGTGGGATAGGAAAATCTACTCACAGGAGAAGGGTCATATGGTGCCCGAGACAGCAATATCGCCTTGGATACAAGTCGGCTGGAGGAGGATGTATTGAATCTCGACGCAATTTAAGTGTTCCAACGTCATTTGGAGGCCCTGAACGTTACAATTAACCATCACTTTTGCGTCGGATTAGAAAATCTAGACTCACAGGTGAACGTACATAAGGTGCCAGAAGCAGCAATAGAACCTTGGAGACAAATCGGCTGAATGCCGATCTATTGAATGTCGACGCAATTTGAGTGTTCCATCGTAATTAGGAAGCCCTGAACGATACAATTAACAACCAATTTCGCGTCGGATTCGAAAATCTAGACTCACATGAGAGCGACCCGAGGCAGCAATATCCCCATGAACCCAAGTCGGCTGGAGGACGATGTATTGAATTTCGACGCAATTTGAGTGTTCCATCGTCATTAGGAGGCCCTGAACGTTACAATTACCTATCAGTTTTTCGTCGGATTCGAAAATCTAGACTCACAGGAGAAGGACCGTATGGTGCCAGAGGCAGTAATAGACCCTTGGAGACAAGTCGGCTGAAGGACGATGTATTGAATATCGACGCAATTTGAGTGTTCCATCGTCGTTAGGAGGCCCTGAGCGTTAAAATTTACTATCAGTTTTGCGTCGGATACGAAAATCTAGACTCACAGGAGAATGACCATAAGGTGCCCGAGGCAGCAATATCCCCTTGCAGACAAGTCGGCTGGAGGACAATGTATTGAATCTCGACGCAATTTGAGTGCTCCATCGTCATTAGGAGGCGCTGAACGTTACAATTAACTATCATTTTAGCGTCGGATTCGAAAGTCTACTCACAGGAGAAGGATCATATGGTGCCCGAGACAGCAATATCGCCTTGGATACAAGTCAGCTGGAGAACGATGTATTGAATCTCGACGCAATTAGAGAGTTCCATCGTCATTAGGAGGCCCTGAACGTTACAATTAACAATCAGTTTTGCGTCGGATTAGAAAATCTAGACTCACAGGAGAACGTCCATTAGGTGCCCGAAGCAGCAATAGAACTTTGGAGACAAGTCGGCTGGAGGACGATGTAATGGATCGCGACGCAATTTGAGTGTTCCATCGTAACTAGGAGGCCCTGAACGTTACAATTAACTATCAGTTTTTCGTCGGATTCGAAAATCTAGACTCACTTGCCACGGACCAAAAGGTGCCCGAGGCTATATCCCCTTGTAGACCAGTGCGCTGGAGGACGATGTATTGAATCTCGACGCAATTTGAGTGTTCCGTCGCCATTAGGAGGCGCTGAACGTTACAATTAACTATCATTTTAGCGTCGGATTCGAAAATCTACTCACAGGAGAAGGATCATGTGCTGCCCGAGACAGTAATATCGCCTTGGATGCAAGTCGGCTGGAGGACGATATTTTGAATCTCGACGCAATTTGAGTGTTCCGTCGCCATTAGGAGGCCCTGAACGTTACAATTAACAATCAGCTTCGCGTCGGATTCGAAAATCTAGACTCACATGAGAGCGACCATAAGGAGCCCGAGGCAGCAATATCCCCACGAAGAGAAGTCGGCTGGAGGACGATGTATTGAATCTCGACGCAATTTGTGTGTTCCATCGTCATTAGGAGGCCCTGAGCGTTACAATTAACAATCATTTTTGCGTCGGATTCGAGAATCTAGTCTCACAGGAGAACGATCATACGGTGCCCCCGGCAGCAATAGATCCTTGGTGACCAGTCGGCTGGAGGACGATGTATTGACTCTCGACGCAATTTGAGTGTTCCATAGTCATTAGGAGGCGATGTAACGTTACAAATAACTATCATTTTAGCGTCGGATTAGAAAATCTACTCACAGGAGAAGTATCTTATGGTGCCCGAGACAGCAATATCCCCTTGGATTCAAGTAGGCTGGAGGACGATGTATTGAATCTCGACGCAATTTGAGTGTTCCATCGTCATTAGGAGGCCTTGAACGTTACAATTAACAATCAGTTTTGCGTCGGTTTAGAAAATCTAGACTCACAGGAGAACGAACATAAGATGCCCGAGGCAGCAATACGCCCTTGGAGACAAGTCGGCTGGAAACCGATGTATTGAATCTCGACGCAATTTGAGTGATCCATCGTCATTAGGAGGCCTTGAACGTTACAATTAACAATCAGTTTTGCGTCGGTTTGGAAAATCTAGACTCACAGGAGAACGAACATAAGGTGCCCGAGGCAGCAATACGCCCTTGGAGACAAGTCGGCTGGAAACGGATGTATTGAATCTCGACGCAATTTGAGTGTTCCATCGTCATTATGAGGCCCTGAACATTACAATTAACTATCAGCCTTGCGTCGGATTCGAAAATCTAGACCCACAGGAGAACGTCCATTAGGTGCCCGAAGCAGCAATAGAACTTTGGAGACAAGTCGGCTAGATGACGTTGTAATGGATCGCGACGCATTTTGAGTGTTCCATCGTAACTAGGAGGCCCTGAATGTTACAATTAACTATCAGTTCTGCGTCGGATTCAAAAATCTAGACTGACAGGAGACGGACCATTTGGTGACCGAGGCAGCAATATCCCCTTCGAGACAAGTCGGCTGATGGACGATGTAATGAATCTCGACGCAATTTCAGTGTTCTATCATCATTATGAGGCGCTGAACGTTACAATTCACTATCATTTTTGCGTCGGATTTGAAAATCTAGACTCACAGGAGAACGGCCATAAGGTGCCCGAGGCAGCAATAGACCCTTGGCGACAAGTCGGCTGAAGGACGATGTATTGAATCTCGACGCAATATGAGTGTTCCATCGTCATTAGGAG